>NC_135689.1:5863244-6205302 GCF_964276395.1 Gasterosteus aculeatus | reverse complement strand
TGCTTCATCTTACATTTTAGTTCAGTTCATTTTATTGTGGGGGCGGCACGGTGGCGTGGTGGTTAGCACTGTTGCCTCACAGCAAGAAGGTCCTGGGTTCGATTCCGCCCAGTGGCCTTTCTGTGTGGAGTCTGCATGTTCTCCCCGTGTCTGCGTGGGTTCTCTCCGGGTTCTCCGGCTTCCTCCCACAGTCCAAAGACATGCTCTGGGGATCAGGTCAATTGGGGACTTTAAATTGCCCGTAGATGTGTGAATGTGAGTGTGAATGGTTGTCTGTCTCTGTGTGGCCCGGCCCTGCGATTGGCTGGCGACCAATCCAGGATGTACCCTGTCTATCGCCCGAAGTTGGCTGGGATGGACTCCAGCCCCCCCGCGACCCTGTGTGCAGGATAAGCAGTTTGACAATGGATGGATGGATTTTATTGTGATCAAGGAACGGTAGAAACATAAAAATAGGTAAAAGACTGATTTCCATTGAGGTTCTTGATTTAAATACAGCATTGGTGAATTGTATAATTTGATGTAATCCATTTTTCTGCTAGTTTATGCTTCTGCTCCAATATATTTTAAAGGAAAATATTATGCTTTTTACCCCCATACATTGAATAGATACTTGTTACTTTTCAGATTCAAATTTTAAATGTAAAATACATGATGCCAAGTGGTATTTAAAACAGTTGAAAATGAGCTCTACGTTACAACTAAGTTACAAAATTAAAGCACCGCTTACTAATTCATCAATAATCCCAAAACACTGACAGATGCCTTTCTGCATAATGAGTAATTTTAGTGTAATACTTTAAGTACACTGTGTTGCTAAAAAGGAATTTTCTTCATTCAAATTTGGAAAGGAGTAATCTAATTTAGCATGCGTGAGATTGCTACTTTTGCTTAGGCAGGGAATTTGATGCATTATACACTACGTATACAAATTAACTTAGACGATTCCAAGTCTCCCATAAGTGGTTTTCTGACGCTGAACTATATCAAATCGTCATTTTTCTCAAATCGCATGAAATCATCCGACAAAGTGCGTGTGAATGTGCAGCAGCAGACGTTATAGGACTACGAGAAGCATCCAATCACAGGGCGGCCTATTTACGCAACGAGTCCCGGCAGCAGCGAAGGTGTCACCTGAACATATTCATCCGCGTGAAAATGTAAACAGTAGACGTTGTACAAAAAAAGAGACTTGTTTTTCACATGTTATAATGTAATATTTCTCAACAGTGCATCGCGATAAACTATTTGCAATGTATTCATCGTTACATGCATTGTACTGAATATCAAGAATCTATAATTTAGAATGTAATCTCCACTCGGCTGACATCGCCCATGAGATGGACACATGTTTGGTTCCTGTTCGCGGTGGCACATTTCAATGTCTAAAATCGTTTTGCCTTTGTTGTGAATAGTCTTAATGAAGTTTTATTCAATGACTTGTACTAGCACTATTGGTATTTCTGTTTAAGCTGTACACTCACTACATGCCTATGGAAATATTGTACTTTACTTTCCTACATTTATATTACTTACTAGTTACTTTTCAGTTAAACATTTCAGATAAAATGACCATTTATTAAATATGATGCCCAACATTTATCAAACAGCTGTAATTTTCAGTCAATTCAACATCAAATTAACAAACTAATCATGAACTAGGGCACAATTATGAGTTCAGCCACAATTGTAATTATAATCTGTTATAATTAGCTCCACCTTTACCAGCTATATTCAAATTATATTTATACATAAATGTAACCAACCGTATGATCCGATTACATAACATCTATTACTATAAAAGGAGACATTTTGAAAAATTACTTTCACTTTTGTTTTTTTTAAGTATAGAATCTTGAGGCCAATATATATTGAGTAATATTGCTACTTTTACTTCAGTAAAACATCAAAACAGTACTTCTTCCTCCACTAATTTGGTTAAGTATTGGGATATACCCAATCAGGCGTTCTAATAAAGCATTAGGTGTAATTATTTATTATTAATTCTTTAATTTTATTAAATTAAATATCAGTGTCAGATGTTGGCAGTATAGTACCCTCTGCTCATTCAGGCACAAGGGAAGCTCAATCTTTCATCTGCTAAATTATGTTGAACGCAAGTCTGGACTGTGTGCTTGCTTAAGTTCAAGGCTATGATGAGATGCTTAATTACAATGTAACAATATATATATAATAGGCTGTGAAAAAAACATTTATTGCACAGCAACACTGGCAGAAATGGAGAAGTACATCAGACATGATAAAGCTCTCCTACATCAATTACAAATGTGTGGTGTCTAGTTTTTTCAGCGGACGTGCTCAGTGCCTTGGAACGTTCTCCTCGCTGTGCATGCGAGCGTGCGCGTGTGTGTGCGTGCTGGCTCTGTGTGTGTGTGTGTGTGTGTGTGTGTGTGTAAGCCGCCTCATCTCGTGCTGTTGACGACCGACTACAACCGAGACCGACCGTGAACAAAACGGGATTTTAAAAAAGGAAAAAGCAGCCCACCCCAGGCGGACCGCACCACGGCGATACTTCCAGTGAGTGACCGGTCCAGCAGGAGCTCCCCCCCCCGGGTCGGTCCGCGACGATGAGCCAGCCTCGGACGGACGAGTTCAAGCCTCCTCCGGAGTGCCCGGTCTTCGAGCCGAGCTGGGAAGAATTCAGAGATCCGTTTGCCTTCATCAATAAGATCCGTCCCATCGCCGAGAAAACGGGCATCTGCAAAGTCCGCCCGCCTCCGGTGAGTGGGATTTATTTATTATTTTTGAAAAGGGACAAACGTTACTCGGGCACTGTAGTTATTTAACCGTTCAAACGTCGGCAGATGGACCGAGCTTTCGGGGTTTAAAGGGACTGTTCAACATGGCGGATGTAACGTTAACGTAACGGCTGTGCTCCGTCTTTGTGCTGCTCGCGGCTAGCTTGCTCTCATTTGTGATCCCAAACGCCGCTGCTGCGCCCCTTTTTTTGAGGGGGGTGCGGGGCTTTAAGGGTGTCGATCGATGGCTCGTTCGCATCCGCAAGGATGTGGCGGTGTATTAAAAGCTTGTTTTGGTCCCGGTCCACCGTGTGTCAACAAAGCCCCCGGTGCTCCGTCCGCTGAGCCACGTAGCTAGCTAGCTAGCTAGCTAGGCTAACGCTAGCTAAGAGCTCCACAACCAACCTGTCATAATGTAGCTCGCGGCTCGGACGCAGTGTTATGCGGAAGCCATTCCTCCCTTTCTGCCCAGGTGATGATTATCAAACCACGCATGGATGTTCGCTCTTGTTATCACCCCCTTGTCCTTTTCAACGTCCCCCCATCCACGCTGGTGGGGTTAATTATGGATTATATTTGTTGAAGATCATCACGATGCAGTCGGGTCATTTCCATCCATCACTTCTCAATCCATCTATTGGCTGGTTATAACTGCTGTTAATGTCACGGCGTCGGGCTAAATGAATGTCCCCCGTTTAATGGCTTTATTTTATTTTTTAAATAAAAAGTTAATCAAGTGACCCCATGGTGGGGACAAGAGGCACACCGGGTAGTTTAAACGTGAAGTCCACTCTCATTGTCAAAGAACAAGTTGGGACTTTAGAAGTGTTTGTTCAATCGGTCACACACACACACACCTGTGTACCAGTGTTATAGCATGTTATACTAGCAAGACATCCCGTGTTCATGTATGAGCCTGTGTGGCAGGGTGTTGTCCTCCATGTTGGCTTTGTGGTAAGCTGGGCTGCTGAGTGTGAGTCTCCATCTGGCCATTTTGTGTGCCAGTGGGGGATGTTGGCTACTGACTAAAAACAAGAACTTGGGTCTCTGCTTATACAATAGTTTATTTTTTGTATTTATTGCGTGTACAAGGTTGTATTGCCACAAATGTTGATTGTTGCCTGGAGTTTCAAACTGACAAAGATAATTGTGTTCCTTCCGTTTCGGCAAGGCCTTGCTTTTCTGCCAAACTTTATTCATACATTAGTTAAATATTTTTCAACTGTGTGGCAGACTATTAAACTGCATGTTCTATCTGCTTAATTAACCTTATTTAAGTAAAAAAAAACATGTTTTTTTCAAATGTGGTTCCATGCTTTGAAAAGCAAAACATGAGATCAAAAACAAATAGACTAACCAAGCTATTTATCAATTCAGCATATCACTACAATAATGCTCATTGCATAATATAATAACAATGTTTTTTTATGACCTTCGTGTGCCCGTCTGTGTATTTTTGTTGTTGTTTAGGGTTGGCAACCTCCGTTTGCTTGTGATGTGGACAAACTTCACTTTGTTCCTCGGATCCAGAGGCTCAATGAGCTGGAGGTGAGTTTTATACCAGTGATTATCTGACCGCATCGGTGTGTCGACAACGATAATAACAAAGAACACTAATGTTATTAATCCCTGCTAATGATGTAATGATGTAATGTAAGAAGAGATACAGTGCAGATTTACAACGGAAATTACACAAAGCTAAATGCAAACTCTAAACGATTAACTTTTTCTATTTATTTTAAACAGAAAGACACTCTTTCCTGTTATTGAATCTATTTGTAGCTTCTACTGATTCTTTCTAGCCCATTATATGTTTTCCAAATTATTGCCTGGGTTTGAAAGCCTTTACCTCGTGTGTCTCGGATGATTTCCCTGAGCTTAATTTATTTGTGACTCTTTTCTTTTTGTTTTAATTCCTTATTTTATATCCAGGCACAGACCAGAGTCAAGCTCAATTTCTTGGACCAGATTGCCAAATTCTGGGACTTGCAGGGATGTGCCCTGAAGATTCCTCATGTGGAGAGAAAGATTTTGGATTTATATAAACTCAATAAGGTTAATACTTAACATCGCACAGCATTGTTTTTAAATATCGATTCCAATTAAAACGACTTGCACTCACATACCTCACTATCATTTCAGCTGGTAGCCGATGAGGGTGGATTTGACGTTGTCTGCCAGGAAAGGCTTTGGACCAAGATCGCACTACAAATGGGTTTCGCCCCGGGCAAAGCAGTCGGCTCGCACCTGCGAGGGCATTATGAGAAAGTTCTCTACCCCTACAACCTGTTTCAAAGTGGAGCAAACCTGCTGGTGAGTTTGACGCGTGTCTCATTATGACAGCACATCTTGTTCCTGCTGATCCTCACAAAGAGAAGCTAAAGAAGGAGTTATTTAACACTAGACTCAAAGTTAAATAACATTTCTTTAGCTAGAAAATGTATAAAATTAAACTATTTCTATCAGAGATTTGAACGACTATAGGCTATATTAAGATGAATATAAACAGATGCATATTAGGATATGCATATTATGTCAATGTTTTTTAGAAATGTTTTATTTGTAGAAGTTTATTGTGTTGTCTGACTAATAAGTGTGAAATTACAATCGGGTGTCTAGTTATGTCAAATAAAACCTTTTGCACCCAGATATTCCATACCACATTGCAAGAGAGCGTATGAAAGTTTGGTACTGTGTGACCTCCTCGAGAGGTCACTCTAAATTTTGTAATCACCAAAGCTCTCCCTAACCTCAGGCACCAGAGCCAGCTTCCAAACAGATGTGTTTGGAGGCTGATCCTGATCCTGAACTTGAAAAGGTATGTTTGTGTTATGGTTAAGGGCCACTAACATTAAGAACTGTGCATGTATGACTTTGGCTGCACACTGTACTGTACCTGCAGCTCGGTGTTGTAATATTTCCGGGCATGGTAATATTAACCCTTAAAACAGTCATTAACTGGTTTTACAGCAAAAGAATGATCTCAAGCAAATACCTTCGCTTCTATTTAGTTCATCTATGATTAACCTACGTCTTGGGACACATTTATAAATCAATTATTTTGTGTCACAGGCAACAGTAAATTTGGTGCTTAATATTTCTCAGTTCAAATATTCTTGTTTTCTATCTTTCTCAAGTGTACTATAATTAAACCACCGAGCCGACAGGCTGTTCTTTACCTGCTCACACGGCCACAGCTCAGATCTATGTTTTTGTTTTTGTGGTTTGGCCTCTTTGGTGTGTGTGCCCCCTGTTTGGGGCACTGCTGTTGATTCCTTCCTTCCTTCTATTTTATTACATTTGGTAATCAAAAGCAACAATCGTATAAGCACATCTTTATTCAACTGTGGTACACATACACTTCCTGTTTTAGACAACCAAATCTACTGTGTCTGTAGTTTGGTAGCCAAATTTAACGGCGTTGGAAATTTCTCGCTGACTGCTCCATTTAACCCTGCAGGTAATTCCAGTTGGACACGCATGCCTTTTTAAAAATATATGAGCTGTGGTTTTAACTGGCACGCTGTTCCCTTCAGTGTGTTCCGAGGCCAATCCAGCCGGTGGAGAGCACAGATAGCATGGACACCAAGGACACCAAGGACGCCATGCTGCAGGAGCCGGCTCAGAGGACGACTGCCCCGCAGCCCGACTCGGGCCCCACTGCTCGCAGAGCGAAGCGCATGAAGTGCGAGGTGGGTGTTGTTAAAGAGAGCCGACAAACACACCTGACTGAAAAGATCCCGAAACAAGCAGCACACACGCCGCTCGTCGCTGTTCACCGCATATCTCCACATCACGGTTTTAGTCATTTTAAATTGTCCCGCAGTTTAACTTCTCCGTCTCTCTGCAGGCCGTCTGTGTGAAGACCGAACCCGGCGAGTCCGGAGACAACAAGCCCAACCTGAGGCGGAGGATGGGTTCCTTTGTCGCCAAGCAAGAACCAGGTCAGGCTCCACATTCCAGGGGGGGAAAATAGTTCCCCCAATGAAGTTTACACTATTAATCTATCAGTAGATATCCATGAGCCATCCATACACAGTATTTAAACATCTGACAAAAGGTTTGTAGCCCATTAAAGGGAAGTTTTAAGCTTTCGTTGTGTATTTTTTAAGGTCTTTGAGTTCCTGTCAGAGATCATGACTGTCAGCAGGTTTACAAACCGATAATGCTCGATAATATAGTAAAACACCATAACATATAAAATATGTCTTTGTAGAAGTTATAACTGATGACAAATACCATAAATATTTGATTGAATTGATTTGACTCAATTCTCACAAAATATGTGTGAAGAAGAAAAAAAGGATTATGTAAATATATAGATAATGGAATAATTGTTTAATATCCAAAGCAATTTAAAGATAGATAGTGGATTTACAAAACTATCACTATTATTTTAAAGACATTATAATGGTCATAGAAATCTGTAAATAGCATCAGACTGTGTTTTTCCAAACTATATAAGATCATCAAGTAATCCAATGAACTAATTGGATTACTTCTAGTTCTAATATATCTGTTTATTCGAGGCTTGAACCTTGTCTGGCCTCACAGTTCCATTACATGCGCAACAATTCTTGATGAATCGCATCTTCAATTTTAAATATTGTTATACATTGAAACTTTTTCATCACTGAATACAAGCGGAAAGGGGTTTAAAAATCTGTCCACAACCCTCTAGATGCATGAAAAGCTTTGTCATCTCAACAGGAGCATCTGTGTGAGACCCCCCAGTACATAAACAAAACATGTTTCTGCAGTACATTACAAGAGTTTATCCACCTAATGAAGGTTTTCACATAGCAGATTTAAGAGACATTTCTATAGCTACCACACTGCACCAATTAGCCTTCTGTCGAGCAGACTTTGCCTTACTCATATCTCCTCCACTCTTACTCCGTTTGAGTCACTGCGTCCACCGACACGGTTACAACAACGTTGATGAATTTCAGCCTGCGTAGAGGGACGGCAGTAGGCCTGCCTGAGCGTGTGTGCGTGTGTACGTGCTCGTGTGCATGTGAGAGACACCAAGGAGAGAAATAAGTGCGTCACTAACAGACAGCAAAACGCAGTAAAGGTTAATGCTGAGCTGGAATGAGCCCAAAACTCCTGTTGATGCACTGCACTCCCAGAGGTCACTGCATCGAAGTGGTGCACACCTCCGTGGTACATGAATAAAGACTCACAAATGTCCTTGTACCACACACACGGTGAACGGTTAGTTGGTGTTGCTAACGTCTCCTGTTGTCTTGCAGAAAAAGAGATCCCGATTCCAGTGAAACAAGAACCAGTTGAAAGTAAAGAACCAATACTTGAAGCCGACAAAACCAAGTCGCGTTACAAGAAATTCATCCCTCCTGTTTTTTCAAGTCCAGTAAGTATAAATGTCTCTATATTCAACGTGTAATACGTGATCAGAAGTCAAAGCCCAGCCTAAATCACTTTAGGCTAGGCTAAATCACTTTAGGCTAGGCTTTAGGTACACACACCGTGTACCTTTGCTATATATAATCTAAATGAATGGCGGCTTATAATCAAGCTCGGAAACAGATCCATTAACAACTCCTTTGGTTTTCCAGGTGGATCTGGTGGTGTGTCTGGTGTGCGGCAGCGGGGGAGATGAAGAGCGCCTGTTGCTGTGTGACGGCTGTGACGACAGCTACCACACCTTCTGCCTGATCCCTCCTCTACCTGACATCCCCAAAGGAGACTGGAGGTGCCCCAAATGTCTCGCTCAGGTGAGGATAAAGTCTGATTCAAGTCACTCAAATCAACTTTAAACAAACATGCCATGGATCATTTTTTTTAAATGACTATAAGAATATCCACAAAAGACATTGAACGTATTTGTTGTGTCTCTTTTTCTGTCCGCTAAAGGAATGCAACAAACCTCACGAGGCATTCGGCTTTGAACAGGCATACAGAGACTACTCCCTGCGTGCATTTGGACAAATGGCTGATGCGTTCAAATCCGATTACTTCAACATGCCAGTTCATGTAAGCATAAGCAGTTTCAGAGCAAATCGGTCCGCCTCTCCCGCTGCGAGTATTTTTCTTAATGTTGCTTCATGTATTCATCACAGATGGTACCCACAGAGCTGGTGGAGAAAGAGTTCTGGCGGTTGGTGGGAGCCATCGAGGAGGATGTTACTGTAGAGTACGGAGCAGATATTGCCTCAAAGGACTTTGGCAGCGGGTTCCCCATTCCCAACGGAAAATTCAAAGTCTCCCCAGCTGATGAGGTAAACCTGTGAAGCAAGCACCCCAAAGATTAAGCTGCAACTTAAATGAATTTACAATAATTGGTAAATCCATCCCTCTTTCCTTTTTATGCTTATCAGGGTCCAGGTCACAACAGATTCTAAAATTAGGAGATTGTTGTTGTATACTGCTGCTAATAAATAATTGTGTGCCATACCATCTCGACAGTATGATCAAGAGATAGGCATTTAATTGCAGTCTATGTGGTAGACTTAAAGACCTGACCTGCACTTTAACCTGACCGTAGGGGAAAGTATCAGTCTAATAATAAATGAAGTGTTGTGAACAGTATATTGCTGTATTATTGAACTCTGAATGTTGTCTGTCTTTCAGAAATACCTGAAGTGTGGCTGGAACCTCAACAATCTGGCGATGATGAACCCTTCCGTTCTGACTCATGTGACAGCTGACATCTGTGGGATGACGCTGCCATGGCTTTATGTTGGCATGTGCTTCTCCTCCTTCTGCTGGCACATCGAGGATCACTGGAGCTACTCCATCAACTACCTGCACTGGTACGCAGGATTCCCTTGAGGAGAGCAAATAGGTTCTTGATGGTGGTGATTTATTCCTGTTTTATTCTAAGCGTTATCTTTTGTTGTTCTCCGGTTTTACCACCAGGGGGGAACCCAAAACGTGGTACGGAGCTCCTGGCTTTGCTGCAGAACAGCTGGAGGAGGTGATGAGGAAATTGGCCCCAGAGCTGTTCGAGTCTCAGCCCGACCTATTGCACCAGCTGGTCACCATCATGAACCCCAACACTCTGATGGCCCACGGAGTCCCAGTACGTACTTATGTCCCTCCTCCATCGCCACTGACCTATATGTTTACCCGCAGTAAAGCCAGTCCCACTTCTTTTAGGAACAAGCAGCGTGTCTCTCTAATAGGAATCCTGATGTTTTGTGGCTGTTGTCCTTCAGATTTACAGAACAAACCAGTGTGCAGGAGAGTTTGTCATCACGTTTCCCAGAGCCTACCACAGCGGCTTCAATCAGGGCTTCAACTTCGCTGAGGCGGTCAACTTCTGCACTGTGGACTGGGTACGTCTGATCCCTGAACATACTTGTGTGTAAAATGGCAGCTCTTTTAAAAAGATGGCAAACTCAGTTATTTTCAGAATGATTACACAATGTATTGCACCAAAAACAATAACTAAACTGGGAGGCAGGGAAATTACATAAGTGTGTAACACAACAGGCTTGGTGTGTGTGTGTGCATGTGTAGTCCTGCATGCCGCACCTCCCTGTAACTCCCTCAGCTGCGGGCCTTATGGAACTCATGTGGTGTATTTTGTTGTGGATTTGACCCAACATGTATGAACTCTCCCTTCAACTCATCCTGTTCCCCTGTATGTCACCAGATGCCTCTTGGCAGGCAGTGTGTGGACCACTATCGTATGCTGGGCCGGTACAATGTGTTCTCCCATGATGAGATGGTGTGCAACATGGCCGCCAAGGCGAGCACGCTCGATGTCGTCCTGGCATCAGCTGTCCACAAAGACATGGTCGTCATGCTCCAGGAAGAGGAGACGCAAAGAGAGAATGTGAAGAAAATGGTAAGAAATTGCCTTTTTTTTAAATAACCAATACGCTGTTCCACTGACTAAATTGTTCCTTCATGAGCGCACGTGCCCTGCTTAATATCACATACGTGCACGCAGATATGTTCACTCAAAAACAACACGCTAGTCACTTTTAACATCTTTTGCTGTTGTCCCGCAGGGGATGGTGCACACCACAGAGGCAAAGTACGACCACCTCCAGGACGACGAGCGGCAGTGCGCCAGGTGCAGGACCACCTGCTACCTGTCTGCTGTCACCTGTCCCTGCAGCCCAGGTGTACTGGTCTGTCTGCACCACGTCAACGACCTCTGCTCCTGCCCCATCGGCGATTACACACTCAAGTAAGTCCCCGTGCAGCTGATCGACAGGCTTTATGTGCGGACATCAGAGCGCACCTGCTGGCGGTGTAGATGTAGATGCTCCTAGACCTGTAATTACCTCTACCCTCTACCCTCTCTAATGAAGAGTTTTCTCCTGCAGTCTCAGGTACACACTGGACGAGCTGTTCCCCATGATGACAGCGGTGAAGCAGCGAGCCGAACTGTATGATGAATGGGCTTCCCTCGTGAAGGAGACTCTTGAGGCTAAACTAGAGAAGAAGAAAGGTAGGCAGCAAGCGCGAATGAGAAAACAAAGCATAAAAGGAGCGTACCGGGGATTTGGTACGTTGACGCCAAATAAATACTCCATTCGCTATGTTGTTTTGAGGCAAACGTTACAAAATGCAATCAGCGGGCTAAAGATGATGGAAAGGAATAGTTAGCGATGTGTGTTCCATGTTCTCCAAACTTAGCCGTATGTGTCAAACGGATCAACCAGGTGTTCTGTCCTCAGGTCTGCCAGTCTTTCGCTCGCTTCTTGCCGAGTCGGAGTCCAAGCTGTTCCCCGACAACGACCTGCTGCGTCGGCTGCGCATGGTCACACAAGACGGAGAGAAGTGCTCCTCCGTGGCACAGCAGCTGTTGAATGGCAAGAGGCAGACCAGGTAGCACTCTTTATGTTTCCTCGTGTCGGAAAGTAGAGTTAGTTCCTTTAACGGCGCTCATACCTTTAACTGATTGCTCTTTCCCAGGTATCGGTTTGGAAGTGGGAAGTCATGCAGCCAGCTGAGTGTGGAGGAGCTGAGTTCCTTTGTGAGGCAGCTGTATAATCTCTCCTGCAGTCTCCCTCAAGCTCCCATGCTGAAGGTAGGAGAAATGCATCCATTAAGAACATTAATTCAAATTTAATCTGGGCTGCCACTGTGCATTTCTTTAAATTCTGTATGCTCTGTCAACTTTAATCCCCACCGACAGAAAATGCAACTTTAAACTGTGGCTGCTCACGGCGAATGTTAGCGAGGGAACGGCTACTGAAGCCTCTCATTCCCTTTTTATAGTAACGTCTGCATACATTTTACACAGAACATGACTGCAGAGTTTGTCGCTAACATTAGAAGCACATTAGGAACATCTCATGACAGCAAGAAAACCTGTTTCCATGTCAAACCAACTTTAAAGATTGGGATTTAACCTCCTGTATATTTTTATCAGGAACTCCTGAATCGCATCGAAGACTTCCAGCAGCACAGCGAGAAGGTCCTGGCGGACGAAGCTCCCGGCGTCGCCGAGATCCAGAGCCTGTTGGACGTCAGTTTCGACTTTGACGTGGAGTTGCCCGAGCTGCGACGCCTGCGGGTGAGGCTGGAGCAGGCGCGCTGGCTGGAGGGGGCGCAGCAGGCCAGCGCCCAGCCTTCCACGCTGACCCTGGAGACCATGAGGAAGCTCATCGACCAGGGGGTCGGCCTGGAAGCTCACCCGTCCGTGGAGAAAGCCATGGCACGCCTGCAGGAGCTGCTCACTGTGTCCGAGCACTGGGAGGACAAGGCGAGCAGCCTCCTCAAAGCCAGGTGAGGACAGCATCGACGAATCCGTGACTACATCAAAGCCACGGGGAGGGTGGGTGGTCGCTGGGGCGAGGGGGCCCAAGAAGAGTCCCCAAGAAGACGTGATAGGCGGCTCTGTTAATAACTATAACTTTCTGTCCAGGTCTTTGCACTGATTGTACGTGAATAATGTCAACATTACATCGGTGCTGCTGATTTTGCTTCGTTTTAATTACAGCTAATGCAAAATGCCGCCGATAGAATATTCAACAAGACCAACAAAAAGTGAGCACACATTTAGTTCTGCCGTCATTCCATTGGTACTCATTGCTGTTCAGTATTAACTGTCACAAGTGCTTTACAAAGGCTTTAATGGCATGGCTGTCAGCAATGTGCATCTCCCCATTATCCCAAAAACTAATTTCCAGTCAGGTGTAGTCGAGTGTTATGTTCCCTCACCATGCTTAGTTTACTGCAGATTTTCATTTTGGGTTTCACATTATTGAACATATGGTTACAGTATTTATAGTGTTGCCCGAGATGTTTGACACACTCAACACTTTATGAATTTAGGTTCCATCTACAGAGCCTTGGTTTTGACAGTGTGATTGAAAAGTGCATACCGGATGTTTGGAAAGTGTTGGTTGGTAAAATATTGGAGTTTCCTGTGAGGATGTCGGAAGAAAATGCCAAGACAGGTTGTTGTTAAGGACAGTAATTGATTTGAAAGTGATGCAGGTTTACCTACAATCTGTCATTTGTGTTTTCACGACCGGCCAGACCACCACACTCCATAGAGACTCTTAGTGCTGCAGCAGAGAAGGCGTCCGGCATCCCCGCTTACCTTTCAAACTGTCGCCTCCTAAGAGACACTGTCAGAAAAGCCAGAGAGTGGCTTCAAGAAGCTGAGGAGCTTCAGGTAAGGACGCACGCACTCGACACTGCATGACCTTAGTGGGGAGTTTGATGTCAAAATATTCTCTAATATTTTATTGCAATCCTGAAATCGCTTGTTTGTTTGTCTTTTTCAGGTGGGTGATTGCACAGTGATGATGGACAGCCTCTCTGACATGGTGCTACGAGGACAAGCCGCTCCAGTCCACTTCGAGCCTTTAGAGCGGCTCGAGTCTTTAATGGTAGAAGTGCAAGAATGGAGAGAATCTGCAGCTCGAACTTTCCTTCAGAGAGACTCAACCCTTTCCTTACTGGAGGTAAAGAACGGCTGCTCCCTCCCTCTGAGAACCCCAAACACCTCCGATATTTTTCCTCCCTCGTCTCTTTCAAAACCACAAGCATGTAAATCAGCTTTTGATCTGTGATCCAGTGCCCCCCCCCCCCTCATTCCCTTCTCAGTCATTGTTATTGCAGCTCTCGTTCCTGGCCAATCAGTACAAAAAATAACAACAATTTTGTCAATCGCAGGTCCTATGTCCAAGATGTGAAGTTGGCAATATGGGTTCTCCAAAGCGCAAAGCCAAGAAAGGAAAAGAATCGCCAAAAAGTAACAAGAAGAAAACTCCACGGCTAAACAATCTCAGTGACGTGGAAAAAGCTCTTTCAGAGACCAGAGACTCCACCTCTGCAGTAAGTGAAGTACTTCTAAGATGAATGTATCCGAGGCTGCGGTGGTAGATTAACGAACCCGTACTATCTGGAGATTGACTCACCAACTCGGCCCGTATTCGGTTTCCCAGATGGCGACTCTGGAGGAGCTGCGGGTGAGAGAGATGGAGGCTTTCTCTAATCTCAGGACGGCGAATGAGTCCAAGCTCCTTCCTACAGCCGACTGCATGGACCTGAAGGTGTGCGTCTGTCAGAAAGCGCCCATGGGTGCGATGTTACAGTGTGAACTCTGCAGAAATGCTTTCCACAGCGTTTGCGTCCGAGAGCCGTCGGACTCTTGCGGAACGCAGCCGTGGCTCTGTCCGCTGTGCCATCGGGCAGAAAAGCCCCCCCTGAACAAAGCCGCGTCTCTGCTGGCCTCCCTGCGGCGCATCGGGGTGCGCCTGCCGGAGGGCGACGCGCTGCACTATCTGGTCGAGAGGACTGTTAACTGGCAGCATCGAGCGCAGGAGATCAAACAGTATTTTAACCTACCAGAAGTGGAAGAGAGACCCGGGACTCCTCCCACCTTAACCCGCTGGGCATCGGGCAGCCACGAAGCTCACGACGACACTCAGGTTAATCTTCATCCCACACTTCACCCTGGAAACAAGAGTATTTTGTGCAAATGTTAAGTTTTGGCGGTTTGCTGTTTTTTTGCCGCAGGCTCCGTGTTTGACTCCAGAGTGGAACAGGACAAGCCATAACCAGACCGTCTTCTACACGGAGCAGAGATGCATCCCGCTGCAGGGTGGGTGCCATCTTATTCTGGACAGCACGAGTCACGGATCCCTGTGGATTGTTATTGTTTATGTTGGGGCTGTTGTTTTTCCTCCCGTGCGACAGGCCTGAGCCATGATCTGGAGGAGCTGATGGTGGAGGGGCTCTTGCTGCAGGTGTGTCTGCCGGAGGTGCAGAGCCTCTTCCACGTTTTATTGGACAGAGCCAGCAGTCAGCACGCAAACCGATGCCCGTCGCCACGACAGGACAAAGCCGCAGACTGTGAGGAACACATGCCGTTTAACTCCGGAAAGAATCCGCCAGCGAACCAGGTACTGACTCTTACCGCCAGATGAGTTGATCAAATGCCTCCTAAAAAACTGCCTCAACATCCCTTCAAATGATCATTTTCAGGATGCCGTCAATGGAGGGAGGGAAGCTACGATTGGCTCCGAAAATAAAGCGAAGCGGCATCTGGACGGAGTAAACGCAGAGCACCGAGTGAAGGAGAAAAAGCACTCCCATAAAAGACAGAAGATGAATAAAAAGAGGCCGGCCTCGACCTCCTCCTCCCCACGCTCTGATTTCTCCCAGTCCGATGACTCCGATGAGGAGATGGCCGTGTGTCCCGCAGAGAGGTGTCAGCTGCCGGAGGGAGATGAGGTGAGGAAGAACCGCCGGCTCCCAATAGATTACTTTCATGATGCAAATATAGCATCAATATTAGAACTATCGTGGAACTAAGTGGAGTTTTGCCACAGAGAAAGTTTTTGCGATGGGACAACCTGAATGGGAAGCGTCTGCGAGAACAATGCTGATGGTGTTTTTTACTAAAAAGGTTGTTTACTTTCACCACTGAAGCTTTATCTTAGAGGACAGTGGACGTTGTCCCTCATATCCCACAAACGAAAGCATGATAGTAAGTATACTTGTAATGGCCAGTATGAATAAAACTAATAACTTTATTCTCGGTGTACATAAGGCCGTGTGTAAAGATTTTGAAAGAAGGTGATTCAAGATTCAAGATAGTTATTTACTTAACTTAGTGCTTCATCCAAATAACAAACAAGGCTTATTTTATTATATATATATTGGTTATAATCAATAGTTTTGCATCAATGCCTTATTTTTCAGCTTAAGAGCCTGAAGATTTCCCACGTCATGAAAATAATTAGTACAGCTCTGCAAATGCTGGAAATAAGCAACTTGTGAACCCGAAATTCGTAACAGCAACGAATAAAATGTAAATGTTGTGTTTAACTGGCCAAGCACTGAATCGCGCTCCCTCTCGCAGGTGGACTGGGTCCAGTGTGACGGCAGCTGTAACCAGTGGTTCCACCAAGTCTGCGTTGGCGTCACGGCGGAGATGGCTGAGAAGGAGGACTACATTTGTGTCAGGTGTACTCTGAATGATGGACACATGAGAAAATAAAGAGAATGTGATGAGGTCGGTCATCACTCCATTTTATTCGAGCCGGAAGTCTGGATGTGTCACTGATCCGAAGGCCCCGCCCACAAGCCCCATCCCATCTGTCTGCCCCCTTTTTAAACAACGGTGCTATCTCCTCTTTGACTTGTTGTGCAGAACTATAATGTTTTAGTTATTTTTTGTATTTTACATATATATATAAATATATATATATCTATCTATATAGATATATATATTTCTTCTTATGGATTGTTTGTGGTTGTCTAAATGAAAGAAAAAAAAACTGGGGATGTGAAGTGCGCTGCATGGGATTCCATATCATCAGCGCTAAGGAGTCTTTAGAACTGTAAAGTGGGTAATAATCATAATAATCATGGGTTAATAATCTCTCTGGACCCTCCGTGCATGTTAACTAAGGGGATCGGAGTCACGGTTTCCATCCCTTACTCCCCAAAAAATGACTACACATTTTTTTGAAATCCAGTGTTTAGTACATGCATCTTAATATAATTATTCCCATTTTTTTGTAGAATAGGTTAATTTATCTGAGCAATAATTTTTGTCTGAATCGACTTAAATGGCTCGATCTCGGCTGAGTTGTGTTGCTGCTTTGGCGATGGTGTGATGTACAGAGAGCGACGTGGACAGATTGGATTACCTCTGTGGTGGTCTGCGGCGACACGTCACCACCACCACAGCATGTAGCGTAGGATGCTCCGGGGACAATGTTACAAGTTTATATTGTGGAATAAAGCCCTTTTGTTCTATGGAGAAGTCCTGTTATTTTTCTGACACATGGAAGGGGACAAACCACTAGATGTCATCGTAAACACGGTTTGAAATGGATCTCCGCTGGTTGTTCTTTGTATCTTGTGTACACTCACCAGATGGTAACCAAGTGTTGAAACACACAAATACAAATGCACAAAGGGGAAGGATTACTTGCATACAAAGACATCGAGTTCCTACTTTTGGTGTCAACAGATCAGTCTGAGTAAAGTAACCAACAATAAATGTGACGGCAATGATAATCAAACAACAACACTAACATTTTTGATCAAACAAGTTGGCTTTAACGTCAGTGAGATGCTTGACAAGAATATATAAAGGCGTGTCGCTGACTTCTTAATTCTTCCAGTGCAGACTTCAAATTGTAATTACAAAACTAATCAATATTAAGTACGCTGAAGCTCAGTGTGTTGTTTCAACTTGTGACAGGTGAATCTTTCTTCCTCTTACCGAGCAGTTTGACGGATGTTGAGAGCTGGAGAATGACAATAGGATCATCGGTAGTGATACTCATTTTCTGATGTGTCATCGGCCAGATGCGCGTATGTTTTCCTTCATGAACAGTGTTCAGATTTAGCGACACAAAGACAAACATTGAGCCACACACTGAGCAAAGAGAGTGACGTGTCTGTGAGATCTAAGTGAGTCACATGCGTCCTTTCAACAGGCCGAGGTGTTTTCCCTTCACCAAAACAGCCACCAAACAAACAATGATTTACAGTTTAAATGAATTATTGTTTCACTGTAATTGAAATTAAGCTGTGATTAAAAGAAAAAACACATTCCACACATTTCCTTTCCTCGTCCCACAGAAACTAAATAAAGCTCAAGGGATGAATTCTATTTATAACAAATGTTACTTCTGTTGATGTCCCTTGAATCTAAGTTTGGCCCAAAAGCTTGATCACCAGTGTGGCACCAAACGGACAAACACGTGAGCGTTTCTTTTCAAGGTGATCTGTAGTTTATACGATGAGGCCGAAGGACAGCAAGCTGTTCGTAGCGTGTGTTTGTATGTCGTGTATTGAATGACTAACTTTTGCCCTTTATAACATCGATATCTGCCGTTTATGGCAGGGATCATGGGAATAGCTCTCAAATCTGTTTGTTTCTCTAACAAGAGAAGGAACGTTTATCTAGAGTAACATGGCAGCACTTTCCACAGCACACAGTACATGAAATTATATTTGCATTCTTCAGTCAACCGAGGATAGACAGCCTTTCACAAACTCCACATTTAGCCAGTGCAATGAGGAAGATATGCAATGAGAGAAACACATCTAATCCATGTAGTCACTGCGCTGTGACCAGCTGGCACTGCTGTTCTTTCATGTGGGTCTTTGTCATGACAACAGTCGCAGTAACAAAGCAGGCACACAACGGCAAATGGAAATGTTAAGTGGGCAATGAACTGAAGAAATGATTTAGATGCAACCAATAATGTGACACACCTACGCAAATTCAATGTGTCTATATGAGAAAGGCAAAAATAGGCGTTAAGTCAAACTACACAACAACTCATCCAGGAAAACATTTCACTTAAATTCCACCATGTCAAACTCATGTTGTCGTTCAAAAAGGCCACATGCATTTGCATCACACCAATTGTCTTTATAATGGGTTTATGAAGATGCCAGATTGTTTCTTAAGAAACCTTATAAATTACAGAATTTACTGAGTAAATGATGCCCTTCTGGTCCTACTCCCTAAAATTCTTAAAAACATGAACTATGGTATCCCATGGTCTTCTTTTAAAAGGAGACTATCTTTTTGCAAGCTTTTTAGTGAGGTTCACAATGTTTGGATTATGGGTAACACTCATTATTATCCACACGTTTAATAATAAATAACTGATTTATGACTGTTATGCTCCCATGTATTCCTCTTATAGGTTTTATATACTAAATCCATTTTGTGAAATAGCCTTTTGTCGAGTATACACTTTTCGTATGACGTTTTCCATAAAATAAACTTGATTAGACCTGCAGAGGTGTACGTTTGTTCTTAACCCGGAGAGCTGTGATTGGCTGATCCTGAGCCAATCAGAGGCTTCTGCTCCGAGCCTTCCGTACATTGGCACATTCACATAGAGGAGAGCGCACACATAGCGGAACACGGTAAGCGTCTTGTGCAGCTTTACCAGTGCGTGGAATTGGCAATTATATATCTAATAACAAAGTTGTTTTTACTTGTTTAGTCCCTAAAATGTGATAGTGTCTCATGAGATACTATCACACCTTCTGGCTCCACCGTAGCTAAACATGTATGTTGTGTCAAATAGCTTTAGCTTACAAGCTAACTTAACAGATGACCGGATTGAGTAACGTTAGCTAACATCAGCTAATGACGAGCTAACTAACCGACATGATTTGTGGTTCAGGTAGTTTTTTGCCCGACTGTATCTCTTACATCGCTTACAGATATGAAGGACCGTGTCCACGTGTTAATAACAAAACCAACGTCTGATAAGTCAAAAATTAGCAGTATTAATGAAAACACGATTTGAGAGTTAATGCTAAGTGGCTAGCTAACTTATTTTGCTAAAAGGGTTAGCTAAACACGTATGTTGACCTTAAGGCGACATAAAAGATAATTTAGTGTTTACCAGACATGGACACCGTTAAACCGTGAGCTCGACTGGTTTTCTCTGCCAGTCCAGCGTTAGTTAACAGTGTTCGTGCTGCACAGCTTTCCGTATCCTTTCCAGGCTAACACCCAGTGATGTTAGCATGCCATTACAAAATGCTGCTAGCCGAATGCTAACATTTGGTATGCCTGAATACGCTGTTTTTTTTTTTTACTATCGACGACGGCTTTTCACGCTCAACGTAACATTCTTATGTTCGATATGTTGATCCGTCAATATATAGTACGACGCCGAGTTGTACTGTTTGAATTAAACGGTGTTACGGCGACTCTAGTGCGGAGTAAAACTAATAGCCACACCCTTCCTTTCGAAAGCAAGTGCCGTTAACGTTACGTTAACGTTTCGCTTTAAGTTCTGAATAAATCTGATGTCGGTATCTAGCGTTTAAGTGTTGAGGGCGTAGTTTGAGATGATATAAGTTTATTAAAGCTTTATTGAATTATAAGCGTTGTTGTGCTCGTCTACTAGCGTTACGTTTAAAGTAATTTACCCCCTCTTGACTCTGTCATTCATGATCCAACACGGACTTGGAACAGATGAGTAACCCAACATTTTTTAAAAAGTCCAGCCAGGTAATAGATGTTTTAGAAAATCCTGGATATTTTTTTTTACTGCTTGCATGTTGATCAGCAACAGGTCTTTCACGGAATACTTTTTATTGGTCATATAACACGTGACAACTCACGTCCTAATTAGCAGACCCACACAGCACGTCAATTCCCCGCGTAGAAGCTCAGCAGATGATTATAATAATCCTTCCAATTTCTTATATTAAACTCGTAGCAATCCCAGATTAATTTAGGCTGACCGTAAACACTTCAATATTTTGGTTCAATTCAGGGCCCGGTTCCTGTCTGACCAGTTTGGCGGAGTCCCCTTTTCCCGAACGACCCTCAGCATCTGCCCGCTAACATCTGTATACCTGAGGATCTGCCGGCCCCCCCTCCCTCCCCAGATGTAGAGGGAGTTGTCATCTGCAGCAGCCGTGTACACAGTAGGTCGAGCTGGTTTCTCAGTTTTTGTTGGATGTCCACTCTTCACTTCTTGATCAGGAATGTAGGTGCTAATGAGAAACCAGCAAGTGTTTAGGAGTTTGGTGAAGGTTATCAGCTCAAGTGTTTAATACTTGAAATGTTTGTGTCCAGGCTCGTATCTAATCGGGCGCAGGCTTAGCCCTCATATCTGAAGTCAGGGCTTAGAACTGAGTTTTTGTGACACCCATACACATTTACATCTTACACGGGGTGCTTCGCCTACATTTTGTATCAGGCACACGTTGATGTCATCCGAGGTTCACCCCCCACATGCCATGGTAATTGTATTTCAGTGCACTGGTTATGGATGCACCCTCTGATCTCCATTTTCTGTTTGTATGGTGTACTTGAGTAGAGGAGGGTCATTACAATGGCTCTTTGTGGAGTTCCCTGTGTGCCGGTCTCACACTGTGGGTTTCTGGTGGTGCTTCATACGTCCTAGTTGGAATTGCAAATGCCGGTGGAGTGGAACAGAGTGTTTTTTTGTATTGTTTGCTTCCACATTTTGGAAAATATCCAACAGACCTACTATGATTAGTAGATCTAAAGAGGTTCGTAAATGAGATTTTCGTGTGCATCACGCCCTTTTGGACATCAGGTGAAGATTGCTTGTGTTTTTTAATTACTATTTTTAAGGACGGGTTACACTTTAAACCACATCTTCCTTTGTACATGGTTGCAAATTGTATTTCACTGAATTTCGTTCTAGTGTTTTTTTTGTTCTGTTGCCATTCATTATTCTTGAAAAAGTTCACCTTAAATTTCTCCCTCTTTGAGTCAGATCTATCAAACTAGGCAGCTCGACACATGCGTTCTCTGAAATATTTCCAAATGAAACCCACAACAATGAGCTGTTGGATTGTTGGTGTTTGGTAAAAAACAAACAATTTAAGCTGTGTTGCAAAATTACACTACAAAAGACAAGCCCCCCGTTGTCATGGTTGTCAAATATTTTGTCCCTGGATAATAAAGACGACACACATCAGTCTTCTGGCTTGATATTTTCTAGGTCATTTAGCGTTTTCAGTCCGTTGGAGTTAATTGTCTGTGACCTCTTTCCTTCGCATAATAGGGAAGTTATTTGCGACACAGGAACCCTTATCTACTCACACTCACTTTTTTGGAACGTATTGAACTTTTCACACATTACAGTTCAGATGTTGCACATTTTTACTAAAAAAGGCACGGAACTATTATTGCAGGAAAGTGTTGCTTGTTGATTTGCCCGTCTGAATCTCTGGAGTTGAGGAGCATGTCTTTGATTTCCGGAGCCCGTCTTGATTTTCTTCTTTCTGAGGCGACGCCCATCGTCTTGACAGCTGAAGTCCCATGATAGTGGGTGGGAAAGACGGCCACATTTTTGGCGGAGTAGCAGCGTTTTAATCTGCTGATGTCAGTGGTGATTTTTGACTGTTGTAGGCTCTGTACTGACGGGGTGTTCACCCTTACATCAGCTCTACTACTTCAGTCACTGTACATTGTTACTAATACAGAGTTTGGTACAATTTCTGCAGGGGGAAAAAAACAAGTATTTTAATTGCATTCAGAATTGTCTTTCTTAGCCAAGTATGTTTACATGTACCAGGAATTTGAGTCCGGTTTAAAGTTTCTTGTAATGTATTTAAACATAATTTCAAGAGTAATTTACAGTAACATAAACCTTAAAATGAAACGTGCAGAACGAAGGTGGGGAATGCGGTCGAACCACTACGTACGTACATGTGTGGTGTGTAAATAAACAATGTTGGAAAAAAAAGAAGTTTTGTTTGTGTTGCTTTGTCTAACAGTACTGTTAAGAAATTCTTCCTTAATTAAGATAGTATTTTAAGAGAAAATGTAATAAAAAAGGTGTTTTGGGTTTAGCGAGTTCTGCCTGTTCATCGCTCCCTCCGTCTGTGCACAGACCCTTGTGCCGTCCCGTGAAGTCGCCCACCATGCGTGAGTACAAGCTCGTGGTGCTGGGATCAGGTGGCGTGGGAAAATCTGCACTGGTGAGTGATAGCTGCTGCTGCTGAGTCCTCATGCGTGTCACGTTGTTGTCGTCAAATGGTGTTAAGATGCGATTTACAAAGTACAGCTTTCAGTAAGACCGGCGAGTCTTTTTAGAGGAAATATATTCTATACATTTTACTTAGGTGTGTTTTTATATTTTGAGAAGTAGCTTTTCCAGGGACAGTTTTTGATTTAATGATCTACTTCATTAAATCTTTTTCGTTCATTTCTTCCATTTGTACATTTCAGACAGTCCAATTTGTGCAAGGCATTTTTGTGGAGAAGTACGACCCCACAATTGAAGACTCCTACAGAAAGGTAGGCTCAGAAACACACGGGTTGGCTGTTAAAGTGCCTTATGTTTCTTATAAGAAAAATGTGCTTTACTTCCCCCCCCCCCTTTCTTTATCCAACAGCAAGTTGAGGTCGACGGGCAGCAATGCATGCTGGAAATCCTCGACACGGCTGGAACAGTAAGTCCAGGCAAACACGGGCATCAGATGGAGATGGAAGGTCTACTTGCTGCTGATGGCTCCTCTCTGCTTTGGATCTGTAGGAACAGTTCACGGCTATGAGGGACCTGTACATGAAGAATGGCCAAGGGTTTGCTTTGGTGTACTCCATTACAGCGCAGTCGACATTCAATGACCTTCAGGACCTCCGGGAACAGATCCTGCGAGTAAAGGACACAGAGGACGTGAGTGTGAATCTTTTGAAACTGATTGGTGTTAAAGTACGTACTGGTAAGTACTGGTAGATAAAATGAATGAAAACCCTGTTTTCTATTGCTCTACATTGTTTGCTAAATTAAAAAAAAGGTTAAAGAGTAATGTGACTGGATTTGATTCTCTATAGAAGTTGCAATATTATGAATCCCTTCAGACTATACATTTGCATAGTGAAAAAATGAATATTCAATTGCTGTACGCGTAGACAGACGTACAGAAGAGAGAAAAATGACCGCAAAAAAACTGTTTCTTTCACTTAAAGTGAAACCATTAGAAGGCCCATGATTTTCCCTCTTGGTTGTTTTAGTGATGATCTGATTGTAAGGCAGGTGACCTCTTTTCTCAGCCACTTCTCTCTACAATCTGCCCGTGTCGCCTCTCTGGCTCATCACTCCCCCACTGGAGGCTCTGTGGGATAGAGGGCAGAGTGATGGGGGAGGAACTTTGACTGGGTGTAAATGTCAGCTGTTACTTAAATCCACTTCCAGCCTCTTCATCTCTGAATTTTGTGTGTGTGTGGTTTATTTATTCATTCATAGCAGGTTCCTTTATTTTGTCTTGTTGCATCTACAGTAAATATGATCTTAAACCAAAGGAATCATTCTGTGTAACAATTAAAATGCTCTACGCACCAAGATGTTGCCCAGAGGCTCCAACCCTTTAACATTTCTGTTAATCAACCAGGTTCCAATGATCCTGGTGGGAAACAAATGTGACCTGGAGGACGAGCGTGTGGTTGGAAAGGAGCAGGGTCAGAACCTGGCCCGCCAGTGGAACAACTGTGCCTTCTTAGAGTCCTCAGCTAAATCAAAGATCAATGTTAATGAGGTAAGTGCGCCCCCGATTTAACGACACACACAAGTTATGATTCAGCTTTAAAAACAAACATTTTATCCACCGTAACTTTGGTGCCGAAGAAGAATACGATGGAACAAACAGCGTAACTCCAGGTGTGTTCATGTGTTTACGCGTTGTAGGTCACAATCGAGGAGCAGAACCACTGATGCTGTGCCATTTAAATGTCCTTATTCCCCAATTCCGTGCTCAATATTTTAAAACCATCCCTTTCTCTTGTCTTTAGATTTTCTATGATCTGGTGAGACAGATCAACAGAAAAACGCCGATGGAGAAGAAGACAAAAAAGAAGTCGAGTTGCACACTGCTCTAAACTGCCCGCCCACAGCAGCTCCAGGCCAGGTGAGTGGGTGTTGATTCTAAATGTATTTCAGACATGAGCCGGCCTCCCTCTGCACACCGAACAAGGGGAAATTCATTGAACGTTTAGAGGTTTATTGCAGCAATTATTAGAGGCATTTGGTTCATTTTGGTAGCAGGTAAGTTTTGTGTCTCATTAACCAGGTGAACTGGTTAAAGAGGGTTTAACGCGTCACTGGAAACTATGTAACAATAACTCATGAATTGCATATTTTTGCAAGGGCGGGGGGGGGGGGGGCGAACAAGAATACATACGCCCTCTAGTTCCTTTTTTCCCTTGTGGTGCGGTTTGTACACGAGAGTGCCTGGAACAAACACCCAGTAAACCAAGTTACTTCAAAATAATAACAAATAATAATAATCATGTTTAAAAAAGAAAATCCATTTGACGCTGAAATTTTCATCTTTTAATGTTTTATCCAAATGTTATGACTTTTATTCTTTCATGAATATTGTTGCTCCACCTGCTGGTGGAATGTTGTAACTGTAGTTAAATATGCCAGAAAAATACTTTGTGTTCCGGCCCGTTTTCTAATGTTTTTGACTTTGCCATCCACTGCTTCCTAAAGCAACGTCAGGGGGGTTTCCCATCATTGCTGTACGGGCTTTTCATTTAATATGAAAATCCAACACTTGAGGCTTGGTTGCATACAAAAATCATCATGGTGACATTCATGGTGTGTAAACTTCTCAAATGAAATTAAACTTCCCTTTAGGGCATTGACAGCAGTAGAAACGTCTCCCTGTGATACATCACTAAATTTAAAAGGAATATAAAAACAAAACTGCAAGCTTTGTTAAAAGATGCGTTTGCTTTGGAAGATACTTGCTTTGTCTATACATCCTCATGTCATGGCTCAGCAGTAGTTCATGTTTTATGATACTTTACAGGTTTTTGATCTCATCAGTCAGCGTGTCCACCTTCAACTCTTGGTATACAGAATTAACTCAAACAAATGTCTTTGGGCACATGAGTGAAAAACAAGTCAACAAACGTGCAGCGTTGTTCCCGTTCTCTGTACAGCAATATTTAAGTATCACGAATGAAACAAACATTATATATAATATCTATCTCTATCTATCGCGTTGTTTTTTTATATGAGGGTGCATGTTTTGCCGTTCCATGTCCCTATTCTTTTATATATTAAACATGGTTACCACAGATGGCAACCAAAGGACAAATATTGGTTGCCAATGGCAACCTGACAACTGATACTGGAAAAGGAGGAAGGATTACATCAGGCAAAGCATGTTTCAAGGTTCCCACTAACACCTGGCTAATGTTTCAAGGTGGAATAATTATCGACTCATCCCTTTATGTGGACGTAATACTGGTTATGATGCTGGTTGTCCACTCTTGGAGAATCCTCATCTCATAACAGTGGCTATATTTGCATTGTCTAGTGAGGGAATGTGATACGTTACTGTAGCCAGATGGTCAATTACGGTCACTGCAAAGTAAGTGGAAGTCTTCTTAAGAACAGTCTTTATTTCCAAAATGTTGGAAAGGCGAGAACAACCGGCCCAGTGGCTCCCCGGTCATTTGAGTTTGAGGCGTGTGCTCCAAACGGAGCTTCCTGTCTTCTCTGCATTTCATTCACAGGGTTTAATATCCGCTGACATCATTCTTTTCTTGCTTACAGAAACGTGTCATGATAAACTGTTTCCCAGTGGATCGTGTCAGCATTCCAAGTCCTCTCCAGAGCATTTTAGAAGAAGGCAGAAAGAAATACTTCACTGATGGCAGGAGACGGCACATACTCTCAAGATGCTCTTCTGCTTTTTAACAGCAAAGAAATCCACTTTTTTTTTTTTATCGTCACTGATGACAACTGTTTTTTGTTTTATTTGCTGTTCTTTCTTCTCCACAGTGTCTTTCTTTTTTAATTATTTGTGTAAAAGAAGATACCATGGTTTCAAATCCATATATGGAAACTTAAATGTTTTAAAGTAACATCAATCTTTGGCATAATGTGACTATGTTTGCAAAAGGAAACCTTGTGTTGACCTTTACATGCATTTCTGCACTAACAGTGTCAACAAAGATGCACCATAGTCCATGCGTCGCTCCTACTTTCAAGGATGTGTATTGATGGAATAACATCTTTCCTAAGTGACTTTGTTTTTTATTGAGAGCTGCAGGCCTTCCATATTTCCCATAATATATTCTACTTCCATTTTTGCATAATACAGCTAAGGAAATTAGTATTTTATAGACTGATGGGGGAAATGGTGTGTTCTGATCTGTGTCTTGAGGCTGAAATACATTGTACTAAACCGACTCTAATATTGCTGTCACAGATGCTTTTCCAGCTTTTATGAATGATTAAATTTTAGTACATTTTCATTGTCTAGTTTTTTTTTTTCTTCCTGAATGTTGTCCAATGTGTTAAACTGTTTCTACCATTGTTTGTTAATCAGGAAATTGAGTTAATTTGCTCAATACTGTTTGTCCCGAGCAGTACTCACAATAATAATTTATAAAAAAAACAAAGTCGTGAGAGGATCAATAACCTCAGAGATTCTCGACAAGCTTAAAGTGCAACTGTTGGTTTTCTTTGGCAGAAACGACAGCCTCAACTCAAGTCGCCAGACTCGTAGCTGAGCATTTGGCACCGCTGCTGTTGAGGGAGGAGCACAGAGGGAGAAACGCTCGGCGGCAGAACAGAAACACGTGGTTGGCTTGATGCAAGTGCAGGCCGACCGGAGTCAATCAGCTGATCCACCTCAGAATGCTGGCGAGACATTGAGGTCTCTTAAGATGTCAAATACAATTGCGGAGTCATATTTAGAGCAACATTTATCCAAAAGGAACGTCATACCCCACCCGCTTGAAAAATCATCTCATCTGGGTTCTTTTTTTATTTCTTAATTATTTATACGCACGAAAATGAGAAACACATTTTTGTTCTGCAACGGTTTTTCTCTGATGGCCCAGACTATTTGAACAACTCAATGTTCTGTATCTCTTGGCGCCTTTGAGGGCCCCTGACGTTAAGGTCAAAGTGGCACCACGTGATCCAGCTCCAGTAACCAAAGGCGACCTACACGTTCATAAAGAAGCAGCAGCGACTAAATATGTAACTCATCTGTCGCAGAGAATGCGTTTGAATTCTGTTACTTCTTAGTGCATGTTGCTTATGATAGTGACTTACTTCCTGTACATTAAAGTAAATTATCTGAGTTACTTCTGGACAAAACTACAAATTCAGCATAACCATTTGTGATCCCGTTTCAGCCCGCTGTACAGTGAACGTAGCAGCAGAGGGATTAAATCCTCCTATATTATCATTACCACCGCTGGGTGAGCTCCCGATGCTCCTCACCTACCCGCCCCCTCCTCCCTCCTTCCCTCCCCTCCCTCCCTCTATCCGACACGCATGCATACGGAGCGACGGGCTACGCGACCCCCCCCACCGCCCCACTCCCCCTTCCATCATTTCCCCATCTCTTACTCACTCTCTTCCCTACAACAAACATGGCCGCGAAATCCGACGGTGCAGCCGTCTCTCTACGAAACGAAATCCCAGCGGAGTGTCCCTCCGGGTCGGACCCGCGGCCTTCCCGGCACCGCGCGGCCGAGCAGCGCTACTCCGTCCCGGACTGCTGCTGGACGCTGTGCGCCCTTTTGGTCTTCTTCTCGGACGGGGCCTCAGACCTGTGGCTGGCCGCGGACTACTACCTCAGGGGCTCCTACTGGTGCTTTGCCCTCACGCTGGTCTTTGTGGTGATCCCGTCCGTGGTCGTGCAGGTGTTGAGCTTCCGATGGTTCGCTTACGATTTCACGGAGACCGTCGAGAGCGGCGCGGCTGCGGCCGCCGCCATGGTGGGAGGGGGGGCGTCCACCGCCGGGCAGAGCGACTTCAGCACCACGGACAGCGGCGAGCGGGGCGCTGGCCGCTCCGCGGAGGCCGGGTCGCTGCCGGGACCGGGCACCGGGGGAGGAGTCCGGGGCTGCTGCAGAGCCTTCGTGTGGCTCTTCCAGGCCATCATTCACATCTTTCAGCTGGCGCAGGTCTGGAGGTGAGTCTGAACAAAACGGGACCTGAGCGGGGGGGACAATACACATTCTGCCTTTGTGTGTGTGTGTGTGTGTTTGGCTGTTTGTGCACATGCATTCTTCATATGGCCCCAGCATCACATCACCTGAAGCTGAACGCTTATGAAAGTAGATAATTCAGGGAGGACTGTGCCCAGAATGCCTGTAGTCTTTTTGTATTGTTTGACGTGTCCCCAGCTTAGAAAGGGAGAATTAGACTCCACCCAGCCCCACCCCCAAGCCTCCCCGACGCGCTTTTAGGTCAATCATCCTACTGGAAAATCATCAACTCATCCACACCAACCGCTTTATATAAATGAACTCAAATTATTCCCTTTGTCTTTAGGGGTTTTTGGCAAGAAGCATACGAAAGAAAATTAATAGTCTTAAATGTCACGAGAGTTGCTTCCTATTTCCACTAATCTGTGCACCGCCTTCCTTTCACTGAGTATTTTTTAGCTCTTAGCTTGAGGCTCCTGCTCTTATGTTTGCTAAATCCCAATTCTCAAATCCCCCAGCAGTTTTCAGATCCAGTCTATTCCTCTCAGTGGAGCCCCAACATGTTTAATTATCAGACACGCGCCGACTCTAAACAAGCGGGTTACACGTTCTCCTCCCACATGGATGCGAGACCTAGTAGGTCTGTAGGTCAGCTCCTGAATCAGCGAGGCTGAGGCAGTGCTCAAGCTCCGAGTGCTCTGATAGCTTTTGACAGGCTTGAACTGCTGCCAGCCAGGAGGGGTCATCCAGCTGAACCGTGATGGGACGAGGGTTAGACTAAATGTGATGACGTTCAAGGGCAGGTTGTATTTTCTAGGCATATAATGCTGCACACAGACTATGTGTAATTGTGAAATCGGATGCACATCCCTTCTTTGATTTATCCGTAAACCATCATAATCTCCCCTTCTCTCCGTCTTTGTGGTCGCTCTCTTCCTGCCTCTTTAGACAGCCCTATTTATATTGATTTCTTATTTCCTCCTGGAGACTGAGACTTGTGTGAGTGTGTCCAGGAGCCCATTAAAGCATTGTGGCGGCACAGAATTACCGGTAATGCCATTAAAGCTGTTGTGCGTGTCGTCCGTTCATTGCCGCTGCTCTCAGACCGGCGTGTCTGCCCATTAAGAGGATTACCGCTCTGTGTTTCACCCTCGGATGTTAACTCGGAATGATCCGTCACCGATACACTGTTAGTCAGGTGAACCGGGATCTACCCGAATTAAATGTCAGCGCAGGAGAGCATCACAGAGTGTCTGCGTGTAGGTCCTTCACCCTCATTATTGCACGCGTGCTCTTCTCTTCTCAGCGTGTTACGTCCCAAGGTAGCACTTGTAGGAAGCAGAACAAAAAAAGGTTACACAAACTCTCCAGTGATTCAATGAGCTCGTTGACATAGAGGCCCTCAGACTTTCTCCCCCCAAGCAATTAATGCACATTTATAGCTTCAGTCAACGGCAACCGCCACTTTATTTGTGTGGGGTTTTTTTTAAGAGAAATGATTCACACAGTGTGTATTTGCGTGGTTCAACGTGTCAGTGCACTTTTACAGAATTATGTTTGCACAGTGCAAGTATGAGAAGTTGTGTGTCTACAAAACGATGTGTGTTTGCCAGACAAGGTCATGACTGAACAAGCTGCATGGGGGTGGAACTACATGTCAGCAAAGCTCAGGAGTTCACCAAGGGATTTATAGCGAGCTCTTTTTTCCCCATCCCTTCATAACCTTGAATCTAAAGACTAGATTGAGTGTGTTTTCGTTGCTCATATTTAGCCTCCTTCTGCAGCACTCACGCTGATTTCATACGAAGAGAAGCTCCACATTCACCCCCTCTAATGCCGGTACTAAAATCACAGAGCTGCTTAGTTCAGTCTAGTTGGAATCCCAGAGGAGCAAGCAGCTGGCTTTTTTTTAAAGCTCCCGGAGCTTGAAACAAAGTTAAGTCCAAAAGTTTTTGAAGCACAGTTTTTAAAACCTTAAAATCCTGCCTCAATACACAAGTCAATGTGTTTGAACTGCGTCTGCCTCTGATACACAGGTACGTCCACGCCCTGTATTTGGGTGTGCAGAGCCGCTGGCACAGGGACCCCGAGCGCCGGCACTACTACTGGCGCATGATGTTTGAGAGCGCCGATATCAGCATGCTCCGCCTGCTTGAGTCCTTCCTGAAGAGCGCCCCCCAGCTGGTTCTGCAGCTCAGCATCATGAACCAGGCCACTCAGGTGCTGCCCCTTCAGGGTGAGTGTCCCAAAATGGCCAATCACTACATCAGTCAGCCGCAGGTCCCGTGACCCCATGCTATGTATGATGAGTCACTCCTGATGCGCCTCGGTCGGCCTCCAACAGAGCAGAGAAATGTTTATTTCTGTCGTGCTAAACGTTGCGACAGTCAGCCCCCGAGCTGTTTTCATCAAGTCTAACTTCTCTTGCGCGTCTCTCTCTTCCCTCTGTCTCTCCAGGGCTTTCAGCTTCCGCCTCACTGATATCTCTCGCCTGGATGGTCGCCTCCTACCAGAAAGCCCTGAGGGACTCCCGAGACGATAAGCTACCCATGACCTACAAGGCCGTCATAGTTCAAATTCTGTGGCACCTGTTTACCATCGGCGCCCGCACCCTGGCCTTCGCCCTGTTTGCCTCTGTGTTCCAGCTTTACTTCGGCATCTTCATCGTGGCCCACTGGTGCATCATGACGTTCTGGATCATTCAAGGCGAGACGGACTTCTGCATGTCCAAGTGGGAGGAGATCATCTATAACATGATGGTGGGCATCGTATACGTTTTCTGCTGGTTCAGTGTTCGGGAAGGGCGCACTCGCTGCAGGATGCTCATTTACAGCCTGACTGTGTTCATTCAGAATGTGGCGCTCACCACTGCCTGGTATTTGTACCGCGACCCTCGTACCTCAGACTTCTACGCCGTCATCATGGTGTGCGCGGTGGCGAGCAGCTACGCCCTGGGCACCTTCTTCATGTTCGTGTATTACTGTCTGCTGCACCCCGACGGCCCCATCTCGGGGTGGGGTTACATCGTGGCGAAGGAGGTGCCTGTCGAGACGCTGGCCTCTCCGGCAGCCAGCCTCCCCCCCGACGTGGTGAGCAGCCCCCCCAGGACCCTTCAGAGAACTAAAGGGTCAGAAGGAGAACGGGGCTCCGGGGTGGACGCAGACGTGTTTCAGGTGCGAGCACTCCGGGGAGCTCAGGCCCCGGCGCCCAACCTAACGCCCAGAACAGAGGGGCCTGTCATCCGCATAGACCTGCCCAGGAAGAAGTACCCCGCCTGGGACGCTCACTTCATCGACCGCCGGCTGCGCAAGACCGTCCTGGTGCTGGAAAGCGCCGCCCCGGTCACGCCGAGGATTCAGTACCGGTGTCTGGGCACACCCAAAGAAGTGATGGAGTACGAGACCACCGTGTGACGCGCCGACGGTGCTGTTGCCGAGCTTGAGCCGCGTGCCGCGTGCACACCCTGCCTTAAATGACGTGGCAGGTGGAGGACTGTCACTGAGCAGTCTGTGTCAGCGCGCCGCGCCCAACTTGATTGCTCTCTGCATGGTCACTTAGCGGAGAAACAGGTGTGAGAGTGTGGCGTCTTTATCTCTTACAAAGGCAAAGTGCTGTGATGTTGTGTGACGATGGTGCATATTTCGGTTCTGTATCATTTCTCAGGTCGGGGTGTGGTACACGAGGTTGACGTTAGCAGGGAACTTGCTGTCCGGTGGAGTTAGAGAGAAGCACAGGTAGTCAGAGAAGTGGAGCTGATCCACAATCCGAGGCCCTCCGGAGAAGGTTGCTTCTGCGCATCCTCTCAAGTCGGCCAACAACAAAGACGAGCCTTCAACATGCGTGATTATTTATGGCAGCTGGGGAGGAAACGTCATCGAACCAGATGTGGAATGGTGATCGGCGTTTCAAGGTGGAGAACTCGCACTGTAATTTTAAACCCAAACTCCAATAATGAAATCACAGGCACTGATGATCATAATCATAATTTACCATAGCTACTCACTCATGTTGAAGGATTCTCTGAAAATGCTGAATGTAAAAACAGTTGAAAACGTGATTATTTGTGACCAGGCTTCGAGCGTTTATGTTGTCAGTGGGATTCACAACATCCCTGTGGTACAGCACTTGTTTTTCGTTCTTCAGGTAAGCTAGGATAAAAAGATTTGTGTGTTTACAAGCAATCTGTTGTTTTTGGGACATGCCATCAATGTTATTCCAGTATGATGCACCTTCATCCAGAATGTGTACTGAACAATAGTTACATTATGATTTACAAGATGTATTCGGATAGGACTCTCAACATGTGTATTTTCATACTTTACACAGCAAAGGAAACCAGACCCTCATTTCCATGTAAGTTAAACTGTAAAATGAAGAGGACGTTACCAAGGGACCACACTGTCGGTTAAAATACTGTATCCATACTATGTTGTCTGAATAATGTAGAGCGAACATAATTAGCTGCAGACTCGGAATAGCTTTGATATTATTGATGGTACAGGCGTGTGAAACTTGTGGTAACATTTCTATTTTACAGTATTGGAAGTTTAATTTTCATTTTTCTCAAGATAAATATATTTTACCTGGATATGCGTTGAAGGGAATATAGACTATGGTCTATTTAATCCCCAAAATAATCTATTCATTATCCACAAATTATTGGAAAATTCTTCATATATGATGAATTGAATACTCACCATGCTCAACTAATCACACATTTCTGACTTGTAGAGTCATGGTCACGCTTAGCATTTAATATAAATGCATTATTTGGCATTTATTTATATATAATCAGTGCTAAACATTGTTTTCCAGGAACCTCCCTATATAAAATGATCACAAATTCATGGTCCTGTGAAATAAAGTGAAACCGTACTTTATTTTATCAGGCCTGTTTTTGTATAGAGTAGTCACAAGAAGGAGATTTCTGAACTGTGTGTTTTTGTGTGTATGTATGTGTGAGCTCATATACCAGCATGTGTATGGCTGTATGTGGGGGGAGGGGAGTCCTGCCATGTACATTTAAGTTAATTTGAAATGTGTCATTGAGATAAGACAGTTTTGTTGTAAACACTGTCCAGTCAGCTCAATTTCCCCCAGATGACACCAGAATGAACGCATAAAAGCCCATTTAACACCTTTACAACGCTGTTGCAGTAAAAAATAATAAGAAAAAAAAGCCAGAGAGGTTTCGAATATGGTGCTAACTGTTTGAGTCCATCACATCATCACGACCACACGGTGGACCATACAATTAGCTCGTCATGGCAGGGCTGTACCTCAAAACACAAAGCTAGAATCAAAAAGCCTTAAACTGGTCGTACCAGGCGGTTGCTGTTCAGAACAAGAAAGAAAATAATTCAAAAGAAGGTGAAGACAATTTCATTATGGTGTTGTTGCTAAAATAAAGAGCAATGTGTTTACCTGAGTTTTGCTGTAAGTCCTTTTTTATATTTTTTACACAGAAACGAGCTTAACACGGCGTGTTTGGACAGGCGAGTAGATAATGTCAGATGTTTTCATCCACGCAGCATGCTGCTGGCATGGCTCCAAACACTCAAAATAGGGCGTTTAATTTCTCTAAATGATATATTTCTACATAATGGCCAAGCTAAGCTTAGTTTTGGTGGGAAATATTTGATTCCACCTTTTTGTGTTGTCTTTTTTTTTGTTTCTTGAATCTAAACTCTTTCATACTCTCACAGTTTAATGATTTAAGATTGGGGTTTGCTAATGCAATATAGTCAAAATATACCATATTGGGGTTTTCCAGCATGGGACAAATTGTTTGATCTGATTGGCCTTTTATAGTTGGTTTCATTACATAAGTGTATAACCTGATAAAAAGTAGTAAATTGTGTTCATACAAATACAAATGAACCCGAAAAAACATTTTATTGGTGAATTTAGCAATTGCCACCTTTGTTTTCAGAGCACCTCCCACTACTTTATTGCAGCGAATCAACGGTGAGCATGATAAATTGTTTCCACTACCGCCAATCACCGCCGACGGGGGGCGGGACCAATGTGGTGCTACCGGTCTCCAGTTGCCTTCGCGTCCAACGGCCACATTTCAAACTAGAATGGCGACCGCTGTCTGCGGTCTGCAGTCCACCGGTAACAACGGCAAACAGGGGAAAACACACCGGGAACACCGGAGGAAAGCGAAGGATTCAAGAAGGAGACAAGCTGCGTTGTTGTTTTTAAACAACATCTCCCTCGATGGACGGCCCCAGTGTCAGCCAAGCGATGGAAATACCGACCGAAAAGCCGCCGAAGAGCAGCGACTCCGGGACAGAGACGGCGCCGCGACGTTCGTGCCCCCGCCGGCCGACAGCCAAGAACCGGTCACCCAGGTGACCGAACCCGCCGACGCCGGCAGCGGCTCGTTCTCCGGTTTTCCAGCGGCAGTCGGTCCCGCCCGGCTCTCTACGGTAATATCCCCGGGACCCGGCGGGGCGACCGTCGTGGGAGCCAACGAGGTATTCTTGGAGGGTGGTGGTGCGGCCGAGACGCTGACCCCGGACACCCCGCTGTCTCCTGTTACCACCGGAGGACACGCGGCCTCCTCCCGTGTCAGATCCGCTCCGGCCGCTATCAGCCCGGTGCCGGCCGCCAGCTCCCTGGATTCACGGCCGAGGTAAACAAACAGTTAGGCCTTTTTTTAAAAACAGCCCAAGTCGATCACTTCCGGATACAATGAAAGCAGCAGGTAGACTGACAGGAAGTCCCTCATTCTCCTGTACGGAGCACCAGCAAAGTGTCTTCTTGTTCTTTGACATGTGAAATGTGTTTAAAATGTCACCTATTTCTGCTATTAGACTTTATAGACAGACATAATAGGGTTACAATAGGCTTGTTACCTGCAATCTTCAATGTTGAACAACGTTTCTCAATATCTTGGATGTAAATCAAAGCCACTATCCTGCTTTATGATACAACATACCTCTTGTGCGGTGCTTCATTTTGAATGTTTGGCGTTAAAGAGAATTACATGTTGCATGTTACAGATCGATCCTCCTCATTTAGAGGGTCCTTTTTGTTTTGTTGATGTTTGTTCTTCTCCAACGGTACTCAGGTTGAGGAATGTCTCCGGTTCTCCGGGTCCCAAAGTGCCAAAGAAAGTCCACTTCATCAAAAGCATGAGACAGTACGACACCAGGGGATGTAGGTGAGTCTCCAATTTACGGAAACCAATACATTTACAAATAAATCCAGGAACCAATGAGTATTGCTGTGACACCAAGTCTCCTTTTGAAAAGAGTGTTACAAAAACAAAACAAAGGCCGCTTTATCTCCTGCTCTGAAATATGCGATTAGCGCATAGACATGGTTACACTCCTGCTAGTATTGTAATAAGCTGCTTAACTCCGGCCCAGACACTTTGGCCAGCAGAGGAATAACAGCAGTGCAGCTGCTGCGTGGTGCCGGATACGCTACATTTAATCACCATTGGAAGCTTTGCAAAAACCAAAAGCGGGGCAGTGACGGATCGTAACACCCTGTTGTTGCGCGAGCTGTAAGGTAACTCCAAGCACGAAGGGCCTCATGACTGAGGAGTTCTTTCTAGTGGAATGTTTAGTCACCGGCTGCAAACGGCATGTCATATTTTTTTTCCACTTTGCCACACCGCCTGTTTTTGAATTCCACTTTTATTGTTTTTTTTAACATTTTTTCCTTCACTCGACCATTTCATGCCCAACATGAGTCATGTGTTTCCTTCTGATCTGAGCACAGCGACAATGAAGCAATCTCAAACGGCCCGTCCAGTCTCCCTTTCTGTGTGAGGCAGCGCATGTTACCGACTAGGCTTACTAGGCAATCCATCTAGCTTATGTATCCACGCTAATTAACACAAGTAGATTTCTGTGTTGCTATGTTGTCCCTTGTATGATATTTCAAACCTCTCACAGAGTCTTTCTGTTACTAATTGGTGTTTTGTTGTTCAGTGGCTGTAAATAGACTGGGCGTTTGGCTACTTTCTTCTCAGAACGCAAGAGGTCTTTTGAACGTATACTTAGTTTGTTGTTGTAATTCCAGCTTGTAGCCCCAGCATGTGTCTCTCATTTGTGTACGTGACCTTTGAACTCCAGATATCTGCATCGGATTACAACTAGCTCATTTCTATTTGGAGCATGATTGAAGCTGTTTTGTTTAACCTCTTTGCTTTGTAATTACATTTGATTGATGATCAAAACCGCTTAACTTTGGATAAATGGAAATACAAGAAGGTCACAAACGAGGGTTTTTCCTCTTATTCCACTTTGAGCCGCATGTAGTGTTTTGAAAGCTGTCCCGCTTTGGTAGTGATTCAGATCCACATAAAAGTGTCTCTGTGGTTGATGTAGCTCAATCTATAACTAACACTGCGAGGAAAGTGGCTGTTGCCCGTAGCTGTTGCTTGTAGACTGACACACCGTCTGTTTTGTCTGCCTTAACTTGCTGTGTCCTGCAGGATCGTGCTGATTTGTGCCAAGCGGTCGCTATATGCTGCTTTCTCAGTGCTGCCCTATGGAGAGAGTGCTCACGTCAGGTACAATGAAAGCAGCGTCCCAGGCAGAGCGCCCACCCATCGCTTTTATGTTCCCATCATCAGGCTGTTTGATTTCTCATCATCATCGTCATCATCGTTGTAAGGGATGTGTGACGGCGGTGTGACTTCATCATGTGGTGAGGATGACACCGATGTGACTCTTTCTGAACAGTGACCCCAAGCTGGAAGCCCACAGGCAGAGGCTGTCTTCTGTGGTGGCCGTTGACCTGCTGCCTTCCTTGGAAGGTGTGGAGCTTGCAGACTACAGCAAGGTAAACGTTGAGGTGTCGCACGGCGCTATGAGGAGAAGCCAAAATACTCATTACTCAAGTATTTAGGCTTGATTTTTAAGGTTGCCGACCGCTTCTTTTCTCGCTCCTCAGACGGTGTCATACGCTCAGTTCCTTTATCCAACCAATGCCTTGGTGAGACCGAAGAGCGGCGGCGCACCAGAGAACTGCGTAGCTCAGGCCCCCCAGTCCCGTTTCCGTGGTAACGGGCAAAGGAACTTCACCCCGGCTCGTCCGAACAACAGCGCGGCACAAGACGCATGTATGTCTCAGAGTGGGACCCACCGGCACACATCTGCTTCCACAGTTTAACTGACAAAGATGATGTTTTTCAGCTATGGACGAGGTGGTGGAGTACGATCCCAACCTGCTCAGTGACCCTCAGTGGCCTTGTGGGAGACATAAGAGGGTTCTGATATTTGCATCATATCTGGTGAGTTTGCTCTGAACATTTAAATGATTTTTATTTTATTTTATTTCCTCAGTCTGACTAAAACTGAGACTAATGGTTATCTGCAGTTCCTGAAAGGTTTTTAAAAGCACTAAATTACATTTTTGCAAAAAAAAAAAGAGAACGATTGGAACAAAAGGTATTTTACTGTTGATGATAATTCACACATCACATATTTGAATTATGCCTGTAAGAGTTTCGTTACGGAATTTATGAAGTCTGCACATGTGAGTCACCGCAACCACGAGAGGTCCTCGAGCATTCAGTCACACAGAAGTGAACACACAATTACTCAAAGGTTATTTCTTTGCCATTTTTCGACAGGATTTCACAAGATAATGCAAATCACAGCCCCATTTAGCATTTAATAGAATATCGACCCACGCCGACATAATCCACTTCTGTCCTGACGTGCTGTTTCCATCTCTTCAGACGACTGTAGTTGAGTATGTGAAACCATCTGACCTGAAGAAGGACATGAATGAGACTTTCAAAGAGAAGTTTCCTCACATTAAGCTGACTCTGAGCAAGATAAGAAGGTACAGACGCCCGTCTTTTAAATGTCCTCAAAGAGCCTTTTGGTCGTTGGAACGTTTTTGTACCTCAGCATATTTACGTTCCAGTTTTGAGTTAGTTACTTCCTTCCTACTTGCTTTTTACCAGCCTGAAGAGGGAGATGCGGGCCATGGGCGATGACTGTGGTCTACAGCCGGTCACAATAGCAATGGCTTTTGTCTACTTCGAGAAGCTGGTGCTGCAGGGCTGCTTCAACAAGCAGAACCGGAAGTTGGTGGCAGCCGCGTGCGTGCTGCTGGCTGCAAAGATCAGCAGCGATTTACGGAAGCCAGACGTCAAACATCTCATCGACGTGAGTAAAGTTCCCACAGACAGAACAGGACATCTTGCAGATAAGACAAAACGGAAAAACTGTACAAAAATTATGTTGTCAATAAGTCAAAGTATAGCACGTTAAAGAAATTCATGAAAAACTATTATGTAAAGAAAAGTTATAAAATATCCAATTCATAAAAAATAAGGCATGCCAAAAATCACAACAAGTTTATTATTAAGGATGTCAAAATAAAGTGGAAAAGGGTCATGGAAAAATCTTCCTGCAGTATGTTGAAACAAGTAATAATAATAATAATAATAATATAACAGTCTGATTGTAATATGTCAAAAAAGATCATAGTACAGTATGTCAAAAGAAAAATGTCAGAAAAGGTGATGCTGGAAAAAAATATTGTTTGTTGACAAAAGTAAATGATAAAACTTAAGGAGTAATCAAGCAAGACAACAAATCCTAGTATTGTATGTAAAATATGAAATAAAAAGCTGCGTGAGCATCAAACGGATGTCTTTCACCACCTACATATCTTCACTGTGGGACTTCCTCTTTCTTCCCTGTGGACGAGCAGAAGCTGGAGGAGCGTTTCCGCATCAACAGACGGGAGTTGATCCCGTTGGAGTTCCCGGTGCTGGTTGCCTTGGAGATGGGACTCTACCTGCCTGAGAGTATGGTCATGCCACACTACCGCAGGCTGGTGCAGCAGGGCTAAACCGAGGGGAGACCTGCAATCCACCGCGGAGCGTCGACGCGTGAGCGAGGTGACGCAGCGACCAGTTCATAAGCTGCGCCGTTCGAAACTTAATAATTCTGATACTTTGTTTCCTGTCGGTCGTCGAGATTTACACTCGCATATCTTAGACTCGATGTCATGTGCGTCTCCCTGAATGTCCTTTTTTTGTACGTGTGACGTTGTCTTGAACTCTACGTTAGAGATGTTTGATAAGCACGTTGATTGTGCTTTTATTTTGTCTGGTACGTCCGAGTATTTGTGAATGAAACTTGCGCTGTGACGTCCAGAGGACTCTCCTCTCTGGCACCTTTCTCATCAGTGCACACGGTCTGTAGAAGAAACGTACTGTTGATTTTGTAAATGCCTTTTTGAACCCACTGTGAAATGAATGTCCTTTTAGCCATGAGACTGAAACTGTAGAATGTTGGTGGAAAGATTAGAGAAGCAGCCATCTGTTGGTTCAATACTAACAATCCTGCCACATTCATCTATTTATCCTGTGAAAAGAAAACATTAGTTTACTCTTGTGGCCATCTGTGCGTTCATACTGTACCAATATACAATATCTAAGGAAACGTGTATAATTATTTATAGTAAGTGATGTTTTAAATGTCGTTGAACAGGGATGTTTTTATAAAAAAAGAAACCGGTGAACTGGAATTTGAGTTGATGTATCTTTCGGTGCTCAGGAGTTTTACTTTCTCGTGTCTTTTGAATGGTTCGTATCTAATCCAAAGAGATGTTTTGATATTCAGGTTGCTATAATAACAAAAATGACCTGTGCTCCCATTGTAAGTCAATGAAAGGTCACAGTTTATATTTATTTGACAGGTAACTCCGAGCACCACACTGTATTCACACGCCTGCAGCCGCCACTTAGCTTACAGTAATTCTTCAGATTTAGGACGTCGCGTACGAAAAGAAAAAGTGCCTGAATCTACAGTGGAATTGTCGACCATTCTAATTGTGAGTGCCATTTGATGTTGACATTTCTGACTATTGCTGCTGTAGAGAAGTGTTGTTTTTCTGCTCTAGGAAAGATAATTAGACATTTTATTGTGGTAAAAAAAAATGGTACGATAAACATCCAAATAGAGCTGTGGAACTGCAGAAAATTGTCTTTGTATGGTTGATGTTAAACGCGTATTTATTTGTTTTGATACTGTCAAATTAATGTTTTTCTAATATATTTGCAGAAACCTGCCTCATTCATAAAACAGGAGAATAAACACGAGGCACGAGTCACGCATGTATCTCATCGTTTTACTGTTCCCGTGTTACAGCAGCTGGTTACATGTTCAGTTTAAATAATGCAACACGCTGATGGTGAACATCTGAGTCTCAGTGACATTTCCTTCTATGAGCTGCAATTTTTATCCTCAATTTTGAATAGTTCTAAATCAAGTGAAGCAGCTAAATAAATACCTTAAATAATAATAAACTTTAAGAATTCTTAGTCCAGACTCATGTCTTCGTCGTCATCCTTCTTGTCTTTACAATCTTCATCCTGGTCCGCCTTTGTCTCCGTCTCCATGGCTTTTGCAAAAGCCTCGACATCTGCACAATAGAAATATCCATAAAATGAGTGCTAAAAACGGGATGAAATATTGTTCTCAATATTAATTATGTTGCAAATTAGTTTCTTGATTTAATGTGAAGTCTCAACATATTGTATACCTGTAAGTCAGCGCATAATATTCTATAAATAAGCCATAGTATGTAAACAAAGTCAGTACAATTATTTAAAAGTCATAGTATGTTAAAAAAACCTCTAGTACGACAAAAAATCAATCAAATCATAATATGCAAAAAAGTAATAAACCGTGAAAAATTCATACTATTGCATTATGAAATGTCAAAGTCTGAGTATAATAGTTTGGAAAAACTCAATGTAACACGTTTTACAAAGTCATAGTATGTTGAATAAGTTTCAAAAGTTAAAGCATGTATAGAACAAGTCAAAGTATCCTACAAAATCTCTGAACATGAGCTATACAAAAGTGCCGACGTTGGTTTCCCTGCTAGAGAAGGGAAACAAACGTCTGCGGGCCGAACACTCGCCTCCTTTGTTGGCTGCATCCACAGCTTCTGCAGGCAGACCAAACTGGTTCATCAGAGGCCCTAACTGACCGGACGCCAGGGCGCTGCTGAACATGCTCATGGCCTGCAGAGAGACAGCAAGCACCCGGATGACCACGAATATCAACAAAAGAGAGAGAGAGACCCACAAAAATAGAATATACAGGAGTTTAAGCTGGTTGTTTATTGGCAAGAATACATTTGATTACTGACTTTAAACACTCATTCTCAGAATGAAAGGAGGGTCGGGGGCAACCTGTTACCTGCTGAAACTGGGGCGAGCTGAGCGTGTTCTGGAGCTCCTCCGTGCTCTGAGGCAGGGACTCCCCGGAGGGCAGGTACGGCATCAGTCTCTGCTGCACCTCGGGGTTCACCAGGATGGGGGCCATGATCTCAGGTGTCAGGACGCTGGCGAGATCCACTGCAGGACACAAACACCCCCACTGACCGGTTAGTTGCAAGATATCCACGTGACGATGTACAGTATTCGAGTGTTTGTGAGCTGTCTGACTTCAGCGTTACTGCCACACGTGTATTCAATCCCACCTCTCAAGAAGTGTTCACATTTATTGGAGTAAAAGTAACAACATCACACTGTGATAATACTGCTAGTTGTTGTTTTAGAAACCGTTCCCAAGTGAAAGTAGTAGTATTCTCTGCTATGATCCCTATGGTCTCTTGTTTACTGTGTGTGTGTTTCATTTGACTGCAGCACTAATTCATATGTTGCATCTTACTGCTGTAGATATTCAGGATTGTGCTTTTGCTTATAGTTTAATCTCCATAAATACATCATATGTCTTGTGAGAGCAACCACGGATCTCTGAAAAGGTTTATTATTATTATTATTTCAGTGACTTTATGCGCCGAGTTGTGAGAAAATGGTGAAAAACGACAATAATACATTTCCCAAAACCCCAAACAGTGAATGTAAATCCCTTTTTGGTCCCCTGATGTGTCCCCGTATCCAGAACTGCTCGGTGCCTCACCTCCTTGTCCGCTGGCGGGCACGTTCATGGTGGCCAGGATGCTCTGCAGGTCTCTGAGCTGGATCGGCTGCGCGGGGCTCGCCGCCCCCGCCGCCGCCGCCGCGGAGGAGGGAACGGCCGGGGTGGAGGGTGTGGAGGCCGGGGGGGAGGCGGCTGAGGCGGCGGAGGGAGTGATGGGGGTGGTCGGGACCTGGGTGGAGCCAAGCCGACTGGCATTCGAGGTGGAGGTTGGTGTGACGGCTGTGGACGGGCTGAGAGGAAGAAAACAGCAGTCAGCATTATACAAATGATCCTCCAGGACCTTGTGCTAGAAACTTTTAAAAAAGGTATTTCCAAAGTCAATAAAGAACATTTGAGTGCTAGCTTGGGTTATGATGCTCTCCTCCGTCCCTCAAACTTCATCGCAACATCACGTCTCCTTTGTTTACCAGCAGCAATGGAAAAAAATGATGCCGCCAAACAACAAATGTAGGACAACAAATACAAACTTTACCGCCGGTTGTTGTTTTAGAGAACACAGCGATGGAAAAGTTAGGATTTATTTTCAATATGCAACAGAATTAGACACCTTGTGGAGGAGTTACTGGCAGCGGGGACGCTGCTGCTGGTGCTGCTGCCGCCGCTGCCCAGGAGGTTGGCCAAGCCTGGACCCGCCAGCGCCCCGAGACCCCCTGGCGTTCAGAGAGAAACAGCCAATGCGTGAAACGTTGTTTGCCGAGATTTCTTCCCCTCTCTGACTGACGAGCATGTAGGTTTACGTACCGATCCCGCCCAGTCCAGTCGGTCCAATGAGCTGCATCAGCTGGTTGTGGCTCATGTTACCCAGAAGGCTCTGCAGGCCGCCCTCCCCTTCACACGAGACAAAATGACCGTTGACATCCGCATCAGATTCACTTTTGAGACGTTTTCTGACTCCAATATTTCAGATTCTTGCACATTAGATAGGAAAAAAAAGAAAACGACACTTTGAGCATCTGTTACCTCCCAGCGCGGACAGATCATGTCCTCCGCTGCCGCCGCTACCGAGCGCACCGGGCATTGGAGGGTTGTTGAGATACTCGTTTACTTTACGGCAGTGTTCCTCGTCCTTATCAGTCTTGGGCTCCTGAGGTCAGAAAAACAAAAAAAAAACTGCTCAGGCTTACTGACTCACTAATGATTGAGTTACAGTTATTGCATTATGTTGAAGCTACAGTGCCCACATTGTGACGGAGGAACAGGCCACTTTAATTGTTGTTGGACAACAGTGTCTCTGTCCCAGAGAAAAATGGCCGCATCTGACTTTTTCATGGGATTTGGTGGCAATGCTAAATTATTTCAGATTACAGTATATATATAGATAACAATGCTACTACCAGCATAATAAAACTGTAATGATCATAAAAGGGTCTTATACATTTAGCTTCAGATTTTTATCCTTAAAGATTACATAAAATCCCAGGATACATGAATACTGATTCTGAATACAGAGGTGTGTGTGTGTGTGTGTGTGTGTGTGTGTGTGTGTGTGGGTGTGTAACCGGCTTCATACCTGAATCCAGAAGAAGAGTCTTTTGGAGCCTGCTTTGAACTTCAGCACATAGACCCGTCCGGTGGTGCACTGGCTCACGCGCTTGAACTCGCAGTCATCCGGGAAGATGATCAAGTCCTAAATCAGAAAACGAGGAGTTCATGATAAAAGGCAAAAGGCAGAGCCTTTTCACACTGACCACGTCACCTACGTCGTCCACGTTCCCGGTCGTCCGATCCTTCCAGCAGAAGTGGATCAGGGAGTCGTCGGTCTGCTGAATGTAGACCTGACCTTTGCGCTTGTCAGGGGTCACCGTGCTGCCTTTCATGGTCATCTTACCGGCCCGAAACTCCACCAGGTACTTGCTGGAGGAGCCACGGGACCCAGAGACCATGCTGGGGAACAAAGCTCCAGACGCCATGACGAAGAGGACAGACTGCTGCTTATTTAGGTTTTTATGTACAAGGAATTTGCCTGCAAGAAAGAAAAGAAAACCCAAGAAGTCAAGTAGCCTAACTATAATGAGAAACATTTACAATAACATGGAATATTTGTTCATGTGTACATTAATAATCATAGAGCTGTGTTGACCATCAGGATATTGGGATTGTTTTTTTTCCTGCTGTATCTCAAGAATACAAATGAACATTTGATCAAGCTGATTGATTTTAAATGGTAGCTGCGGTATTTTAAATAATTTCTACTAACCTATTCAATACAAAGCTATTATTATTATTAGTATTATTGTCTGCTGTTTTCCGAGACTGACATTAACGATTTTAATAATGCATCCGATTCAATAGGAAACATAGTTCTGGGACAAAGCCAATCGCAGTGCTCCCATAATAAACAGCTATCGTTCCTGCGATGGCCACTTTAGCCACCGATGACTCTGCATCCTTTAACGCTAGCAGGCAGCCTGCTTTCAGCTCGATGACGTCACGACGGAGCTGCAGTCTTATAATGCAAAAACGGGATCTAAACAAGCATTTGGTTGATATGTCACTGAATCAAAAACATGTTACTGATGAGAAAATAACATGTTCATACTTACATGTACTCACTGAAATGTCGTTCAACCGCAGAACAGCTAAACGTACTGAAGATGATTGTTATTGGCTGGCTGTCTCCAGTGCTTCAATGTGATTGGACGAACCACATGTCAATAACGTTTCGTTCAAAGCTCCCTGCACAAGTTCGGTAGAGAATGCACAACACAAGCTCTTTCTAGCAGTGAACATTTTTAAATAGTCATTGATCAAACACAACTACTTCCCTATTAAACATCACTTATTGGTTGTTAAGCACATTTTTCACCTTATTTTTGTACCTGTTCTTTTTGATGTCATTTTACGAAATATTTCAGTACTTTTATTTAATGACATTTTGAGCAAAGATCCTTCAAGTTAATATTTTCAGACTTTTTTAATGGGATTTTTTGACCAGAAATATTCTACTTTGACAAAATATTATTTGACCTTTTTTTAAATTTCATTTTCGGATCTAAGCAAAGTAAAAAAAAAATGTATCGACCTATAATCTTTGGACCTTTTTCCCCCATGACATTTATATAACTTAATCATTTTTTCTTTTTTTCCCCCTGAAGTGAGAGCGGTGTTCAGGTTCTCGGCACTAAGTCCAGTCGTTTCCGGTGGTTTGCCTTCGCCTTGTCACCAATCCGGTTCGTGGTATTTATGGACAGGATATTGAGGCGTAGCGCCGGGGGGTGGGGGGTGTTTACAGTTCAGGGTGCTGCAGATCTCGCCGTTGCTTTTTTGCAGACGACCTGGTGGTGATGGCAGGCTCTGTGGCTTCCAACGGCTCGCAGGCGAGTGTGAAGCGGTTCGTGATGAGGATCGGAGCCCTTAAATCCGAGGCCATGGTTGTCAGCAGGAAACCGATGGATTGCCTACTGCGGGTGAGGAACGTGTCCTTACCTCAAGTGAAGGACTTCTAGTACCTCGCGGCCTTGATTGCGAGTAAGGGGAAGATAGAGTGTGAGTTTGGCAGAACACAATTTAAAGCTTCCATCCTGTCAGTGGATATTGTGCTTCATGGGTATGGATCCTCATATACACCCCAAAATGAAGACTTAACACAAACTAAATAGAATCTCACGTGCCGTGGTTGGGAGTAACTTCCCCTCTCAGATGTCAATCCTCTGATTATTTTGGAAATCCAAAGAGTTAAAAGGTTTCTTGTGGTTCACAAGAATAAAGCAGAGATTAAAAGCCAAATGTTGTGTAGCATCAACGCTTTTTTTTTTCTCTTCCAATCTTTTGTGTTGTGACCAGACTGGAATAAAAAGGACCGACTAGCGTTGCTGTGGGTGAGTGTTTGTTTCAGTAGTCCATTATTTATTCCTCAAATATGCCATATGGTTGCATGTGGATAATACTAAGGGTGGATCAACGAACATACAATGTAAACATTTTTAAATGGATGCATGACGACAAAAATAATTGGTAAAAAGAGGGAGATCAGAAAAACCTTTAGAGTGTCTGCAGGTGTCACAAAGTGCTTTGAATTCAGAGTAAAGATGAAGGAAGCCGGAGGAAGAAAGGAAGTAGAACCTATCTTCACTGTACAATATGTGCGTCGGACAGTGAGTGTACACATGTTAGTGACTTGAAATACAAAAGGACTATAAACTATAAACCATCATGTAAGCGTTGATTGGCTACAAGCTGAAGGAGTTTTCACATGTCAGGAGGGCAGACGGGCTGGATCTTTTTGCATAGGTTTATGAAGGCTGCAGAGTCCAAAAACACAACTTTCAATGGTGGGAAAATATGTGTCAGAAAATCACAAAATATACATTACACCTTTTACATTTGTGGTGACTTGCATATTAATATCTTGCAAATAAATACATGTCCAAAAGTCACTTTCAGGAATCCCATCAGAATCAGAGACCACCTTCATAACTCCAGGATTTTCCTGAGAATCATTCAGTTTCTTTTCTTCGGTATCGGTCATCCAGTGAGGGTTGTGTATACATCTTACGGGCACATTTCCAACAGGAAGTGCTAAGCCAATCCGGCAAATTTATTAAAAAAAATTGTTTTAACGTGCCAAAATGAACAAATACAAACTTTTAGAAAAACGTAACAAAAAAAACAGAACTACCTATCTGACAAGGGCGACTTTATACTTTAGTTTAGTATTTCTTAAGTAAAACAAAATATATTAAGGGTTTAAAAATACGTTATTAACTTTTTATTCACATTTGTGCTTCAGAATATGCAAAGATGAGGTTTCTTGTGGTGTCCGACTTTGAAAACATCCTGCTGTAAACTAAAAACGCTCTGTAACCTTTTGCTTTAACATTTTATGTGAATCCATTTACAGTTTTATACCTAGTGCAGAACTACGTTTTTATGGCTTTAACGTTGTGTAAATAATCATTTTGGTGAACATACATGCACCAATCATTATACACAGCATCTTTGTTACAGTGAACAACATAATGTACCAACAATACGTTTACTGGGACGGTAAACGTGGTTAAAAGCAGCTTTCAGCTCTACTGTAAGTCTCTATTCACAGAAAACCGGTCACATCTGCCTTTTTACAGTTAACTAAAATGCACAAATAGGTTATATATACATTTTTTTTTTAAATAGCAGTTGTGTTTAAATAACCCCTGATATCTGAATGCAGCGGACAAAAAGTGTTTGTTACGTCTACAGGTAAGATTGCGGTTGAGTCCCTAAACTCAAACTCAAAATATCCTCTCGGGAGTTCTGTGTCCTGCAGCATCATCATCAACACGCATGTAACACGCACATAAACGGGTGACCGGTTTACCAACCCACACAGGCCAGAAACATACATGTGGACTATTATTGTCATGATTAGGGCTCATAAAAGATGCCAACATTTACAGTAAGTAAAGTCTAAAAACCATAAAACTCTGCTGTGGTCCGTACTGATCTGATTTTGATATCAGCTTTTAATGGATCCAAACAAAGACACAGTACCTGTGAGCGTCCGGACATCACAAAGACACAAACGACTGGAGCTCTTCGAACTGAACACCTGCTCCTGCGTCAATAAATGTTGGGACAGTCAGTGTAATTCCTGTCAAAATATCCACCAGTGTACAGCCAATCCTCCGCTCCAGTATGAGGGTTTGCTCCCAGCTGAAACCACCTGGGGGGGGGTGGTGGGGGGGGACATAAAACATGCCGACACATTAGTAAAATGACTATTAAAACAAAGATTAAATCTTTTTATTTATGTGTTGAAGCTATTCTCGCAACTATTGTCAACACAAAGGAGGCTCTTCCCAATAAAACATTTACTCTGTATTTTTTCCATTAGTAAGGGAATTAAACATGCTGTACAACAAATTAGACGTTTCAGACTAAAATGAGCTTGTTTTGTTTTAAAAAGGTACCAGGGACAAAATACGATTTGACCCAGTTTGACCTGTTTTTCAGGATATTCAATAATCCGTCTGTACTGTGTGCATGAGGGAAAACTCATGAATAGTGGAGGTGCTGTAGTTTGGAATTTGTTCCTCGTCTCTTCTCCGTGTCTCCACATCATGACACAGAAGATCATTGTCCAATTTGACACGAGGAGAACCTCCTCAATACCTTCAAATGATAATAATTAGATAGTCTTCAGTAGTTTAGCGGTTTATGCTTTCCTGTGTATTAAATGTTTGAGTCGGTCATTCGGCCATCCTTGAATTTCCATCACATCTATGCAACAAGATGCACGTTTGAGGTGAGCTTTAATTTTGAGTTCTTGAAAACAAGCCCACCGACCTGGTTGACCACTCCTCCTCCTCCTCGGAGCGTTCCCTGCGCGAGGCCCGTTGTTTGTCCTCTAAACGCTCCTTCTCTGTACTCGATAAGTCTGTAAAAACATCAACGAAAAAGCAACGGCACAATCATGTTTTGTGTGCGGAAGGAAGGAAGGAATGGAGTGTGTGTGAGCACGGGGGGGGGGGGTTGTGTTACCCATGTCTCCGTTCTCCATGGCCCTGATGTCGGGCCTTAGCCGGCAGTCTGTGGGGGCCAGAAGCCTCTCCATGTCGGGCTCCAGTTCGTTTAGTGTCATGGCAAAGCTGGTGAAGTTATACATCTGGACACACGGAATAAACATATTTGTTCAATAAACGAGTCTGCAGATTTTGAAAAAAAACTCTTCCACATCTGGAAGTCTGAAGTCAAATTAAATTGATACAAAAAAAGGTTTGGACTCAAGTTAAAGAAAACAAAATAAATCTTATTTACCTCTAGTGGTCTCTATTCGTGCAAGTAGTGTAAGATTTATTTGCCCAGTTGAGATCTCGGCCTCCACCTCACAGTATGAGGTGATTTGTGTTTGTATTCTTGACAACACTTAAGAGTTACATGTGGGATTATATTTAAAAGTAATTTAAGAAAACACCTCTTTCCAGGATCTGTGTGGCTATTATTCCAGCTAATCCACTTTTATTAAAGGAAACCATTTCTTCAGGATGAAAAGTTCCTTCCGTGAAGACGTGCTGACCACGTTCAACCATTTCATGGGCTGGAGGCTGATGACTCAACATGGTGAACACCGCCGGTTTGGTGAAGTTTGCTAACAAGCAACGCCTACAGACATCTGTAGCGGTTCAGCAGATTTCCTCAGTGTTTTTGAGTGAGTGTCTGATATTGACCTGTGCTGAATTAGCAGGCCGCGGCGTTATCCTCCACAGTAAGGCACTTCCTGGTATCACTGTCACGGTCTCTTGAGCTTCTGGCATCTCATCTGCCTCCTCAGATTCACAACCATGTTCCTACACACACACACACACACACACACACACACACACACACACACACACCGATAAATAAGACCAAGCCAGGTGGAATGACAAGCTGAAGCCGACATTACGTACAGTTCATGTGCAAACAGCTAATTCACAGAACTACAGTTGCACAAATTCAACACGTCGCTCAAGCAACAATGCGTGTCATTGCAAGACATTATAGATTAGACCTAATCATACACTTCACTTTGAACATAACTCAAACTAGACAACAGCAGTAGCACATTACAGATATCCAATACACTTTCACCTTACCTTCTACTAAAGCCACTGCATGTTATTGTGAGAGGAAAAGATATCATTTGAGAAAAGAATTTAGATGGATGAGTCACACATCACTTCACGTTGTAAAACACATAAAACAAGTCGATGACGTGAAAAGATACTCATGCAGCGTTTCATCTCAGTAGAAAATCAGATATCAGTCAAAACAGAGTCTGAACTCACGCACCTGTTTCGGCTTTTTTGAGTCAGCGCCCGCCTTCTTTTCAGACTTCTTGTATGCTTCGTGAACCTTGGCGTCCACGCTGTACATGCACTCTGTCCACTTTCCATAAATCACTTTGTGCTTCTTCTTACTGGTTCAAAAGCAAAGAAGAAAGCTTGTTCAGTCAGGAGAAAATTAATCACAGAGGATCGACGGCGTCGTTGTGGTCCAGCGCTACCTTCGGTCTTGGATATGACCCTCGACCCTGTGCAGCTCTTTCCCAAACATTCCACACGGTTTGAAGTTCAACACACACTTATCCCTAGTGCTGGGGAATTAAAAGCACACGTAAATCAATAAGCAATGATGACAAACCAGTTAAAAACGTTGCAGTTAAGTATTGAGGGAATACCTGTGGTTGACTATCTCCACTGTTCCATATTGTTCAATCCAGAGTTTTCCCAGTATGATGTTATGCACACAACACATCGGGTTTGTCCATGTGTACACTTCTTTATGTCTGTGAAAAGTTCCCAGAATCAGAAAGGAACGGTTTGATAGTTTTGGAAAAACACATTTCCAAGACTTGACAAAAGATTGACAAAGTCGGTCAGTCAAGACTATTTGTTACCATCGGACAGAGCCGAGCTGTAGAGTCACATTTACCACACACTACACATTTTAGTCTGATGGTAGTGTGTCCGCTGGTGCAAGCGCAACGTGCTTTGTGGGGGGGGCATTATATAAGAAATAAAGAGGTAGACACACTCACTTCAGTAGCTCCAGCGTCATGGTGCCTTTGGGCTCGGCCTCCACACTTTTGCCCCAGAACTTGAGTTTTGGGTAAATTGAGCCGTGAAATTCAAACTCTTGCTTCAGGGACTGGGCGTGGAAGGCACTGACGGGGGGGTGGTGGCTCACCTGCTCCGAAATCAATCTGTATCCCTCGTCCTCTCTATGAAAAACATTTAAAAACTCTCATAGATTAATAAAGAAACATTTTGGTGTCTTTCTGACAACAGAATATTGTCCTCTCTGATACCTTGTGAGTTCATATGTCTCCCCTAGTAATGGATTAAATGGCTTTCCAGTCCTTTCCCATTGAGATGCTACAGCCGAAACAGCAAACGCGGCAACGACCTGATACGGAGACATGAAGGGGATCAGAGAAGAGCGGCAAAGAGTTTAAATGGGTTAATTTATTGACAGAAAATAATCGGTTTACATTTCTGTTGGGTTTGGGACTATTGCTCCAACAAATCAAGTTATTTGAAAAGGTCATATTGGTTTATGAAATCCTAACGGGAATCTTTCCAAATGTTTTGACACACTTAAATTACTGGATAAAGAAAATGATTGTTAGCTGCAGGTTGAAGTCAGAGTAAGATGTGTTAAATGGTTCGGTCCAGATGGGTTTAGAAGAAAGGAGAAAGAAAATGGTTAAATCAATTAAGAGAGGAAGAAAATGTCTGAAAATCCAAGTAGATCACAAGCTCCTAAAAGTTGTCCTTGATTTGTACCTGCATTCGTTCTATTGAGTCAGACAAACTGCAGGCTTTGTGGATGAGGTGAGTGTGCTCCATGTACTCCGAGATCCTCTGAAGGAAGCTCAGCGGCTCGTTAAACACAACCGGCATCGCTATTTTAGACAGTTCCTAGAAGAGCACATGAAAACATTTTTAGACAGAAGACATAAATAAGAAGTTGAACTTGCAGTTTGGATCAGAACTGTGACACTGACACAAAAAATGCTTACTTAAACAACTCATGCATCAGTTTGTTTAACTTCCATGCAACAAATACACTCTGCCTGTAGATGAGTTTCACATCCCTGGTTTTCTTTTTGTTTAAGCTAGTTTTGTTCATTCAGATGGTTGCAAAAAAACAACAACTTCCAAGCCAATTATAGTGAGCTGAGTAGAGAGAAGTCAAAGGGTTCTGTCATGATTAGTCTTGTAGCGCCGCAATGCAGGCTGATGCACGCAAGCAATTATAAACCCCAAAAAGATGCCACAGTCAACCAAGAATTTGACAACATCTTGTTCATGGCGAATCGGATGTTAAAAATTGAGATTAAATTGGAAGCAGATAGGACTCACCATGCCGATGCATTTCTTCAGTATACTCCACACACTGAAATTGTTTCTGGAGATCATTTCAGCAGGCAGGGTTTTCCTGGTACACATTAGGACCATATAGGATTTTGTTTTTAAGCCTGTGACCGGGTATTGATTATACAATGTACTGCACAAAAAGGAACAAAAAAAAGTTGAAAGTCGACTAGCTTCACCACATGTTTTGCAAAATGAAATCTAATGGAACAGAAATCTGGTTCCAGTGGCCTCGTGAGTGAGTGCACGATGACCCCCGTAGACCGTAACCCAAAGACTAACGTGCACACGGACAGACATGAGTACACCTCCGCACGGTTCCTCACCGGCGCCTCCGGACTCCGTTCTCCTGCTCGTCGCTGCCGTCAGTCACATCTTTGAAGCTGACCTCACAGGAGTCATCGGATTCCAGCCCTGGTGCGGACGACGCGAGGGGTTAAGGGAAGAAATGGAATAAGGAGAAGAAGAATTAATAAAGACACAAGGACGTTGGACTAAATGAGAAAGCCGTCGGCGTGTCTCACCCGTCTCCGCGTCGTAAAACTCTTCCTCGCTGTTCATACTGAGCGGAGAAAGTAACGTCGTGCGTTACTCTACAGTCATGTTTGCACCGATGGCCCGTCTCCGCTGCCCGGTCCCGGGTCCAAGCATCAGGCAGCCGAAACACACCACCTCCAACAGCACGGACGACTTACACTAAGCAAGGGGCAGCCAAAGAAAGCACAGAGTAAGTTACAGGATATGACAAACAAAAATAAATAAAGGCTTCCTAGCTGGCTGTCAGCAGCTCTGCCCCCCCATGAGAGCCTGGCGGTAGCTATTAGCGTTAGCTAGCCATGAAGAGCTAACTAGCCGTCGGCTAACATTGCTGCTGCTAAGCTTTGCCGTTAGCTGGGAGTTGGGCAGCAGAGGTTGTTTTACAGTATCTACACAGAATCTGGCAATAGGAACGATGAATAATTTGATTAAATATACCTGTGAAATCAAGTCAAATCAACGCTGGAGTGACATCAACAAACGAAGAGTGCGCTCCTTCTCAAACGGGGCGGTAAGGACACCGTGACTGACGGATCCGTCAGCCAATCACAGCGCGGCCCAGTGCGGGCTAGAAATAGAAGGCAATGGTTCTTTGGTCAAAGATGGTTCCGTCTGCCTCAGCTGTTCTCCTCTGCACACCCCCCCCCCCCCCCCGTTACATTAAAATACTATCAGTAGACTACGGTTGACTGTTTTTCTTCTATTCTTTATAAAACCCATAAACTCTTTTTACAAATGCCTTTTACATTACATCATCATAAATGGGTAAAGTACACATAATTTAAGGTAAAATACTCATGTAATGAAATATACACTCATCGTACACGTTGTACTGACTTTCTAATAATACACTAATTACTTTTGGATGGTTATTATATGGTTATCACTTGTTGACAACCATATAATAGAGTTGTTCCTGACGAGACATATACACTAAGGCAAAGTGTTTGGGAACATTTTCATTGAGGGTCAATGGATTCATTTTATTTTGTAAATGTTAACCGGAAGTCGTGAACAAACTACGTCAGTCCAACACTTCCAGTCACTTTCTGCCCGGTTTTCTATGATCATTTTGGCAAAGTTAGTCTTCAGGATGGAGAGCAACCAGACGGATGTCTTCAGTAAGCTTTGAGCTGTAGACATTAACACATTTCAACATATTAGTGGAAACATCATTATCATATTGAACAAAAACAAAAAGCTGCTATTTCATTCTACCGGAGAAAGAAAGAAAGAGTCGCGATGAACAGAGACGTGGACAAAAGCGCAAAGACTGCGCTCCGGAGCCACAAACCCCCAAAGGCGCAGCAGCTGGTTTCTGTCCAGAAAAAGAAGAAAGATCCGGCTGCAAAAGATGCCCAAAGTGGCTCCAAGTCATGTCAAGGAGACTCTGAGAGGGAGCCGAAATCGGCCGCACCGCAGGGGAAACGACCGGTGAAAGTGTGCCCCGGTGCCCCGCTGGAGCGCCCCGGCGCGCAGAGGAAACTGTCCGACGCCAGCAACGCATCCGAGGATCTGAGCAAAGACTCCGGCTGCCCGTCGGGGAAACTGTCCTCCTCGGACAGCAGCTCAGAGATATCCGACTGCCCCTCGGAGGGAAACAACAAGCACGACTCTCCGAGCGGCGACAGCGCGCTAAGCTGGATAGACGGCGGAGCTTATTTGTTCCCGGACGGCGAGGCGAGAGGCGACGGGAGACCGCGCGTAAAGGCAGCGGCGGGTCTCAGTTTGTTCAACTCCACGGGGTCGTTTATGGATCTAATGATGGACGAGACGACCGAGGATGTTTTCCGGGAAGTGGAAGATTTGAGATCAGAGAACGAGTATTTGAAAGTGAGTTTAACTTTTAATACGGTTTGTTTCAATTGTTTTCTAGGATTCAATTCCATTCGCACGATAGTGGTGTATCTTAAATGTCCACATTTCTGTATCTTGTTTTTTTTTTAGGGTCGTTTCTTGGTGAGACCTAATAAGAGGCCCTCAGACCCTGCATACCAGAGCAGATTTTCTGTAAATGCTCTTGTCAGGGTTCATTAGAGTAGAGGACAAGTGAGGAGGGAAGGTCTCCTGCAAGAATCAGAGTCACGAGTGAGTGACACAGATTATCTGCGGCGCCATCCGCATTTTTTGTATTGAAATTATGTTAAATGGAAGACGCATAGTAACAAATCATTTAAACCATAACACGTTATTGAGTTAGTGTATTTGTAGTAACGGACTTAACGCAGTCTTTGAAGTTAATTAGGAGTTTAAGAAGTGGAAATTACTTTTGTTGTATAAAAAGGCGTACTAATTCTAAATCAAAGTGACAGAGATCTCTCCATCAGACTATAAACCACTACGACACAGTGTGAAGTAAATATAGTGGAATAAAACAGTGCACACCGTCAGGAGCTGTTCATGTCTTCCACTGTTAAACTAATTAGAGACTGTAATAATAACCACTAATTGAAAATGCATTTGAATGTATTTGATCTATATTGGTCCAGAATGGTTGTAACTTTAACATACAGTATGTGTGTGTGTGTGGGGGGGGGAAATGCCTAAGGTTGAATTTCTGTGTTGCCTGTCCCAGGATGAGGTGGAGGAGCTCCGCTGCGAGATGCTGGAAATGCGCGACATGTTCCAGGAGGAGGAGGTGTACCAGCTGCAGGAGCTGCGGCTGCAGCTTGAGCAGGCCAACAAGACCTGTCGCATCCTGCAGTACCGCCTCCGCAAGGCCGAGCGCCGCAGCATCCGCGTGGCTCAGACGGGGCAGGTGGACGGGGAGCTGGTCCGGAGTTTGGAGCACGACATCAAGGTCATGGGTCACCGGCGGTCACTGCTCACCCTTCGTCGTCCCGCAGTCTCGTTTAACGAAAAACGCCATGAAATAGCACGTTCCTGCCCAAATGGCTTATGAGTGAATCACTGCCATTCCAGTCGGCGACACCAATTTATTATTCCCACAAAAGTTATCTCTCATTCCAGCAATCGGGGGGCCTCACACACGCACGGACTGTACCGCTTGACGGCCGCCCGACTCACTTCGATGAGCTGTAAAGTGCTTCCCGCTGCTCGTCAGCGCCACAAACATTTTAATTCGTTGGAAATGTCTTCGTCATGCGCCCTGTTTATATTTATGTCACACTGTGGTGTAATTATGTGGTGAGTTGTTCTCCATCGGTAGGAAACATAAAGGCAAAGTAACATTTTGCAGAATCAATCAGTGTTGGGCTGCGTGAGGGGGTGCAGGATTCCCAAAAGCCTCACACACGCATATGGTGAATTCCCGTCAAAAGCATTTCCTTGTAAAGTCGCTTTTACAACTCTGGGAAGGAGGTGAAATCTGGGCCAAAAGATTTTCTTTTCCAGCGGTTTTGCCTGATTGGAGGCAGATCTTTAGGGCCTCTTTTTGTTGGTCAGACGACTACAACAACGTAACAAATAAGATGCAAAACAAGACACAAAGATGGTATTCAAGATGCAATACTGCCACAGAAAAATGCCAAAGGACCACTGACGGAAACCAAATGATGTCAAAGATCAATAAAATGATCACCAGGAAAAAACAGAAAAGTCAGACAGCGACTCAAAAATACTACAACAAGACGTAAAATAACCATAAGAGATGCAAAATAAATTCAAATACACTCCAAATGACCCACAAGAGAGGCACTGCAACCACAAAGAGCCAGATAACGACAGGAAAGACGTGCAAAATGGCAACAAACTAAAAAAGATCAGGTGAAGAGAAGTAAACAACCACTGCATCTCGTTAGGGGAACAACAATCTCCTTAGTGGATTTGTCAAAGGTTTTACACGCCCTTCATAACCCGTTCACAGTGCTCGGGCCCCTTTCCTCATAATCTGTGTGTACTCGCTCGTTCACACTAACCCCCGCTGCTGGCTTTGTTTACAGGTGGGAAAGAGCGTGTCCCTCCGGCTGTACAACGAGCTGGAGGCGGTGCAGAAGAAGGACGCCCAGTTGGAATGGGAAAACGAGGTGCTGCGGGAGAAGACGCAGGAACTGGAAGTGGCCCGACAGGTGTTACAGGCGGAAGTGGAGAAGAGCAGAGAGGTGCGCGCATTAGAGCATGACAATTTTACATCAAAGACACCACATCCAGTACAAAAAAAGGGAGTATTCTTATATGTCTTAAACCCGTTCTGGGGGGAGTGAGGGGGTCTTAAATCAATCAGTTTATTGGACTGTCACCAGCCTCCATCCCTTCACGTCAGGAATCCTCCTCTCCGCGTTCTACACAGCTGCACCCGCCCCGGCCAGTTGTCGCCCTCATCCCCCCGGTCACCCTGATGTCAGGGGACACATGACCCGGGTGCACAATGATATGAGGAGGAGGGTACGGCCGGCAGCTGCCTGGTGCCTCGGCGGGCCGAAGAGGCTTGGTATGCCGAACTCTGAACTCCGGGCACAGCTGACGTCCTCGCAGAGAAAAGGGAGCGAGAGAGATTACAAAAATAGATCCTCCCTTTCCGCTCCTATTGAGAATGGCTAAATCTAGATCAGCGTGTATTACGGCCTTTAAATTGTCGTTTGTGTGGCGGCATACTGACCCGCAACCGCTCAGGCTTTTATCACACAGCGGCTGCCGCACAAGGACACTGAAAACATTTCCAGTTCTCTTTTTATTCTGGCGGCCCCTCCTGCCTCGATGGCTCCGGTGATAGCGGCCGCGCACTCCAGTGACACGTGTGTGGTTTAATCCAGGATTCTGTGAGCTCAGTCTGGCTTCAGACGCAGCTGCTAGTCCCTTTGATCCCGGCAGGGAAATCCACTTAGATTACCTAATCTAGGGGCGCAAAACACAGTCTAGATGGACGTGAAGGAGGATGAACATTTCAGAGACCCACATTGCAGCTGGTCTGTCTGTGACCCAGTTTGTGGGACTTGAATGGTAATTGAATACGGTCCGGTCACAAACACAGCTGCAAATTCTTGAACAACGACGGAACCATAAATAACACCTAAAACTGCGCATTTAATTTATATGCAACATAAAGTTTCCATACATCTCGTGCTCAGTCTTAGAATAAATTCACACTTTTAGAGAAGGAAAGGACTTAAATGTTAGAAAAGGTTTTGATAAAATCTCACGGTGGACTGTTATCTCATGTTAGGTATCTCTTAAAGTAGCACAAGATCATAATGCAGAGTTTGAATTGTATTTTTTGCAAATGAATAGTTTGAGACTTTAGGAAATACTAAGACTTTTCTTCCGGAGACTGAAAGGGGAAGACGGATACCACTCTCAAGTCGGAAACTGGTACCGATCTTCTCTTTAAACTGCATGAAATGTAGAACGGTTCCTTCCTCTCTATTTGTATGTTGGAGAATTCCACTACCTGTGCCGTTCAAACACTCTGGAAGGCAATAGTGATGCTCAGTATCCAGTTATATCAACAGCAAAAAGCAAAGAGACACTGCGCCCGTTTATGCATTACGAGCAGCAACGTTTCTTTATTAAATTCTTCCAGAAGTTGAGTTCTGTACCTCTGTGAAGTACAGTTGCTGGTCGAAGGTCCCACGGCCTTTGCCGTAAACGTTCACGGAACAGCCAAGTAAATCCTAATACATCAACAGCCTACAATACATAAGAGCAACGCAGCCTACAGGGACTGGTGGAGGGGGGAGTGAAACCTAAATCCTGGCCTCTAAATCAGAGGAAATCATTTGGTTGGCGTGTCGATGATCTGTGTGTACGCAAGGATTTGTCATCAAAGCCGATCTCGGCATCTCGGGGAGGCAGATAAGGACATCGCAGGAGGTGCCCAAGCCTGTACACCCATTAGGTTCAAGAAATGTTTCTTAAAAATCATTCACTGGTGACAGGTCTCTCACTTGAACAGGTTGTTACCCGTGTGGCATCCTTCATAAACCTCTTGGCCCTGTCTTATATCCCTCAGAGCACTCTGAAGAAGAAGAGCAGCCGATCGTCAGCCAGTAGGTCTGAGAAGAGGCTCTCTCAGCAGATTGAGGTTCGATACGTTTGATAATGTCATTTAAAATGTGGCTGCAACGTATATGAACCTACCTTCTTCTGGATGGTAATCACTGCTTGTTTGTTTACCCAAAGGATGACAGTGCAGACCTCCGGTGCCAGCTGCACTTTGCCAAAGAGGAATTAGCGCTCATGTGCAAGAAGCTCACCAAGTTGGTTTCAGAGAGCGAGGTCATGCGCGAGGAGCTCGCCAAATACCACTCGGCCTGCGGCGACTTAGACACCGTCCAATCATCGCCAGGCAGACAAAACTCTGCCCATGCCAGGGAGGCAGGGGTCAGGGTTCACCTCAAACTGGTGGAGGAGGAGGCCATGCTCCTGAGTCGGCGAATCGTTGAGCTGGAGATGGAGAACCGTGGACTGCGAGCGGAAATGAGCGACCTGAGAGGGAAAATGGGAAGAGGGGGAGGCGAGGAGGAAGAAGAAGAAGAAGAGAACCGGGATGCGCTTGAGGAAAATCTGTCAGCATCCACACAGGTGGACACAGAGAGAAGTTATGAAACAGGATGCACATTGTTCGAGCGGTGTGAGGAATCAGAGAAAGGTAGGAGTGATAAGGAGACCTCATCACAGACTGGTGAGATGATGACTGCTCGTCATATCACTCGAGAGGGTCCTGTGGGGGGAGAGTGGGACCCTTCAGAAAGTCATGAGATTGATAACAGCAAAATTACAGAAAGGGGCCTCAAAGGCTTGACGGTAAAAGACTATGAAACTCTTTTAGCTCTAAGAGATCATTCCAGCATTTTGAGTTCAGCAATCCAACTCCTGACGACGCAACCTAAAAGTGACAACAGATTTTCCACCTCGTCTGCTTTTACCTCTACGACAGAGGTGGACTTGAACGACAAGGGACATAAGTTAGTCCCCCCTTCAAATGAGGCTTTGGAGCTTCTGCAGGCCATGTTGTTGGCTTTCATCGGCAGGGTGGAGACGCTCCTAACGGGGGATGATTTTGGCAAACTCTCCCTTCACAAGGATGGACATGTTTGGGATTCCGGCAGTTTCTCCTTTCTCTCTGGAGACTGTACAGGTCTCAACGTCGAAGAGTCACAGAGTATGCAGGAGTTTGTAGAAGACCTGCGCACCTCCGGGGTTAAGGAGAGAGAAAAACAAATGAGACAAACAATTTTGTTTCAATCGGACCTTATTCACAGCTGCAGGGACCCGAAAATGCGACTGTGCTTGCAGGTTCTTTGGATTCTCCATCAGTGTTGTCAAGTTCAAGGACCCGGGCTGGAGGTAAAAGAGCTCAAACCAAAGTTGTTGGTACCTAAACCAGCCAATTGCGTCTGTTTGTTTTAATATATTGTTATTATATCTTCATCTTTTATTTATTTAGGGTAAAGACAACGCCATGTCTGTGCTGTGGGGCTTGCTGCAAAAGCTTGACGCAGAGCTCCGGGGCGAAGGGATCGAATTCAACAGTGAGGCCAAAGGTGTGCAGGGCAGAGACGCCGAGGTGAGGATGGTTGTCTCGCCTGCCGTGTGTGAGTCTTGCGTGATGCAGCGGGGAGTCTTGATGGCTGATGATCTGGCGCCCGCTCGCCACACGTCCTCCTGACGCTCCCTGCAACTTGCACCATAAAAAAGATTCATGCCAGAGGATCTAGGCTAATCTCTGGTAGGCGCTGCAGCCAAACAGGACGCCTGCTGCACAAACTCAACTGATTCTCTGCATTGTCCATGATCGTTGTTATTCAGAACGTAACAGCTTTCATTATTTTTCCTAGCTGCAGAAAGGAAGCTTTAATCCATCTAAAGAAATAACCACTGTTGGTGCTTTCTTTCTCAAGAACTGCTCTCAAGGGCTGGATTTATTTCTTCAGTGGTGTTTTTCCTCCTTATTCCGCTGGCTAGACTGTAATCCCTGCTTTCGCTTGCAGCACATTTAATATGCATCGGTGCCAAATAGCGTTGTTGTTCAATGTAATTGAACCCAATGTCCCGTATGACATGAACCCTGCATAATGGTTTCCTATGCAGTGTCCCCTAAGGTTTACCAATTAGCACCAAACACAAAGTACAGTCAAGGCTGACAGGGAAGACCTTGTTAGAAGCCTTAAACAAATTGAAATTGATCTGATGGGGACATGAGTTAAGACTCAGAAGAACATTGGGGTACCGTTAAGATCTGTACATCCATCCAAGAGTTGTCCAGATATCTGAGCCTGGACCAGTGGCTCAACAGGAAAACATTTACGTTCCATTATTTACACGTTCCATTATGTGTTTATCTCCCTTTCCTCAGTGTGGCGCCAGCGTTGACTGTCATGGTGGTGCTGACAGGTGAGGTCTTTAAAGCCTTTGAAGCCTTTTGTCCTTGAGGTCACTGCGGTTATAACTCATAAATCCCCGTCTGTTTTCACAGAACGGGCAGCTCAAAGGGGAAAAGACTCAGGCGACAGTTTTCTCCACGCGGCTGTAAGACGAAGAACTGGTGCTATCTGAGCCAGGAGGCTGCCCAGCTGGACCGAGAGGACCCCGTTAAGACGTGGGACCATCTAATCATGCCGCTCAGCTTCCCTGATCTCGACTTTGAGCGGATGTCCGTGGACAGGAGCCACACCGCCCCGGAGAAATCTGCCTTCCGCATCTACTACAGCCCCCCGTCCGCTCGCAGAGTGCAGCTGGCTCAGCAGAAGCAAAGCCCCGTCACGGACGGCCAGTCGGTCAACTCGGGCTCTCCGTGGTGCACGCCGCCGACCTCCTTCTCCCCCGTGTGTCTGGGGTCAGCTGCCAACCTCAGCGACGACATGAAGGAGATGACGGCCAGCTGGAGGCAGACGGGTCAGGGCGGTTCGCAGGAGCAAAGGGGGAGATCACAGCGTCGCTGGGTGGACGTGGCCTGTTCAGGGACTCAGACCCACAGCAAGCCACAGATGGTGAGTGTTGGTCTGCAGACAGACGGGTCGATCACTGCGAGAAGCAGTCCATCCCGGCTCCTAAGCCCCTCCCTGGTCTCCGCCCGCTTACACCACATCTCCACCTCTCTGGACGGGGGACCAGGCAGAGTCGAGAGGGCCAGAGCCTCCGCCTCCTCTCCTAAATTTTACCGGAGGCACTCTGTGTCCGGTGCATCGTCTCCCCCCGAATCCACCAAGTTGAGCTCCTCCTCCTCATCATCATCCACCTCCAGAGATCGAGCAATTTGGAGCCAGAACCACTCGACCCACAACAGCCTCAAGTGGACTCGGCAAACCAGTAGCAGGTCCTGTCCAGGACTGAGCCACAACTCTCTGAGCAGCACCAAGTCTCTCAGTGGCAAACCTGCAGGCGCCAACCGTTACGGCATGGTCACGGAGTTCCTGCGCAGGGTGAGCGGCCGCGCCGAGAAAACGGTGCCGGTGCCGGGGTCCGGGTCGGGGCAGAAGACGAAGAACGGTCGGAAGAACCTGGAGCGCGTTCCGACGAGGCCCCCGGCCGCACCGCTGCACAGGAACGACAGCGTGACGAGGATCGTCAACCAGCGGTTCATGAAGCAGCGAGAAGAAGCCGGCCGGGCCCAGAGAGAAGAGAGGGGGAGCAGCCTGGACCTCGGGGTTCGAGGCGGCACGGGTACCGTCACAGCAGAGGTGAGTGTTATTGATTGAGGAATGAACATGTATTCTCCGGTTAAGCCTTTTCGATTCTTGCTAAGTGTCTTTCTCCGACCAGGATGGAAACTACGAACGCAGCTCCAGCAGCACCCTGACCTTCTGCTTCGCTCGCCCGTCTCGATCCAGCCAGAGACAAACGTCAAGCCAGAGCAAACTCCAGCGGCACAGATACTCGCCTCCCTCGAGTACGGCTGCAGACTCCAACTGCGAGTGAAGGGGCAGAGAAACCGCAGCTGAGAGCAACTAGGAAGAGAATTTCAAATATTGTCTTCAAAAGCAATTTCTGCTCTACTTCAGGAGGGTTGAAGTGGGACAACTGGTAAACTGTTGGACGTTTAGGTTTTTTAGCTCAGTCCTTGTGTTTTTGGCACGTTGGCTCAATGTGGATGTCAATTACAAGAAACTACAATGTTGCAAAGCTTAATTTCCATTAATGACTTTAAACTTGATCATAATGTAAACTGCAAATTCACTTTCTTATTTATGTTTGTGGTATTTTGGAGATAAAATCCTTGTCTTGCTGAATAAATATCTAAGATCTCACTAAAAGGATGTATTGAGATCATTTCATAAACGTTTATGCCTTGTATTCACAGTCAAACCTCACCAGGACTTCTGCAGATACTTGTTTACGCAGCACTAATCAGCTGCCTCAGGACGGAGGCTGCAGGCTCTTACATTGAATGCTCAAAAAGAGAAAAGTAAAAGTAGTAGCAGCATTTCATGGCCTGTCACCAGCATGATCAATCCCATGTCCCTCTCTCTGATAGTGTGACTGTTGACTTTCACTGACTGACAACCAGCACAAGTATAGTGTTTTGTTTTCGGTAACAAATATTGATATGGAAGCTCACATTTCTTTTTTTAAAGCTGAAATATGTTGTCTCCTCTTTGGTACCTTGCCGGCTGTAGTCAAGGACAAAGTGACAAAATCAAACGGTGTCCTGTTTCTGTTCGACACACGTGTTCCCTGTCTATTGTCTCCATAGGTCACAGACACACTCTGTGGGTTCGCTCAAGTGGAGAGTCTTTAGAGAGTCAAACATTATTGAAATAAGGGCCAAAATACACAAAATACCCCACAAAATAGCCCACAGTGTTTAATCTCGATATTTGGATGCGCTGCAGTACCGCGTCCTACCGGAGGGGCCGCGGTCGCTGGAGCGCTGCACCTTTTTCCCCGCTGTTTTGTTGACGCGAAACAAAAACAAAACCGGAAGTTCTTCCCTACCATCAGATAGCTTGCCTCCAGATGAGTTAAATGAAGTTAAATGAATGTCGAATCAGCGGGTAAATGGAGTCCGTTTTCTCCAGGTTTGATGCTTTTGACTTCGAGGCCGATCGCCGGTTTCAGGCCGGTCTGACGCATCTGAAGCGAGACGGCGGGCGCGAGGAAAGCAAAGTGCTGGAGCTGAAACTCGTCTTCTTCAACAGGTAAAACGCCTGTGAATGTATACAAATACAGACCGATGTATTTACAAATCATACAATGCAAAAACAACATATTTGCCGACCGAACAAATTAAGGGCTCTTAAAATAGTATTTTTTATCAAAAATCTGAACGGGACTCACAAGCTACTCTACAATGCATAATGTATAAGTATCTAAATTGTAACTGTACTGCATCACATGTGTTTACTTCCATGATCTCGGTGATGGAGTTAATGTTACGACACCACCTGTCATTTCCAGGTTTGTGGAGCCGATCGACGGCACTGGCTACAAACAGTGGAGCTGTGCTTCTCCTCCTCCCGTGACTCCAGCGGACGGTGGTGCTGAGCAGCCGGAGCAGCAAACACCTTCAGACTGTGAAATCAGTCACAACCAGACAGCAGAAACCTCTGCAGAGCCGGAGGTCGGGCAGCTGTCCTTCGCCGAGGTGATGCGACTGGTTCAGGAGGGAAAGGAAGTGCCTGGAGCAACGAAACCGGACATAAAGCCGACCAACCAGAGTCCCACTCCTTCTCACATGGAACGCAGACTGAAACCCTGGGAGGTGTCGTCGGCTTTAAAGTGACTCTTTTTACTGTCAAATAAAAATGTATATTTAATGAAGAGTATGAAAAATGACAATTATATGATATGTGGTTATTATTATTGTTATTAAAGTAAAGCAGGAACAAGTGCTGAAAAACTATTATCGAAAAAAAATGATTGGACCAACAGAACATGCTAGAAACCTAACTTCAAAATCAGCAACATACTTAATGTAAATATGTGAGAATGTGAGCCCAAATACTGTTTATCTTCAATTGTCCTCCTCCTCTCTCACTTAGGTCAGTGTGAAGACTTAAGTGGTTCACGTTAACTTTGAGCTTTCAGTGGTGCCGTATAGCTAAATACATCTAATCAAGTACTGCAATCACCTTCATTTTCAAGACAATGTTATGCAACTTCATTCTTCTTCTCCACAAGGTTTTATAGAAAAGGTGTTTTTTTTAGGTTAATTTGCAGATTATGGATTCTAAATTAGAATATTTTCATGGGTTAAAGGGCAACTGCGGCCAGTTGCTAAATGGATAAATGACACTCACGGTCTAGGAATATTAATAAACATGAACAGTTCTCCCAAATCCAAAAGCTACAATGTGAAAGTTATAAATATATTATCGGCTATTATATATATATATATATATATATATATATATATATATACACACACACACACACATACTGATATAGACGACTAGTTCACTTGTAAGACATCTTTGCATTGTGTTGGGCTTCACATCCAACCACCAACGGAGGCAAACGCTCTGGAGAAGTGGGAGCAATTTTATTGTGACAGGATACCTATAAGTGAGCAGCAGGCTGATTAACTCGAGATAAAAAGCTACGGATTCTCTTCCACCACTTCCCCAAGTATAATGCAGCATTGTGAAAAACAATGCTGATCTCCTGCGGTGGAATAAAAGTGCTTTCAGTCGTAACCTTATTAGCAGTGTGTGCTTGTGACATGCATAAACAAATTGATTGGAAGAAGCAAAAATGATACAAATCAGCTTTTATTTCCATCAGTTGACATAGCACCAAGCTCCAGGTAAACTCACGTTTCTACGTATCTACATCACGTTGGACTAAACTACATTAATATAATGATTCCTTGTCTTTGCCCTAAGAGGGTCCGGGGCACTTGATCCCTGATGTGTCTAATTAGTCAACTCAAAACAATAAAACGGGAGAAACAAAAAAGTATACCAATAACCATTCAACACGCACCAAAGCAACAACAAAACAGCCTAAAAAGAGGTAAGAAAAATTCAAATAAGGCAAAAGCCAACTGTACGCACTGTTAGCATAGCACCACTAGGAGTCAAAAGTCCCTAATAAGAAATGAGGTAAAGACGTTGAGCTTGTCACAGCAGGTCTGTGTGCGACTGCCCAACGAGCAGTGAACACATGCAGCACCGGGACGAGTCGTCAAGCACCGGGACGCTAACAGTGATTCGTACAGGAAACAGCACCAACATCTTAACTCTCTGGAGAGCTAACATGAAACATTTTAAAACAAAAACCCCACAGGTGAGCGTTAAATTGTCATACAGTACTGTTGCTTTTTCAAGATAATCATAAAAGTCTGCATGTCAATGACAAACCGGTCAAACGGTTCTTACTATTATTGTAGCAGTAAGTAACGACTGCACTCGTTACTGGTTAATCTGCCGAGTGATTTCTTGATGAATTGTTTGGCTTCTGAGACATCAGAAGACAAATGAACATCACGATGCAATAACATCAGTTGTCTTGTATTTGTCCAACTAATGGTTCAAAATAAACAAATATTAAGACCACAAAGTACTATTTTCATGATTATCAATCTGAAGAATATTTTGACCTGTTCGTTGATTAAATGTCAGTTTCATGATTTGTCAAAACCTACGGGGTTAGAGTACAAGATGACAAAAAGAGGAATGAAGGAGCCCTTGTAGGACACGACTGATGAAGCACAATGCAGACTGTAACGGTCTTCATCAAGCTCAAGACTCGCTGTGCTTAAAGTTTAAAAAACTTCAAACAATGATGATCGGCACTTTTAAGAGCTGTGACACTTAAGCTCATTAACTCTCCCTGTGTGAGATGGAGAAAGCCTAAAATGTGTCTACTGGACTTCCTAATGCTCATTATATTCATTTTCTTTTTAATTATTTTTAGTGGTTATTCTTTAGTAATTCATTAATTTAATTTTGTAATAGTTTTATTTATTATTTTTACAATTTAAATGTTCACAGTTCCTCTTCATTGAGGCTGTTTTCCAATCAAACGCACATTGCAACAAAGTAGGTTTTTGATAGTTATTAGATAAATGTTTGAGCCGTTTTTGTTTTATATTCATCTATTGGAAATGAGCTGAATCTAAAATATCTAAAATCTAAAATACAAGCCTTTACTGCAAGTTGAACGTCCACGACGTCACGTTCAGGTCGGACCTTCTTACAGTAATATTGAAGACAGTACAGTGAAAATATTAATACTAAAAAATACTCACAGCTTCTTGTTCACAAAGATTAAGCAGAAAATATTTTTGGTATAAATAGCAAACCTTAAAAAACACAAATGTTAGCACCGAACCGCTGTCCAATGACGAACAAACTACTATGGAAAAATGACGGACTTAAAATAGGTTCAAGTAAAAGTTCTTATTGCCGTAAAAGCACAGATTAATCATAATTATGAATAGTAACTGTCATGTAAGTAATTCTACTGATCTATAAAATGTCTCTATTGCAACGTTATGGCTTCATTGCCAATTCAGTGGTTCACGTGTAAGAATGTGACATTTCTTCACATGATCTGGTTGGTCAGAAATTAAGTTAATGGAAGGTTGCCATAGTGATCTTCCCCCGAAAGAAGAAGAACCAGCTGTGCAATACTGTAAAATAAGCCCAAAGATAGTTGATCAGCCGCCTGATCTCGCTTTGTGGTTCAGGCCAATGTTCCCAGCAGAATTATTGTTTGATTACAGCATCATCATTTATCAGAGGAAACCCCTGTTTCGGTTGGTGATAGTGGATCCCGGATGACTGACAACTCTCAGCATTAAAGGAGCTCATAAGCAAACACTACAAGTCCAAATAGTGGATTCTAAATTGAGACTTTCATAAAAATACTGGAGAGTTTGAACTGGCCAGTGAAGCAGGGCGGATTTAAGGCAGGAGGTTTACCGCTGCTGTTCGGCTCACAGTCGTTATTCACATTCAAAATAATCCTTCAGCGGGGCGAAGAGGTGACGGATAACGGGGACACTCCAGGAGCGACCCAGGACTCTCTGCCTCTGCGAGCGGCCCATGTTGTTCACGTCTGTGTAGTGCTTGGGAAAGCCAAAGATCCTGAAGGAGTCCATCGGATTAGAAGTGTTACAAGAAAAAAAAAATCATCACATACAGGTCAAACGTCACAATCCACAAGGAGAATTATTTTCCAAAAGGCTTACTGTTCCATTTCGGTGCACCACAGGTAGTCCTCTTTGCCGTTCATGGTGACAGGAAGGGGACCCATCTTTCCTTGCCTTATAGAGTTAGACTTTGTTGTGATGGTGCGGACTTTGTCGAACTACAGGAAGACGAACGATCGGGGTGTTTCTACACGGTTCACCAACTTAAATTTAACCCATTTTAAGACCTTTTTAATAGCCCACAGAAAATCAATTAAGACCTGCAGGTACACAGGTTATACAGTCGCTGAAACAACATAATTATAATAGAATCAGGTCATCATCTATTTTACACATAACAAACTAAATGCCTCTACCATTGCCTTGCGTCCGCCTTCCAAACAATCCTGCAAGCCCACTTTGTCATCAAGAGACGTAGCGAGAGGTCTGAGGAGAAAGAAATGCTTTTGAAGGCTGTGGATATACATATGAAGAACGCACATATGATCACGTATTATCATGTACCTGTTCATGCCAGGGAGGTTTCCCCAAAAGTAGCGCGCTCTGTGGGCAGGGGAAACTTTCACTGCATCGATCAAAATAGGATTACACTGAAAGATAAAAGGGAGGAAGAGAATAATGAACAATAGGATTTAATTAGGCCTGTTTTCCTGGGGATGAGGGGATACTTTCACCGGTCATCCCAAAAAAATTACCTCTAGGAATCTGCAGATATCTGATTTATCGTTGGCACTCATGAAAACCACGTTCTCAAACAACCAGAAGAACGGACGGTCGTCGCCCTCCTTTGGCTTCAACAAGGTCAAGAGGCGGTAGAACTCAAAAAAGAGCCTTCCAGTGCCCTCTGCAGGACAAACAGAGGGAGAGAAAGTCATTAGATGCACTTAACCTACCAAAATGCCTTCCTCAGAAGTCTGGAAGCTGCATACCAAATAAACCTTTTCTAAGAGGGTTGACCATGGACAGGTCGTTACACGGACTGCCTCCAATCAGGAGATCAAACGGACCCCATTCAGCCAACTGCAACACACAAGCACAGAGCTCGACTTGAGTTCATATCCTTAGGTGGTCTTTGACCACAACCACCACTAAAGCTAGAACTCACGTGTTTCCTTGTGATGGTACGAACATCGTTGACATATTCGATCTTTCCCTCGTGCTTGATCATCCCCACGGTGATTGAATCGTCACAAATCTCTGAGGCGAGGTAGCGCTCGATCTTGAAGCCCAGGTCTTTGAGCACCAAGTAGCCTGTCGTGATGCAAGAGTAGTTACTCATTAGGAGGAATACAAACCTGTTTTTCAATGTAGACTCCATAACCGACTTCCCGTTAGAAGTGTAGTTTTGTTTCAGTATGAACAAAACATTTCCAGAGACCAGACGGGTTTGTCCTAAAAACAAATACAACACAAATACTAACCTGTTGCAATGCCGTCAAAAAGGGAGAGCACCTTGATTGGTCGACGCTGGTCAGCGCAGATGGAGGGGTAGACTCTGTGAGGCTCCTGGGATTAAAAGAGAACGACTCTCAGTACCACTGAACTAATATGTTGGATGACAGCATTCAGTAAAGAGACAGTTGTAATCTACCTACACTGCGTTCTATCCGCTGCACATTCATTTTTGTTACTAGTTAAGAGTGGAAAAGTGTGGAAAACATAAATATGATGAATCTCTACTGGCAGTGGGTACAACTACCTAAACCCGTAACGAACTGTCTCCATCACTCATTATCGACTAATTGCTTCAGTCATTTATTAAACAAGCACACGTAATATTCTGCGTTCAGAGAAAATCTACTTACACATTTGAAACATGACTATTACTATGTTTTAACTATTATTTTGCTGACATCGTCTGTCCTCCACCTTCAAACAGGCCTGATAGAGTGAGGTACGTACAAACGCCATGGCGGTGTCGTTGGCAAAGAAGTCCTGAACCCTGACGCTCCAGTCTGGTCTGAGTTTGAGGTTTCCTTTGCAATGTGCGGGCTTGCACATGTAGCAGCTCCATGGATCAACATCTTTCAGCTCGTCGAAGGTTCCCGGGCCCACCAGGATTTCCAGGCAGTCCTTACAGAAGCATCTGGGATGGACAGAGAACATTTCAAGTGACCAATCTCCATTGACCGTTATTATTAACAGTCATGTAAATACCCAATGATTGACATGATAATCATTTAGTATCGCGTGTCGTGGTGGTGTTTACCTGCAGCAGCTGGCGTTGCCACACAGAATGACCTCTAGGCCGGCACAGCACACGGTGCAATACGACTGGTAGCCATCTTCATCGTAGCGATACAGAGTCTCTGTGAAGTTGCCCTGTGGACAGCGACATTGCGGTCGTGCAGCATTTGGGATGTGAGTAGCGGCGGCGTTTCAGATGGAGGTTAGACATTCACTGGAATGCAGTGAAGCAGACCAGAAACAGTAGACAGAGACAAATCGTTGGATTATAAGATTACCTTGCATTTCAGACACAGACCACCTTCAAACAACGGATGCTGCACTTCAATCTCCAACGATCCACAGCTCAAACAAAAATCTGAAATACCGTTACCGAATATTTATATCAACAACGGTTTCTAAATCACATACTTCTTTAGTACGCTCGGCAAAAACATACCTTCAATTTTTCTGCCTTTTTCTTTGACCATTTCTCTTATTGATTCTGAAAAGTCAAATATTAACACAAATCACAAATATGAAAAAATAATGTGGACATTACATGAACGCCAGGACTGAATCGAACAGGTCATGTTGTCTTCCATAAAAGTTTGTCGGATCAAATGTGGTTAAAGATACGTACCTTTGTGACAGATGATTACGGGTGCATTGGCCTTGTTTTTATGAACATATTTTCTTTTTGCTGGCGGCTGGTTGTCGGATGTTGCAGAATCAGAAAAATCTTGATGTGCTGCAGCATCTTGAAGAAAAAGAAAAGATGTAATCAACAACAACCATAATTTATGAAAAAAACATGACGACTAACTGTGTCTTTATTTCTATAATAGCAACACTGTCTGAATCAGCAGTCATTCATAAATAAGAAAATGTTCATGAACTCTACTCGTACCAGTAGGTGAAAATCCTTCAGGTCCGGAAGGCAGAAATCCCCCAGAAGCCCAATCCAGCATCAACTTCAGCTCCTTTTCTTTATTTCCTTCCGCCTCAACAAAAGACTTCTCACATCGCTCACTCGCCAACTGGACAGTACAAACATTCAAAAGTTGCATGTAACATCTTAAATGTTTGCAAAAGGAGAAACTGTAATTATTGAAAGAGCCCGAGTGGCACGTAGCTGTTTGAAATCCGATTTCATTTTTCTATTTCCACCATCTGTTCAATAAGTCTCAGTTTAGACCTAACCCGCTGACCTTCCGATTGAATCCAATTTTAAAAAATAGCCGTTGTTGCCAACATATTTGATTTCGGGCGATCACAAACACACATTTTGAATAAAGTTTTTAAAGAAATGAGAGTTGACTTCATATTGTCTGATTCCAGTTGACCATAACTTCGTAAGGCGAAGCAGTGCACAACGTTACGTTACACGTTACAAGGTTGACCAACCACAGGTCATTCAGTCGGAGCTTCCTAAGTTTGAATCTTGATATGACAGAACATTTTGTCAGGGCGTCTGTTTTGGGTCAGAGGAGGTGGTACTAAATGTTTTGATTTTGTGACAAATGCATTTTGGTCTCCTACCTCAATGATCTGGTAGATGGCTTCCTTGTAGATGGGCAAGCTGGCAAAGGAATTTTTGCAAAAGCACCTATTGAAGTTCCTAAATGTCAACAGACTCTCCGTATAGCTCTGCAACAGAAAGCCACAATTATGTTTAAGTGCTATTTGATATGATATCGATATTTGTTTCCGCAGTTCGAGCACATTAGCTGGACCCCTCACCTCTGAGAACATCCCGTCTCCGAACCACTCCACCCGTCTCATACCCAGGGGCGATGACTTGGCTTTCCAAGGCATCACCATTCCGGGCCACCAGGAAAAGCCTTTGACTTTCCCCCACACCAGCTCACCTGTCAGAAACCCTTTCCCATCCTGCAGATGTAAAACAGAAAAAGAAAAGTAATACTGATTATCCAGATTAGCTTTTCAGCTAAAAGAAGATCATCTAAATGATGTTTAAGATCATCTGTATTGTAGACTGGTTCTTGTAACTGTTTCCTGTTACCTGATAGGCCGTCTTCCGTCGTCCTCTCAGTGTGGTTTTGAGGGGTGGTGTCTCTTCTCCCTGAGAGTCCGACACATTTAAAACATTCAAACGTTTTACCCTGAGAGGCCCACATAGATGCGTTTTTGTCTTTTTAGGGGGAGATGGCAGGTCAACGCTATCAAGGGGGATACGTCATCTGAAATGTGGGACCCCGAAGTTGTTCAGTGTGAAAGGACTTGGAACATAATGATAGAAGTATTCGACAGCCATCCCATGCTCGGTTATGTCTCATCAATTGTTGCACATTCTGCTTTTGATGGCAGCAAGCCTATTTTTGATTGATATTTCATTTCAGGTGGCATGGAGGAAAGAAGCCAGTTATCCCGTCATCAATCCTAACATATATACATTTGCTTTTTTCTAAGCAGCAATAGTTACTGAAATACATATAATTGATAAGTAATCAAACAGTCGACAAATGAGAAAACTGTGTTTCATCTCACAGAACATGTGTCCTTGAGTCTAAATGGAATTTAAACGGGCGGAAAGGCCCAGTCGTGGCCCAGGCGTATTCTGGTAGAATACTTGAGTACACCAAGTACCTCATCTTGGGACTCCAGACCCCTTTTGCTGTCCTTATCAACCCCTTTGGGGCTGGAGGTGGTTCTACCACCAGCCTGAAACAGTGTACGGGTCAGTGGCTTCTGGCGCAAACTGCTCTCCAAGCCGTGCGTTCCTCTAACAGCCATCTGAGAGACAACACAGGCATTACACACTCGAATATCCCTATCGGGACAAACTGTAACTGTAATCACAAACAGTAATTATGTTTGCAATAGAGATTAAAGAAGAATTTGGAGGACATAAGGAATGTAGGTAAATAAATAGAGTAGAGTAGAGTTGTGTGCATAACTGATCATATTTATGGTCAAATAATTATTTATTCATTAATAAAGAAATACAGCTTTTCTAATTCTGAAAATCTGTTACCCCGTTCCACACGGCGCCGTTCTCTCCAGGTGTACCACCATTTTCTTTGGAAAAAAACAAAAAGGATTTTAGTCTGTTTTGCTGTTGTTATCATTAGAAGTATTACATCTGCGCTCGGACATGTTAAAACTAGAATTCTGAAGTGCTGCAGAATCCAGAACCTGATGCTCACATCAAAAAAAGACGTGTGTTTTCCTTTACTTACGATGTATCTTTGTGAGGCGAACTTCACACTGCTTCACTTCCACATTAAGACCATTCTGGTCTGGAGAATCACATACAAGTGTTAACGACATGCAGGATTGACTGCACGGTTCAGTACTGTACACCGAACACAAATCATCATCATCACCTAATACATTTGGCTTTAATCTTACCTTCAGTTTGAGTTGAGGACTGTGTGATGGTGGAGTCCGAGAGAGTGCCGTCGGACGTGAGGTCAGACTCGCTTTCTGTTGAGCCCTCCCTCTCAGAAGACATTGCAGAGTTATTCAGGGCCTGCAACAGGAAATGCAGCAAGTGCAGAGAATTAATAATATTAAAGATACCGTAACATAAACAGAGACAAAGAAAATGTTGATACGGCTCCTCAATTTACATACCGTGGTAAAAACCTGCTGAGCCTCTAGATTTGGACAGGGAAAAGACAACAGGGTCAGAACAAGCTTTCGGAAGATTGATGTCGGACGCAGGTCCTCCAGTACGCTAGCCCAGTGTTTCTCTGGTGAAACTACTCCCGAGGGCTCTTTATCTCCCCGCTCGGCTTGCTGATACTCAAGGAATTCCCGCGTGAGCTGCTCGACCTCCTCGGGGGAGCTGCAGACTTTCAGCGAGGTCCCGAGCTTCTCCACCTCTTTCCCACTAAGACTCCCTCTGCTGTCGGGGTTCAGCAGCTGAGCTATTCCACTTAGCACCTGGTCGCTGAGAGGCAGCTCCTTTGCAATGCAACCTGTCAGTGCAATGTAGAAAGACAACGCCTCCTCTTTTAATATTGCCAGTGTATCTGTAGCCTTCGACTCATTCAGGAAGTCTTCCACAGCGTTGCCACCCAGACAGAGTTTGGAGGCTGACCAGTGGAATTTCTTGCCCTCTAGGATTCGGGGATTGCGTTCTTTGGTGAATCGAGCAGCAGCTTCCGGTTGAAGGAAGTAGGAGGTGTAAGTGCACAGGAGGCCACTGGCCTCTTGTAGGATGAGCAGCACATCGCCTCGGACCCCTTCCGTCCGTGGCTGTAGACGTTTTTGGAAACTGTGCAGAGGCTCTATGGCATGCTCCAAGAACATAAATGTTGCCCTGACTTTAGGATCCTGCATCTGTTGGCAGATTAACTTGGCTTTCGTGTCGCCCTCGTCGCAGGACGTGAAGTAACTAATGAGATCTGTCCATATTTCTAAGATTTTTGTGACCAACGGATAGAATGTAAGGCAGTTGGTGTTAAGATGAAGGGATGGACTCTCTGCACTAATATCTGAGCCAAAAAGAGTATTGAGGTTTTCATTCTTGGTAGCGCAGGAGGAGTAGTGAGCATGGATATCTACCATCAACTCTTGAGGCTGATTGGAGAGCTTCTTAATCCCTGCATGGAACGCAGCATCAGTCGTGGCGTACAGATCCCCTAAGGCTACTATGTTCGGGTTAAGTTTCCTGAGCTGCGAGCAGATCTGCTCTGAGGCCACACTGCTGCAGTTTGAATAAACAGACACAATATTATCTGTGTATAACCCGAATTTCTTTAAGGTCGCCACTACTGCCGCTGCTGTTAGATCGTCGGCGTTATCCTCTGACTGAAGGGCATCCAGGAATTGGAAGCATTGCCTGGAGGTTTTGACATCAAAAAAGCCAACAAGGACCACAGAGACCGTGTCCATTCCCAGTGTACAACCTCCAAAGACGTACACACAGTACGGAGTGTGTTGGCAAACTGGTGTCATGTTGGAATTCTGCAAACCCAGTTTGCTGCGTGCAAAATGTCTAGAAATAGCCGCATCGCTACTGGGACGAGGCTTAGAGGGATTGGTTTTTGGGCAAACACGGTTGTATATTTGGGCCTTTTTCTTGTGTTTCATTGTTTCCGCGTGTCGTTTGAGTTCCAAAAAACCCTTAGGAAATGTCTTCAGGCTTGTTTCGCAAGAGCGGCAGAAGGTAAATTCCTCTCCAAGAGCACTATGGTCAGCCCAGTCATAAGTGTTCTTCCATTTTTCAGTGTAAGGAAATTCTTTAGCTGTTACAGTGGCCGTTTCTTCCGTGTCTGAATCTAATTTCGATCCCCCTGACAGAAAGGAAATAAGAATTACTGCGTAACTACTGTAAACAAACAAAACACAGAATGCGTTTTTCATTATAACAAAAAAAAAGTTGTTCAGTTACCTTTAGGAAATTTGTCAGGTACCAGAATAGGGCTGATATCCTGGCTGTTCCGAGCTTTCACAGGGTCGTATTTGTTATTTTTATTATTTGAGGTGTAGAAACGTTTGAGCCACTTCAGGAGGTCAAAGTGCACTTTCAAATCCCCTTGTATGAGCTCCTCAATTGGAATAATCTAAACCAAGACAAAGAACACAGGCCACAATTTTGAAGTCAACCTAACTTTCGTATTGATTATGAAGAATTGAAGAGAATATATGGCTAGCTAAGCTTAGCATAAAAAGACTGCAGGAAACCGCTGGCCTGTCAAATGTAAAAAATCTGCCTACCAACACCAACAAGTTAAAATGCTAAGAGAAAAATGCCTACCTTTGTGAGACCGTTCTTGCTGAAGGCCTCATGTAAGAGCCTGAAGTTGTGCTTACAGTCATCCTCACTATGTGCATCAAACTTCACCTTCGTCATGGCAATAGAGCCGGGAATAATACAGTCCATGATCTGACAGTGACACGCACCTGTGGGAAACCGACCACATAGCAGTAACATTTTTAAAAAGCATGTATACGTACATGTATACACACAAGATTCAGGTACAAGTTCACAGAAGTACTGCTGTACCATCATATTGTATCTGCTCATAATGATCAATCACCTGAACCCATCTCCTGCACATCTTTGAAGTTTGTCTTCAGCAGGTTGTTGTACCAGGACACCAAATAAATACGGCTGCTTTTATCGCGGATGGCGTCTGGGATCGCAACCACTGCACTTGCCATTGTAAAGCCCTTAAAAGAAAAATTGGTTATTATCATAGTTATCTCCTCTTCATGTCAGTAATTTGTTTTAGTTTACTGTAAACTTACACCAAACATAAAATCACAAAATTTAAACATTTACTGTTGCTCACTCCTGCTCGGGAGGTGGAGATAGAGGTCCACAAATATAGTGTTGGTATAAGTATTGGTTTGATCTTGTATAAAAACACTTACATGTGATATGGCCCATTGCAATCAAGGTAATGACATATGTTAATATTGATGTACCTCACAATGTAGCATTTTTTCTGGTAACTAAATAAATAAAGTGTGGATACATTAGGTGGAACAATTACTGCTTACTGTATATTCAATCAACAATGTTGGTATATTCAACCAACGGTGTTATTTGTAATATTACATTTCTTTGTATTATAGTTTTTTTCAATGTATTATTACCAATTTGTTAACATTAGAAAACATGGCTGTCAGTAATGCCAGAGCTCAGTTTACCCCACCGCGGGCTATCAGGGGTGGGGGTGGTGTGTGTGAAACCGCTTCAGTGGGTGGTTTCTAATCCCTTATTGTCTCATCGTGGTGCACACGGACGGGGCGCGTTCTGTCAAATACACGTACGCGTGTAAACTGTTTGCGTGTGACTTCTCAGAGCCGAGATGCTGCCGGGTTCCCCGGGACTCTCGAGCCACGCTGCACCCTCACTTTCTCCTCCCCTTCCTCCTCGATGAATCGACATCGTAAACGAAATCTCGCGTTGCCTATTTCTTTTTGCCGCGAACGTTCCCCTCAATGCACAACTTTCATTGACCGACAAGGAACTCGAGCTTTGCAAACACACGATCTTATTACATTATTTTTTTTAGGGCGAAAACAACAAACACAACGCACCGATAGTCACTACCATGGCGACCGGCATGTTTATTTCTGCAGCCGGTGTTTACGTTACGTGCACGGTGCAGTTGCAGCTGCCGGCGGACACGTAAGGGAGGAATCTGTACGTCCCGATTCAAGCGACTAGCTATAAGTGGTGCAATGTAAAAACTAAAGAGAACGTAATAACAACGGAGTTTCCACGCGCGCGTACGTTATTAAAGCAACCGGGGTGGTTAGACTGATGAAAGACGGTGGTAATCGCGGTCAGTAAGTCAATACCACCCGATCAGATATGTTATCGACGAGGACATAGATCAGTCGGTCTTTGTTTTTGAGAGGCTGCATAAGGTTAAGCAAGATTTTGCAAACACACCAGGACAAAACCAGCTATAACAAGGGCCCCGGCATGGTTATCTGTGCACCGCCGATGAAGTCTCAGTAGAATACAAGCGACTGGCTTCGTAAAAAGACAATGGGGAACTCTGGGTGGCTTACCTCGCCGGATCCCTCACTGAAATAGACGATTCTCAAGACCACTAGCTCCCCCTCCAAGGCACATTTTAGAATGGGCAGACCGGCACTTGTGACGTCCCATTAGCCGGGGGAAGCCATTGGGCGAGCGGTACAGGAGGCCGCCCCGCTTACAGCCGACACTATTAACGTTAGCTAGCAAAAGTGCCCCGACGTTACGAACCTTTTCCCATCCCCCAACTAACGTTAGCCTGATTAAGTTAACATCGGAGATAAAATGGTAGCTAACAGTACAGTAGTTAAGCTTTAAGTTAATAAAGTTCCTCGGTTTATGTGTCAAATCACTAAATAGGCTGTAACCCCCATCCATTGTCATAAACAATGCGATGTTCCCTAAGGAAAGATAAAACCACACCTACCTCAGTGACATTCGAGAACCATGCTAACGCAATTAGCGTTAGTCGCCTGGCTAGCTATTAGTAGCCTAGCTTAACGTTAGCCAAATTTAACCTTGCATCTCCCAGCTTCCGGTCCAGGCCCTCAGCCCTAAAATATACAATTCACGTTAGCGCAACACGTCTAAGGTTAATTCACTATAAACTGTACGTACAATGACTGAAAAACACCTCAGCCTACCTTCTTTTAAGTTATTACTAGACACTTTACGGTTTTTTTTGTATCTCCTGTCTGGGGTTATAACGTTAACGTAACGTTAACTATCTGAGTACAATTCCGTTTTAACAGTGTAATGGCCGCTGTGCAAGGCTGACGAGTTCTTCGTAGTTTAGCTCTCAACGAGCAGTACAAATGAATTAATCTCGGCAAAACGTAAAAGTCTGATGCCGCCCAAAAACTAACAACCGAGTGAGTTGTCCAACTTAACTGCCACAAGACACGCAAAGAGAGCGAACCAGCGTGGCCAATATGGCGTCTGTTAAGCGAAGCGATGCGGAACCCCTCTGAATGACGTCAGAGTGAAAGCCAGCTCAAATGTAGTTACACTGTTAGCAGCTGGTAGTTTAATTATTTAGTTATTCTGTCAAGTTACGCGACCGTCGGAATTTGTTATGACATGTGCTAGATTGATAAATATTATTATGTCACCAGTCCGCTGGTTTCAAGCTGACGTTTTGTCGAAAAGTGATGCACACTAAATTGTGTATATTTCCATTTTATGAAATCACACAGCCATAAGAATATGGATAATTTGTTACAAATATTTAACTAACTTTCCACAATTAAGTGTTAATATCATGTCTGCAGAGCTGGAATAATAGAGATTCACGCTTGATACTGTCAAATAAGAGGGAATGTCCTTTTTAAAATCTCACTCATTAATATGAATTGTGATGTTAAAATTAAGGTTTATGCTGTTGAAAATATGTGAATAATAATTACTGTGTGGCAGACATTATTTAAGGCTCAGGGCCTAGCTGTGGGAGACTTACTTTACGAGACATGTGATCTGTGTATGTGGGACATCACAACGGTCTATCAACCTTTTTACGACAGAAGAGCGCCTCGTGAGGCAAAAAGGAAAAAATTACAGCTCAATTAGATGAAAAAAAAACAAGAAGGGCGGCACTGTCGCCTCACAGCAAGAAGGTCCTGGGTTCAACTCCACCCAGTGGCCTTTCTGTGTGGAGTCTGCGTGGGTTCTCCACAGGTTCTCCGGCTTCCTCCCACAGTCCAAAGACATGCACTGGGGATCAGGTTGATTGATGACTCTAAATTGCCCGTAGGTGTGTGAACGTGAGTGTGAATGGCTGTATGTCTCTGTGTTAGCCCTGTGATTGGCTGGCGACCAGTCCAAGGTGTACCTTGTCTATCGCCTGAAGTTGGCTGGGATAGACTCCAGCCCCCCACGACCCTGTGTGGAGGATAAGCGGTGTGAGGATGGATGGATGGATGGAAAAACAAGGCGGCAGAGAGTTAGCCCAGCGGCTGGATAATAGCTGGAATCTGCAGCCAGAGAGCCTCGGGCCACGAGCAGCTATGCCAAGTAACTGCAGTAGGTTTGGAGAAAGTACGTGACGGAACATGTGTGTTCTTGTCAGAAGGCACCTTCATCACATTGCAGCTGCCAGCATAGAGCTCGAAGGCCACTACGTTGAATCAGAAGAGGCGATGTGTGCCCCTGTAACTAGTGGTAAGTTAGTGTATCGCTGTGGGACATGACTAAAAATGCCACTGCAACGTTTTCAGACAGCTGTATTGCTTAAACTTTAAGCACTTTACACACAAGAGGAGAGGTTTCAGTTTGTGTGTTTTTCTCAGAAGATGCACACAGGCCCTCGCTGATCAAACTGCATTACGATTGCTCCCCTGGGGCAACTTATTATGTGACTTGACTTAGCTGCCTCCTCGTGTGAGGGACAATATTATCTATTATCTTATATAGGAAATGTTGCGAATCCTTTGTGTTTCCTTGTTACTCTGCTGTAATTATTTTGGTCCAGCTGTTTGAGGTGTTCATTTCTTTCGATTTGTAATCCTTAACATATAATATGTATTCAATCGTTTCTGATAAAAAACCTCAATTGGCCAACTTTTGTCTTCATTCTTTAACCACGTTCACAAGGGCAGGTTACATCTTCAGCTATAAAGATGCCAATGCTCTCCCTATATCCGTCTGTTTTGGGCATTAAACACATTTTAGCACAGTGTACAGGTTATAGCATAAACATTAAGAAAGGCAGATTAAAGCAACTGGTGCGGTGAGTGGGTTGATATGTTGATACTGAAATCTGTGACACAACTTTAATAAGAACAATTTATTATAATCATAAGGGGTTTAAGGAGCAGGCTGTGCCTTGGAACCTGATTTATATGACTTAATTGAGTTAAAGCCTTGGTCATATATGTTGGTTGGAGATGATGGTTATCACAGAGGCGGTCGAGGGGTTAATGTGTGTGTCTGAATTTATGTTCAAGCTCAGGAATGGATGTAAGTGAATGGTTGGATGGGATCACAAGGGCAGTGTTTCCATTGGTGGGGGGGCAACATTTATGCATCACATATTTATAGATGGATTGATACTAAACCCTGATGCGAAAAATGCTCTTACGACGAGAAATATTGCTTTAATAGGGTAAATTGTCCCTGACTGTCTTTTCATGGTGTCATTACGGCGAGCGCTCTGGGCTTGTGTGACACCATCTGTGGTGAGTGTAGATCCACTGCGGTGGTAGCCAGCAGCGGGGTCACCGGGGTCATGTTGGGCTTTGTTTGTCCAAACCAACTCTCCACCAGCCCATCCTCCCTAAAGGGAAACCCGCGGGCTGGCTAATCAAAATCTTCCCTTTATCTTCATGTGGCTGACGTTCAGTGGGGGTGTAACAGTGGAGGCAGTGCAAATATGTGTGTGTGTGCTTCTCCTAAAAGAACTAAAAATAGATTGAGGTGATGATGTTGACGATGGATACAGTAAAAACACTTATTGGTCAACAAATACCCTGAAAAGACCAAAACAAAACATTTCTAGTGTGTTTAGCTCATTACTCTCTGCCTTATACTCTGTTTTTTTTTTTATTACTGAGAACCTTGAGCGCTGCAGTTTCTTTTGAGTGAACACAAAATGTGTTTTCGGACAGACAAGCAGTTGTAAAATATCCCTGCAGCCCCCTCGTTCGTCTGAAAGGAGCCGCTGCAGAGGCACAGAGACACAGCAGGGATGCCCAGCAGAGGAGTCTGGGTAAACAACTGCATGGTTCTCTGGCAGAAAAACAACATTGAAAATCATCTATTTCACCAAATACCAGTTAATTACTCACAGCAACAATGTATTTCTACGGTTGAACACCATGATCGTGGATCTATTATCCCTTTGCATCTGCTTCACACAGGGAGTTTTTACAACACTCGCCAAAATAAACCCAACAAAAATGATGTTTACTCTTGTTTAAGAAATATTCCCTATGGCCTGCACTATCCAACTGCTTCCACGTGTTATTTTACATATTTTTCAACCTGCAGTAAGCAATTTATTTTGGACCACTTGGGGGCAGCAGAGAAAAGCTATAAACCAAACTGACATATCAGTGCCTTGTAAGATGAATTATTTAGCAAACAGTTGTTTTCTTACACATTCAGCTGCTGAGCAACATTCCCATTCATGTTTAGTTGGGTTTTTGTCCTCCATGATAAATGCGTCTACTATATTTTATCTCTTTTTTATCTCTACTAACTGCTGAGGAAAAAAATCTGTCTCATCCATTGCTTAGTTTTAAGTGCTCTACTATATTCTCCAACTAGTCGTTACGTTTGTGTCTTGCTGGTTTATTAGTACAGTTTATCAAACAGCTGCCTGCTCCGTATGGAAACAAAACCCGTCGCTGAGAGAAGTAACGACACTTTGTAGATTTTGGGTGTTGGATTTGTTGTCTGTGAGAAAGTCGGCCTTATGCTTTACATGGATTTAACTCGAGACTTGGATCAGCAATAATGCTGTGGCGAATTCACACTTATTGCAAACACCTGCTGTGTTAGTATATATAATAGTATAATACACCAACAGAACAAAATCAGCTATTACATGCATTTAACACTTATTACAGTGCTATTCCTTTAATATATCAATATGCATTAGGCTCGGAGGCCGAAAACCGACTCAACTGACCCACTCTTTGAGAGTGCCATGTGCAGTGAAGGAGGACTAACATGTGGTCTGAAACAAGGAAGGAAAGTTAGAAAAGGGGAAGAAAAAAACCGAGGCAAAGGTCAGCGGGAGCATTCAGGGGATAAGGCTTAAAGCACGGAACCTGACGGGTGCAATCAGATGTGTCACCCAGCCGCGGCAAAGTGGATGTCAGTGCGGCTGCAGGGGGCCCACCGCGAGCATGTCACCGCCAATCATCGGGGTAGAATAAGAGCCGTGGAGTGTTTGGGCAGCAGGCAGCGTGTGCGTCTCTCCACAGTGAGCCCATTACAGCTGTCGAGGCAAAGTAGTATTGGCACGGACGAGGCCGCAAACACAGGCGGCAGTGACGGAGGCAAAGGACGTGAGAGGGAGAGCCTCATGCGCAGCAGCTATGTGTGAATGAGCGGATCGAGGCGAAGGGTCGTGTTTGTGTCTGCTGATGATGGCAGTCAGATTTCTGGGCACTTGGACTTGTTTACGTCTTGAGTAGCAGAAATTTTTTCAGGCACTTAAGTCGTCCGCGCCGGCAGGTTTCACAAGCAGCCCGCTTGATAAGCAGATGTTGTGTCGGAGATAAAGCTTCTGCTGTGAGCGGTGGTTAGTTCACCGGGGTCACAAATACAATCTGCATTTGTGTGGAGGTAACAGGCTTCCTGTGGGCCCCTCGGAGCCTCCCAGACCGCAGAGGAGGGTTAAAGTCCTGCGCTGCTGACAGACGTGCGACTTCTCAGTGCTAGACGCCACGTTCTAAAAGTACTGAGCTTCTGTGCTTTGCCTTTGACTTCAATGTCTTCATCACAATTCATTTAAAGCTGCATCGTTTTTAACACTACTATAGTGTTATGGTTTATCTGAACAATGTAGGCAGTGTTCAAAGAAACATTCCAAAACTCTAAAAACCTCTAACGAGGAGAAGTAGCAACATATCACACTGGCAATCGCGTTTAAAGGCTGGAAATGTGTGCACTTAATGTATAAGACAGATACAAACTGTAACCTTCGAGTCCTGATGTTAACATCAAACGCTCCAGTAGGTTTTTGGGGGCCGTTTCACTGAACACTACCGCATGCTGTGGCTTCATAGGACGCTGCAGAGTTGTGGGTCGGGCAAATAAACAATAATGTGAAAACCACTGGACTATAAATCTGCAGAGCAGATTGAGATGGTAATTCCCTACAGGGTGATTGACGCCTCTTTATATTGTCAATTGATAACCTGTTAACGTACAAATATTGATTATGAGTGCTTTAATATCAACGCACACACACAGACACACACACACACACGCTCAGTTTAATGGCTGCTCTTTGGCTCCCCTGCTTGTAGTGTGCGCTCATTAACACTCCCTCGTGGATATGAAAAGGATGGGGTAAGAAGGGCGGAGGCTGCGCCTCCATCAGCTCACGCTAATCCAGAGTCAATCCTGTGCACGTGGGGAGGCAATGAGAGCACTCTCTTTAGAGGAGAGGGGTCTGCAGTGAGCCAGAACTGTGGCCCTTATCTCCCAGCCATTGTCCCCCCCCCTCCCCCCCTCGCCCCCGCCCTACTCCCTTCATGATTAACCAGACTCATCGCCCTCTATGGTCCGTTGTTTGCTGTTACTTAGTTACCGGTTGCAATGATTTGCCTGGGCCGCTTGTGTTTCCATGGCGACTGTGCCGATTCTGTCGTCTCCCAGGCTTGCCTGTTGGCTGTGCTGTCCCGATGGCCTGTAGCCGCCCAGGGCCCTGACCCACAGCGCCCTGCCCCCCCCCTCCTGAGCCCACCCAGCCCAAGTCTGGTGATGTGTGTTCACGTCGCACTGCAGGCCCTCATCATTCAGACTGGTGAAGCAACTTCTGGTCGGTGTTGTGGCTGGCTGAGCAGACAGAGAGATTATATCGTAGATAATAAATATTCAGTTGGCATGCTCCCTCTCTCTTTACCCCCCCTCTCACTACACATTTAACCACTGTCGTGTTTTTTTTAAAAGGAGGAGTGTGGCTGTATCAAATTAAAAAAAACAACACAATCATTTGAGTTTGAATGAGTTTAATGTTCACAATGAAAAATACAGAACATTCTTTCAAATCAGATCGCAATAAAATATGCAACCTCTGTAGAAAAATATAAAAAAAGAATGCAAATTAAATAGATTCAATTTAAAGTAATTCAATAACCAAAATGAATTTTCCTGACACCACGAGTGGTATGTCAGAGAATATTCTTGAGTGTGATTTGTGGGGGGATCCTTTATCTACAAGACGTTGCACAAACATTGTGACACAGGGAAACAAATCAGTTACTCGAAAGACAAATGAATGTGGTTTTGTTTCGGACAGGTCCGGTTCAGGACGGGCGGCACAAATGAGGTGCAGTCTTCATCCCCACCGACAGGCGGCACTAGTGATCCGATTGTCACTCATACTCAATCACACGGTGAGACCAACATGGGGCGGAGGAGGGTGACTTCGTCGCCCTGACGGAGGCTGATTCAGCATCACTGCCTGGCTCTTATGCTCTTCTTCAGTCTTACATTGCGTGTCCTCGTCTGTCCCCCTGTTCACTCTGTGAGACTCCCTCTGAACTCTGGTGAGGTTGTTTCGCCTCATCTAGGCTTGTATTATCTTGTATTTTGTGCACGCATAAGAGCAAAGCATAAGAAACCTTTTTTTCAAACTATCCAACAACATTTAAAGTTAGAAATTTACTCATGCATGAATTCAACATTGAAATGTTGCTTGCCAGATGATGGGTCTGCACATACATGTTTCATAGTATTTTAAAATACATTAGAAGTGTATGTTACTCAATTACTCAGAAAGTACTCAGTTTGCACATTGAGTACTAAGTCGACTGAATATAGGACTCTCACTTGTAGCATTATTTCTTTACTATTTTATTAATACTCAAGGTGCTACTCCAATAATCTGGCATTATAATAAGGTTGGTTTACGTACAAGAATAATGCAACTTGCTTCTTTCATTGATCTCTCTGTGATGATCAATAAGTTTAAGTTACAACCAAAAATGATTTTGGGTCATCTGAGAAATTCTTTTTCGGCCATCATTTTTGCTGACATTAAAACAACCCATAAACCTCGACCCCCGTTGCTAAGCCAAATTTAAAGTAGGGCTACTTTATCATCTTGTAATTCATCCAAAAATTGTCACAGAGATTTAAATTCAAGATATTCCTGAAATGTAAGTTCTGTGATCAAATGTTTGAGGCCGAAATGCACCCTGGGAGTTTCCTTCTCCCCCGAGTTCTTCATGTACACAATTGCATGCTTTACTCGCTATTTATCAAAGAACTACATATTGAATCCAGAGCTGAACGTAGTGGAGGTCAGAGTGTAAGCAGATGGATGCTGGAAGCTGCTCTCTTCAGGCTTGTCTTTAAGTGAGGGGTTTTATTTTGGAGAGCGGGGCATCTCTGCTCCAGACAGGCCTCGCTGTGGCCCTGCAGGACAGGAGTTGTGCACCTCCTGGTGAAAGGAAAGTGCCCAGTGGGGGACTGTGAGCATAATTACAGCAGTTTTGCCTCATTAAGAGTGAGGAGGCGTGACCCTGCCTACAGGTCTGACAGCTGAAACGCATGGATGCCGCCGCTGAGCGATGGTCTCAGGGATCGGTACATTACAGGAGAGCGATCTGGTTGCATGTGTGTGTGTGTGTGTCCAAAGGTGGAAGAAGTATTTAGATCCTGCACTTGAGTTAGTAATACTGCAATTCCAATGGTAAGTACAGGCCCTGTATTAAACATAGTAATAAAAATGAATAATTTTTCCAGATCTTTTGAATCAGAAAAGATGAAACGGCTCAATTATTACACTACGGTGGAATCGCATGATCTGTTCAGCTGAGGATGTTTGTGAATTTGGCCAGCATCATGAGGATTTGGCTACACAATCATTTTTATCTAAAAATAAGTTAGGCTAAATCAGAGAATCGTAAAGTATCAAAAGTTGAGTTATAAGCGTCTATGAGTGTTATATGTTGTCGTTAAGTGATTCCGAACCTGGGGCCAGGGTTCCTAAAGGTGTTCCACAATGAATCCGAGGGGCCAACAAATGATTATAGGGATTTAAAATTATGTAACAGAAATCCCAGAGGATTGGATTTTCAATCGGCTGTTAAGACCCAATATTAACTTTATTGTGTGTTAAACTAAAATATGGTTTTATGTTTTACAAAAAACTGCTATCTTTAAACAATAATGTTTCTGGTGTTTTTCTTATTATGTGTAAGAGGTTGCTTTTGTGCTTGACCCAAATGGTCAGTAATAATTTCACGATGAGTCACTGTTAAACTGGCCTCATTCTTTGCAATTACAACAAGTCGTGGATTCCTTCTAAAATCTGAGATGTTTCCTCCCCTGAGGGATGAATGGAGCCCTGGAGCTCATTCTGCATGCAGGCCATTCCAGAGAGAGGACACAACACAAAACCAAATGATGAAACTAAATGAAATAGCATGCAAAGGAACATACAGAGACACACGCGTGCACACACGTGTGTTTGGTCAATCTCTTTGTCGTTCAGTCGGGGTGGGGCGTTTTTTTTTGTCCAGCATGCTCATGGAGAGATGAGGATGGGGCATCCCACTCACCCTCTGCACGGCCGGAGACACTGCTGCTGTCATGGCAACAGCAGCAGCCACCACCGCCAGCACGGGCCTATAACGCACAGGCCAGGAGAAGTCACACACACACACACACACACACACACACACACACACACACACACACATGCAGACATGCAATGAGCACGACACACACAGGCCTCGAAACCAGATCCAAAATATGTGCAGTTTGTTGATTCTTTACCAGAGAAAGTAAAATTCTTCCTTTGTTAAAAATAGTTAAAATCTACATTTTTCTTTTTCATGAGACAGATGTTGCAACATTGAGAAAACTTAAATCACCTTCAAGAAATGGTTCTGAAATGGTTTACAGCACTGTGCAAAAAGCACACAAATTGACAATAAGTGGACCTTTATCGAGACAACTGCCATATTTGGTCATACATGTTTTTTTAGAGGTTGCTTGGTTACTTCGTCTAACATACTTTTTTTATCCAGACTTCTTTGGCCTATTTGAGTGGAAATTATAAAATGAATGATTTCTAGCATATCCTCCAGATATGATAAAATATGTTCTGCCCCCACCCTCCGTCACCTTCCACGTCTCCAAATCGGACATTTTCTCTCTGCGCCGGGGCAGAATCAACGCTATTTGCTGCAAATCAAGCCACTCGTCAGTGCAATGCAGACATTTCTGTGTTCTATTCACGGGATAGAAAGAGCAGCCAGTGCAAACGCGATTCACATTCAAACAGGTGTGAGGAGCCGAAACCATCCCAGGTGGCGCATGTAGATCGAATATGTGGCCACATAGGCGCACGTTGTGTGCATTTCTGCGGGGTTTTTATGGGTTGAGCAACCGGCATCCGAAAATAGTGTTGGCTGTTGAAAAAGTAGGTCGATAGGAACTGAAAGCTTCGTCTGTTTCGACGCTTTCGTTTGTGTTCTTTGTTGTTTAGAGAGGACTGTGGGGTCTTTTCATAGCCTACAATTTAGCGGAGAGCGTTTTACGCACAGGTGGGAGATACCCGCTCGGCGTGCTGTAGGACAGCCCCCCTCTCTGCTCCCCGGCGGATGATGTGAGGAAGTGACATTTTTCACGGCTGCGGTTCGGGACAGCACACTGCTCCGCTGCAAACAGGTGTGCAGCCGTCCGGGTCACTTTTCTTGGGAAACAACAGAGAGGCAGCATCCCGAACCCGTAACCAAGCCTCCTTTTACACGGGACGGCGGGGACCCGAGGACGAGGATCAACCCGGTCAAGTCTTTATTAGCCTGGGCTGTTTGAACGGGCTGAGACACACAGAGAGAGAGAGAGAGAGAGAGAGAGAGAGAGAGAGAGAGAGAGAGAGAGAGAGAGAGAGAGAGAGAGAGAGGGGGGAGAGAGAGGGTGCGAGAGAGAGAGAGAGAGAGAGAGAGAGATGGCAACGAAAAAGGCGTGCGTGGATGCGCCTAAAAGGAGCCGGAGTCCGGTCGTGTTAGAGGCGGAGATGTTCAGTGAATTTCAGGACTGGTGTCTCCGGACTTATGGAGACTCCGGCAAAACAAAGACCGTCACCCGGCGAAAATATAACAAAATCATGCAGACACTGTTGCAGAACGAGGAGTCGGACGGCGTTTATATCGACAACAGCCACATCAACGCCAAATTCAAATTTTGGGTGAAGTCTAAAGGATTCCAGGTCGGGACCAACGTGTTGGGAGAGCACAACAAGAAGGGAGCTCCGGGGAAACCCGTTCTGTATGTCCCGGTCAAGACAACGGTAAAGTGTGTGTGTATGTGAGTGTGTGTGTGTATGTGTTTGCTTGACAGAGAGAGAGAGAGAACGCGCGTGTGCACGTGCACAGACGTCCCATTGCCGCCTGTTAGTTAATAATTATTTCACGCTGCACAGATGCACCTGTCACATGAAATACAACTTAGAATCTTTTGTCGTCCCGGCTCGCCCTCGTCTCTCATGATGAAGCGTCACTTTGTCCACATCCCAACCAGAACAGCCGTACTCTCATCCCTTGCTGCCATAGCAACGCCGGTGCCTTCTGGCAATCGCGATTGTAAAAGGTATCGGCTATCTCGCCAGTGAGGTTGAAGTCCTGTCAGCGGCGCGCTCCCGGGTGCAAAGCGCGGAGATAATTGGCTATTGGCAACATTTAGTTTGCACCGTGCGGTTCGGGTTCCCGATGTGGTGATTCCGTGCGCGCGTGCACGCGGGGATGCAACGGCATGTCCGTGGGTCGGGTATAATAGCCCGTGTCAGGCCACTCCGGCGTGTGCGGGACAACGGGGCAGACACGTCGACTAAGATGATGTCTGATACACCCTTCCGCTGCGCGCTCAGCGGGTCTGGATGGGATCATATGACGAAACGCGCCCTGCACCGTCCCACCAAACGACTCCGTCGCCAAGAGTAGTTGGAGAAATCAAAAGATGCGGTACTACTCCATACTCGAATATATGTATTTTTTTTCCTCTCGTACAAATGTCACTGCGTGGCAGACAGTCGGAGTCTCGGTGTTTTCACTTCTCATTGTCCTGGGCAGGATGCGGATCGACTCGCAGGCACTCGTTGCTCTGGCAACACCTGTGTAGTCCAGGATAGTCTGTCTCTGCCGCATTTTTATATTGTACGTTTAGATTATAACCCCCCCCCCCCCCCTCCCCCTAAAACCCCAGTCTATGCCCGTGTTTGAAAAAGAAACATTTCACAATGGATGTGACGGACTGTCGGTAGCTGTGCGTATAATTGGTGGCCACGTGAGGGGCTGTGGCGGAAACAAAAGGGTGTGATTGGGACTGATAGCGACGTACGCCCACAGTTGCCGCTACCGACTTCTTCTACGTGTGGATGCGTGGATGAGTGAGTGAGATATTAATGCAACACTGAGGCGCCAGGTGTGTGGTGCGGGTTAAATCACACATTCTTTATTAAGAAAAACACGGTGAACTGTCAGCAGTGCCCTAGAAGGTCTCTTTGTGCACACACACACACACGCACACACACACATGCACGCACACACATGCACGCACGCATGTTATATATATGTATGGTGTTTGGGCCTGCTGTGCCAGAAAGGAGACAACCACCATTTTAAATAAGCGTCTTCAGGGAATAATCCCCCCCACTACCCGCCCTGCTGGGACGAAGTCTCTCTGGACCTCACAGCGCAGAAACACAATTTCTGGTAACTAATTCTGCCACCAATTACAGTCTTTATGCTTTCGACTTTTGTTTGAATAGCACCGAATCTTCCACAGGTGTTATACCTGTGTGAATGTACAATTTAGATTAAGGCCAACTGCCTTTACAAAACTCCTCTAATCTCCACTCAATATTATGTTTCCCTCTGGGCAAAGGGGCAGGTGCCCCGTCTCTGCAGGTGCAGATGGGGCCTGAAATGTGTTGTTGATTAGCTTTTGTCTGCGGCTCTCGTCATTTCTTGTCCAATATAAATCCTTCCCTCCAGGTGAGCCCTGCTTTGTCTGCCTCTGAGGACCCTCCGATATAGATACTTCTCTAAGGTCTGCCTAAACCATTGGGGAGACGGAGAAAGTCCTACAAAAGAGTGCAGCTGACTGTTTATTAGAGAGGCACACGCTTCCTATTAACATAAGGAAGGGGAAATCATCCCCCTGACTCCACTTGGGAAATTCAAACAACAAACTAACATCGGCAAACGCAAACTGCTTCTAATGATGAGTCAGTGGCAACAAATCCAGCTATCGAAATGCGTTCGGCTCTATTAGAAAGCGAGAGTTTTTCATCCGCCGTTTGTGGGCTTTATAAATAGGCCGTCCTGGGCCAGTGGAAAAGTGACACACGAGCAGACGCACACACACGCACACACAATGGTCACTGGCTCCCCGTATGGCTGCAGGGCCGGGGGGGGGGCGTGTCTCTGGAGCTCCGGCATTGGTAGCCCCGCTGCAGCTGCTCCGTGGGTGTGCCAAGTTTCTGTATGGGGGCAGGCATGGGGCTAAATGACAGGAGGCTGGGTGGGGGCAGGGATGACGGTGGCTGATGTGCAGACAGAGACGGTCTCTTCTTCTTACCATACATACAAGGCTGCTTCAGTGTGTGGCGGGACAGAAAGCCGGGGCCCGGTACAGCACGCACACACACACACACACACACACACACACACACACACACACACACACACACACACACACACACACACACACACACACACACACATTATGTCTTGATTAGAGGAGTCCACGGAGGAGGAGGGGAACGGGACCAGAAACAGACACAGAGATGCGCCACTCTAGCTGAGCACACGTACTTGGTCGAGTCAGAGTGCGGCCACTTTGAAAAGAGACGTTTAAATGCCCCGTGCGTTTTTCTTTTCGGCATTGTGTTGACGATTTCCTGCGAGCTGTTGCTTTTCGTTGCCATGCCAACGGAAGTCTGTAAATATCTTTATTCCCCCCTCCCCTCGGTGGACATATTCTCGCACACAGACAGTCCACATGTAACAGTTCAGAAGCACTTTGTGTACAAGTTGAATTTAGCTGAATTCAATATCAGCCTGTGACACGCTTCATATTTTAACTTGTACAATTTGTTCGGAAGCTTAAACAATAAAACACTAGTTCAGAAAATGATTTGCCTCAAGTAACAATGTATTGTGCAGCTGTCAATTACTTTCTCACTTCCGTCTATAACATGCAGGAATACATAGAACAATAGCAATTACAGGTTGTGAAAGCTCAAGGTTGCTCTCAGGCCAAAAGATGTTCAACACAACAACCTTACAAACTATACAATTATGGACATGTTAAGAAGCAGAAGCAGAGGAATTCTGCATTTACTTATTTTAGAAAAAGGCTAAAAATTAGTGGTTGCAGATGGTTTTCTGTCAGTTGACCGACTCGTCGACAACAACACGTATTAAGACATTGTTTAAAGAAAAATTAAGAAAGAAATTCTGGTTTCAGCTTTACAAATGTGATCATTTTCTGCTCTTCTTTGTCGTTATAGTTAACTGAATATCTACAAGATAAAGCATCTAAAGGTGCAACCTCATACTTTCGGAGATTATATTTTTCAGAAAATATCTGACATTTTATCAACAAAAGGCTTCATCCATTAATTGAGAAAATAATCAGCAAGGATTGCCACAGAAAGAGGTTTCCTGAAAAGAAGATTTAATGCTGCTATCTATTTACAACATAAAGGTTTGTCTGGGGACGTCCTTGTGCAGAAATCAGAAAACGCTCTTCCTAATCTGTGTCATGGAAAAATCGTCCCTAAATGTTTGTGCTTTGCCGTCAGACAGGAAGAGCAACATCATCATTATTATTTGATTAATTAGTCCACGTTTCCCCTGAGAGGGCCTCTTTTGTGGAAGGGCCACAGAGTCAAAAGAATACTGCCCTTATTATTCCAGAGCATTTGCATTTATGCTATTTTTGCATAGAGAACCTCTGGTGCTTTTGTTCCACGTTTCCCCCCCCCCCCTGTCCCGTCCGTCTCTGGCAGCGCCTAATAGCATGGGCTCACACTCGAGGATTCAAATGGCAAATGCTCACCACCCCAAACAAGAATCAGCTAGTTGGTCGGATAGATCGAGCCGTCCTGTGCATGTCGGTCAAACTGTGTTCATAAAGACAAGACTTTATGTCCACGACGTTATGTTACTGCGACTTACTGTAAGATGGAAACTGTGCTGCACGTATGTGGTAGTTTGAGCGTGTGCTCATACAAAGAGGGGGTCGCTGATCGCATGCTCTGTGTTTCCTCCCTTCAGCACCCTCTCTGTTGCCATGGAGAGACCGTTCTTTGCTTTCCCATAGGAGGAGAAATTAACACCATTTTTAACTGGCCCGGGGGCCTCCCCCCCTGTGTGGGAGATAGTCTGAGTTCTGCTCCACACGCACACACACACACACACACACACGCACATACAGACACACACCCACACATATGCTTTAAGACGGCAATAATCTTCATACCAGGCCGCTACTGTCATTTTTAATACCTTTGCCGGGCCAACGTTTGACGAAGTGGGACGGTATGATAATAGCCTTAAAATGGACTCTGTGATGATGTATGTGCGAGTCATTTGCATACCATTTCAAGTCAGGGACTGTAACGTCAACACTGCTGGTCCGCTGGCGCTGGTGGGACTGTCTGTGTCTCCGGCTCGCTGGGATAATGTGGATGTCACACACTCAAATAATGTTCATCGAGGATGCAACCAGGAGAGGAACACACACACACACACACACACACACACACACACACACACACACAGATGTGTGCGTAGGACATGAGGGGTAGAGCTCTTAATGTGGATTTAATGAGAGGGCGTCATGAATTTAGAGAAGAGAAAAGGATGGTGGGGGTGAAAAGAAAAGAAATAGAAGGGGACGGGTTGTGTCAAATATTTGGGACATTATGGAGGTGATAGTTTCTTTTATCTCATTTTTCTAAATTGTCATCGGATTCTTCCTCTTGCATACGCACACCTCCACACACACGCAGACACACACGAAACAAGGATTGGACCGTTTACATGTCCATTAGCCAGTCCTGGAGGGAGAGATGGGGCTATAAAAGATGACCTGTTGTCACATCGGCAGTAAGATAATCTGAGTCATGAGCGCTGTTGACACAGCCATCTTCACTCGCCAGTTGAGGGTACACAGACACGCACACACAGACACACACACGGAAAGTACCTGAACACACCGCACTCCTGCTGATAAAGCTACTTATTAAGCTACTTATTGTGCAACCACCTTTCAAAATAAAACACCCTGCTCATGTTTTGCTTGACTTTCAAAGTTAAGGCTACATTTCTGCCTTTGAGATCGTTCACGAATGAAATCTCCCGTGTGGCGCATCTCTTGTATCTTTGCCGGCCCGTCTTTGTGACCCAGCTGCTTCCCGTGAACCTCCCCTCCTCCTCCTCCTCCTGACCTGCCTGTGTGCAGGACTGCTCCTCTCTCCCCTTTCTGCTACAGCGTGTGTGTGTGTGTGTGACTGCCAGCGGGGGTGGGGGCAGCCAACTCAACCCCTCCAGTCTCCTAGCAACAGAGCGGTTTGGTGCGGGACGGGGAGAGAGCGAGCTGGGGATGGGGGCTGGTTGTACAGTGGCTGGGGAGAGCAAAGTCCTACGGGATTAGAAAGACAGAGAGAAGGAGAAGAAGGAGGTCGAGGAGTTTTTAGGGATGCTGACACGTCTCATGTTTGCGCCGTAAAAAACTGCTCGCCGCCGATGAGACCAAAAATCCACGGCGCCGTTCGACAGCTGTTCTCCTGTGAGATGCTTCAGCTACAAGCTGCAGCCGGAAGACATGTGCTGCACTTAAACACACACCACGCTCACAAGTGCACACACACTCAAACCGTGTTGCTTTTGGAGGTGAACGTTTCACTCCCCGTTGACTTGTGTTTATAAACTTGAGAGCTTATGGAAGCGGCGGCGGCCTCCAGGTGGCTGCATTTTCGATGAAAGAAATGCATCTTTTTGTCCGCAAGTTTGCTCACTTTTCTGATAATATCATTGTTTGAGAAGCAAAAATGTGAAACAGTCCTTTGTAACAGCTTTTGAAATGTGGCCTTGTCCATGTTTTATATCACTTCAACTGAATATTTCTGGTTTTTCTAGGGCTGCCGGACTAAAAAGAGGTTTTAAGATTCCACACGGGCCTTTGGGGAAACTTTGAAAGGCACTTTATAGACCAAATGATTGTCCTGAAAACAATTGCTAATGAAAAAAAACATTTACAGCCTGAAACAAAGCATACAACAGCAGGATTAACTACGCTAACTACGGTGCAGTGGGTGGCAATATAATGTATGTGTGCGACTTTCGACACATTCCCATGCGGAATATCCGGTGTGCGTATGTTGGATATTCTATTGGGGTAGAATTCAGTGGACGATGCAGTGGCTGTGTGGGTACACTGCACACCCCACAGTTGTATGAGATTATCTAAATCCAGCGTGAATGGACCTGACACCATTGTCCCAAGCAGCAGCAGCAGCAGCAGCGGCGACGGTGGTGGTGATGTCACCGGGGGAATGATGATGAAACCTCCAAGTGCGATAGATTACACCTCCGATGATGAGGCGGAGGGTTGCTATCATTTAATTTATTCTCATTACATTTAGCCCATGCTGACAGGGGAGAGTGGCTAGAAAGAACGAGGGAGAGAGGGCCGGATTAAAACAAACCCGCTCCGTGAGCTGGTTTTAGTTGCCATGGCAACGATCATTACCTCGCACTTGGGAGAGCAGGAGCAAGGAGGAGTGGGGGGGGAGAGAGACAGGACGGAGGTAGGGGATGAAGACATGGAGGAGAGACGGGAGGGAGGACGATGTCGAGGAAGAAATCTGAAATTGAAATGTCAATCCCAGGAAATGTGCAGAAATGTCAAGGAGACAAGGGGGACAAAAGTGTGATTCCTCAATGCCGGAGGGACAACTTTTTGAACTCCGGACCCTCCTCACTTGAACAAGGAAAGATCGCTCCCCACCTGGAACCCAATTTCCAGAAAATGTCGGGGCTTGTTTTGTATCTGTGTTGAAGGGGTGCACCAGAAGGAAACCTAATTAAATGCCCCAAGCCATTTCTATTTTCCAATTTTAAGCTCACTGGGACACTTTGAAAACACCAGCAGGTGCATAATATTAAGATAAGATCTGCTCGAAAATGCAAAGTGTTGGAAAAGGATCTAGGGGATGGGAGAGTTACTTGGAGCAAAAGATGGAGGCAGAAAGGAGGTAGAAAGGACCCATGTGGTGCTGCGGATGGAGGCCGTTGTCCTGGCGATCCCACTTCTATTGCATGTCACATGACCCTTTGCCCAGCACACCTGCCCGAGAGAAATCAGTGGCAGTTTCTATGGCGACGGGGTCAGCAGTATGGGAGGCGGGATGGCTGCCAGAGGTTGTGGTAGGAGGAACTGTTAGTCTTGTACAGTGTCGTTGGTGTTATTTTTAAACATTGCAGAGATGAGGCGATGGCTGCCGACCCAGCCGGGCCGAGACTTCTCCACCCGAGAGAGACGTTTAGTGAGGCCGAATCACCGGCGGACAAGAGAGGTTGCTGAAGTGGCAGTTAGGACCCTTTGTGCACAACTGTAACCACCTGACCCATGACTCATTTCACTCAAAGATCATGCTCACGTGACACGGATGCTCTAATTGCAGCTATATTACATGAGATGTATGATACACACATGTCATCTCTCTCTCTCTGAACTCCGGTGTCTATCTCTCTATCTCTGTTTTAGTGCTCGGACGGGAATTCGGCCCAAGACAACTCGTCCCTGAAGCGTGTAGCCGTGGTGGAAGATTTCTTCGACATCATCTATGCCATGCATGTGGAGATGGGCGCCGACCCGGGAAGAGCGCCCAAACATGCGGGCCAAAAGAAGACCTACAAAGCGGTGAGTGAATCCAACCGCACGCAGGGCGCTGCTAACCCTGCGAGCGCTGCTCACAGCAGCAAAGCAAGAGCAAAGACTGTCTTCAGGATGACTTTTTTATCAGCAATACATCAATGTGAACAATTAACAGTCAATACATTGTTGCCCCACGGACACACAAGGCTCCTTCAGCCATGCCAGACGCTCAGTGATGCTGCATAGGAGCAGTGGTGCTTATAGCTAATTGCTAATTTGTGCATGACAACATGCTAACAGTGAAAATCAACATGTTTATGGATATCTTTCTATGACATGTCATTAGGATTCACTCTCTGGGGACAATGAGTGTTAGTACCAAATGTCATGACTTCCAACAGTTATATTTTAGTCAGGACTTCATATATATTGTGTAGTCTGTGTCTTTGTTTGCCTGTGGTTAGGGTTAGCTGGTGTTAATATTTTAAAAATCCAATGTAGTATTATTCTATTACTTTGTTTGAAGGAGTGGGCCCAAAGTACGCTTTCTTTTTAGCGGGGCAGACCTTCTGTTGCCTGGCTAAAGGCATGTGAAACTTAGACCTCAAAGATGTATGTTTTATTCTAGGCTCCACTGCAACATAATGTATAACATCAAGGGTTACCAAGGGAACAAGTAACCACCCATACCAGAACAACAAAGTATTTATGGTGCTCAAGAGTTTTGTGGTGCCATATGATTGATGTCTGCAGAACAAAGGCAGACAGAAATAGGAGTTAATGTTGCAAATAGAGGTGGCGTTTCTGGTCGGGGGCGTGCTGAAGGGACGAGGGGCTTTTTTGGGGGGGGGGGGGGGGGGGGCTAGTAGAACTCTGGTACCTCCCTCCCCCCAGGATTGGAAAAAAATAATCACAGAGCCTCTTCCTCTTGCCCTGTAGAGAGGTCCTGTCACGTCTCATAGAGTGTACCCTTTTGAGGAGGCAGCATCACTGGGGCAGGGCATAATATGGAACTGTCACTGTGGCCTTCTGGGAGGTGCACGCTCCTCTGGGTGGCCTTTGCCTCTCAGCTGCCTCAAGGGGCTGGCAGGGTAGGGGTGGGGCTGTGAGGGTAGAATGTGTGTGTGTGTGTGTGTGTGTGTGTGTGTGAGGCGGAGGGGGGGGGGGGGTGAATAGGGAACCAGGAGCTGTGGCAGTGGTGATGGTGGGCCGGTGGGGGTGGGCACCCCTGCTGCCTCCCCATGGTCACGTGAAGGTCGCATTTTACAGGGAAACGCCAGAGGAGGCGAGGATGGGAGGGTGGCATGGCTGTGTGTGTGAGAGAGAGAGAAGGGGAAGATGCGAGTCGACTGCACCTGAGAGAGCGGAGAGGAGAGACATGAGTAACACTGATTGTTTAGACTATCAAAGCAGAAGTATCCCCTACTAGAATTAGGCCACTCGAAAGGATGAGAAACCGCCTGAGGGGAGGATTCCTCCTCATACCACATCCAGATGACACGTTATCAATGACCCCAAACTTTCACACATGCACGGTATGAAAAAAACCCTAAAAAAAAAACCCTGCACACACAGTTTCAGTTCACAGCCGGAGCCATGACCGCTGCCATTTTTGTTGCTATAACCCAGCCTCCTCTGCTCACTCCGCCGGCACAGATAGCAGAGACCTACGCCTTCCTGCCCAGAGAGGCGGTGACTCGGTTCCTAATGAGCTGTGGAGAGTGTCAGAAGAGGATGCACATCAACCCGAGCACCGCCGAGTTCAAAGGTAATGACACACACGTGACCTGTGGAGGACTTTCTAATTCTGGAGACATCATTAACTGAAATGGTATTTTTGAGAGCAACCTTTAAAAGCGTAAAGTTCAGATCCTTTGACATGCGGTCGTGGAAAAAAGGGTTAATTACAATGCCCACTGCAGGCGGAGATGGAAGAACCCAATCAGTGTATTCTACAAAAGCCTGATGTAAATGTTGTAGGATTTTGTGAAATGATCAAACGATTCAATTCAATCAAACGATTGATGGAGGTGTTTATTTTAGATTATCAAAAATTTTAAAGGTGAGTTCTCTATTGTCCCGTCAGAAAACAAAATAGGAACAAATGTAATATAAATGTTTTTATACCAAGAGGAGTTTTAATATGAGTCCTTCTTTAATAAAACATAGCGTCTATAGAGTGTATATATCCATCACGGGCATGCTGTAACAAAGACCCAAGAGGACCACATCTCTGGGATTGTACACACCCACTATGATCACAGGGTCCCTCTAGTGGCCGGTACGGAGACCGCAGGTGGATCTCAGCCACTTTGTTTGACATGCTGCTGCTTGCAGTCAAACCCTTTAACCAAAGCTCTATTTATTGCAGAGCAGAGCTTTGAGAGGACAGCGGCACGCTAGACCTGTTCATTAAAGTAGCACAGGAAGTTAATTGCTGCAGGATGTCCTGCTAATATTTGGGGTTACTTTTGATTTGGGTCAAAAGTAACCAAAGAAATAATTGTAATTGATGAAAAAGTGTTATATCGATCTATTAGCTGTAGTGGCGTGGAAATACAAAGTTGCATACAAAGTACCTCTAAATGGTATTTAAACACCGTACTGGAATAAATGTTTTCTTTGTTACTTTCCACAAAATTAAATCCAGAAATCTTCTAACTTGATTCATCATTCTGCATCTGTATTCGATTTTAAATAATCGAAATCTACCAAGAGTTTGTAAATTATTTTTTTAAATTGCGTGTATTTTTGCTCCCTTTGTCAGAAAACGACAGACCCACCTCACTGGTCCCGGACCTCATTGATTACAACATGCCTCTCACTGCCACCTACCTGAAACAAATGAAGCTGCAGTGCATGACGGCCACCGAAAGGGTAGGTTCCCTATTTTCTGCAAAAGGCCACGATACACGTGTCCTGATGGATTGATTAGAAAATCAATCCCTGTCAGCGTCTCCTTCTCACCATGTTTGCATTTGTGTCGACTGCAAACATCCTCCAGTTAACGTTCTTCTCTCACGGAAGCCGTGTGGAGAAGACACCCGTCCTATAAACTTTTGGGTCAACATTAAACTTTCTAAGCAGTCCTCCTGCTGAGGAGGCGGGAGGGAGGAGCTCAGTGTGAGATGAGGATTAGTAAATCATGTGCTCGACGTCATGTGTGAGACCACTCCCTTGTGTGGCTGTGACAGAAACCCTGCGGAACCACTGTCACTAAAGTGCAGAGAGCGCTGCCTGATGACGATAATGTAGAACCTCGCTCACGCACAATTAGGATTATCCGGAACAATGACCCAGACTGTGATTTGCGGGTGAGTACGAATTAACAAATGCTCCGAGTGTTGGTCCCATCTGTGTGCAGGCTGAGTATGAGCACGGCCAGTGATTTGATAATTAACCATGGCGGAGGGTTGTTGGAGGCTCGTAGTGATTCGTTCCATATCTCTGCTCTGCTGGTTCAGAGGACTCTTCAGAGCAGGATGCAGCAGGTTTGTCGTGTTGGCAGAAGTTCATCAGTGAAGAGTTATTGCTGAGAAGGTTTGAATGTTGTTTTACAGACTTTCTGTTTTAGATATGGTAAAGAAATAAACTGCATATGGGGACAAAAACGTTCCTTGTATTTGATTTCCATCTTTTCCAACTAAAGATTCTCACTGTCACACAGCTTAGCACGATCATTTGGATCAGACACCACAGAGACGCTGCAACCAGTGCAACCAGTGCAACCATAAATTATGTATTTAACTGTGGAATGCAACATTCATACATGGAATGAAAAACGTGGATCTCTGAACGTTTGGCATTTTTACTTAAAACAACTCTTCTGATCAGTTGCATGTCTGAAGTTGAACTTTATGGTGTGTTCTTACAATTATTTTACCCATGTCTAGTACGTTTATTCTGCAAGTAAATTCTTCCCTGACGCTCTTCAATAATAAATCCTTTTACAACTAAATCCCCAGACTGTATGAATTATATACTTTCCTAAAGCAGAGGTATTAATGACGCCTGAAATGGTGTAATTAAAGACTCATGTTCTCTTTCTCTCCCTTTAACGCTACGTTGCTCACTTGCTACTTAATGGAGTTGTCACTGAGCACTTTGGGCCTCCTCAAATCTTTATAGAGGGACAGATGCATGTTCAAACGCAGGTTCAGAGCTTTTTCTGTGCTCGTGTGGCAGGAGTCACACAGCGAGACCATATTTCCGCTGGGTTCCCATCACACAATTTGAGTTTTTGCTCCCCGTTCACTCTTCACTCTTATTTGTGAATCGCTACAACAAGCATCCTTAGGCTCTCAACGTAACAGAGTTAAATATAGCAGCGCTTTAGGAAACATATTACTTAATATGGAGCCCTCTGCATTTTTTTCTGAGCCCGACTTTTGTGTGTTCTGCAAAATATTTGAATCAAGAAAATGTGAGGAATGAAAGCATCATCGGCCGTGTTTGTTCCTCCAGAAGCTTTTTCAATTTTTTAAAGAAGAATGTGGATTTTGTCCCCCATCAACAATGTTAACATGTGTCTTTGTGGCCTGTATGGTAGTAACCCCCCAGAATTGCTTTGTAATAAACAAAAAGACAAGTCACATGTCCTTCTTCGTCTCTGTGGGACAAATGGGAAACTTAAGGACCTTCCTCCTGCCCCTCGGGTTCACACGCAGGGTTCCCCTCCCCGTTCTCACCGTCTCTGCCTTTCTCCCGCCCAGGATGACAGTTCGATGAGCAGCGAGGACATGAACGGCGTTGAGCCCACCTGGGTCGCAGCTGAGCCGCCACCAGTGCCCGAGCCCAGTCCGCCGAACGGAGAGCGGGTCAGCGACCCGGCCCCCCTTAAAGAAGAGGATGGTAAAACATGGCTATCTGTTCTAATCTCGTACTGTTTGTTAATGGCACGATGGCTTTTTAGATGTTTTAACTCCTGTTTTGTTTTTATTTACATCTGGAATCTGAATGTTTATGCACTACATGAGAAAGGCCACCGATTGAGGATGCACAGGAAACAGCTTGCCTTGTTCTTAGTGGACTAATCCACATAAATCCACTCTTACAGGGGGTGGTACACATCCCAAATCCACTGTACACACCTCTCTCGCAGGGTACAAGGCTTAGAGAAGTAGGACAAAGGCCAACATTCACCATGACAGATTAGGCTCCAGTATAGAAAAACATTGAAATGTACAATGACTGTGGTTGTGCATGTGACACATGTAGAAATAACTCATGGGTTGAAAAGGAGTCATTTGCAGACACCAGGAAGTGAAGGCTCCCTTCCCCCACCAGTCCCTCCTCATCCTCATCTCTTTCCCTCTTTGTTGTTAAAACTCAGAAGATTCCCCCCTTCTTCCCTAACTTTCATTTATCTTGACAGTTGACCCCGATACCGACTTCCCTACTAGTTTTCAGAAAGCACAACATGAGGCAGAAAGCCCGCACCTCCCCCCTGTAGTCAGAGAGCGATATTCTGCCTTTTGTAGTGAACAAACCCACTAGAATACAAAATAAATCTCTGAGCACCTTCCGTCGCTTTCCCCTTTCTGCTAGATGACGTCTCCTCGGAGAGCGGCAGCGCCAACGGGCTCCCGGCCCTGACCTCCCCTGAGGCGCCGGCCGTGGGCGGGAACCCCCCAGATGGCGGGGCCCCTTACGGGGAGGTGACAGAGAACGGGTCGAGCGCCCCCCTGGACTTCAGCACCACCTCGCCCTCGTCCACCTCTGAGGATCAGCAGCCGGTCAATCTGAGCGACAGACTGCTGCCGGCGGGGAGCTCGCCACCGAACTCGTACGCCGCAGACGGCGGCAGGAAGTACCCGATCAAAACAGAGTACGGCAATAAGGTGAGAAGGGGAACTTCACTTCATCTTTCTCTGCCAGTCTGCATAATCTATAATAAAGCTGTTTGTTTTTTAGTCCCCTCTTTACAGCTCCGGGAGCTATGATTCTGTGAAGACCGAGCTGAGCATGAGCGCCGAGGATCTGACCTCTGGTCGGGCTCAGATGATTGACGACGACGACGACGATCACGACGACCACGATGACAGCGACAAGATCAACGATGCCGAGGGCATGGACCCCGAGAGACTCAAAGCCTTCAATGTAAGGAGCCTGGGACCTGTCTACACGCTGATATGCTCACATGCAGATATTGCTCTTAGAAATAATAAATAATTCTCATATCTTGACTCGATATAGGCGCGTAACCTATGCCGCCGATTTATTCCGTGAGAAGCACCATCGGTGCGTTTCTGACTCTAATGGAAACGAATGCAGTAGTTGCAGAAATGCAACCATGAGTGAATAAGCCAACGTTGTCCTGAATATGAGCAATGATTCAATTTCCACCCCACCCCTCTTTATCCCCTCCTCTTCCACTCTACCTCTGATGCTACTCCCCCCCCATCCCCTGCATTCCCTTTCCTCTCTTTTGTTTTCGACTCTCACACCCCTCGCCCGCCCTCCTCCCTCCGCCCGGCTCCCCCGCTCCATTTTTCTGCTCTATATCCCCTCTCACCCCTCCCCCACTGTCTCTGTCAGATGTTTGTGCGTCTGTTCGTGGACGAGAATCTGGACCGCATGGTGCCCATCTCCAAACAGCCCAAGGAGAAGATCCAAGCCATCATCGAGTCCTGTAGCCGCCAGTTCCCCGAGTTTCAGGAGCGCTCCCGCAAGCGCATCCGCACCTACCTCAAATCTTGCCGCCGTATGAAAAAGGGGGGTTTTGAGGTACAAAGCGCCCCTCGGCTAAAATGAATAATTCCAACATGCAATCATCAATCCCAATGAATCCAGTATTTCACATTTCGTAATGTGCAAAATCCTGCTGCCGCCTTCTGGCAGATTCGACCAACACCTCCTCACCTCACGTCCGCCATGGCTGAGAACATCCTCGCTGCCGCCTGTGAGAACGAGACCCGAAACGCTGCCAAGAGGATGCGGCTCGACGTCTACCAAGCGGTAAATGTCTTGGCAGTTGTTCTTTGCGAATTTGCCCTGCAGGGGATTTGGGGAATTTGCTGGGATGGCTGTGCATCATTAACGGCAAAACTCCACGCAGGCTACAATATCCCACCGCCGACTGAACAATGTCTCATTTCTCTCAGGATGAACCTGCCTCCGACAAAACCAACTCAAGGGACGCGGCCTCTGTGGCGCCGTCAGGTTTCACCATCTCAAGCGCGGCTTTTGCCCAAGACCAGCTCTACACCAACGGAGGCCTCAACTACAACCTGCGGGGGTACGGGACAGTCGGCAGCAGCCAGCCGAGCTCTGGTGCTGCACACGCAAACGGTGAGGAGGCCTGGAGAAGAATTGTTCACGCTGTGTGTTTAGAAGGAAAGGATATTCATCACTTTTCATTTTTTTTCATTATTTTGCCCCTTTTCAAACAAAAGGGTTGGCTCATGCGACAACAACGCAAATATACTTTGTAATTTAAGTCTCCACCCCAAAGATTCCACTTTGAGATGATTGCTGCCTTCAAATTTAACCTGAGAGCTTGTGTTTACCACATAAACAGTCACATTATGTGTGTTTAACATGCTAGTGAGTGGTTAAGGTTATGCAGGAAAAAGCAAGGGCAATAAAGAAAATATGAGGACCGTTTGGAATATCGGCATTTTCCTCAGACAAATAAAATGATGAAGGAAATTACAAAATATCAAGCACCACCAACAGCCTTTGATTGCTTGCGAGGTTGTGAAGACCACGAGAGGTGATGTCATATAGACTTTTCTTGTTAACACTTGAACACAACATAAGTAGCATTTAAGAACAAATATTGGCCCCCGTTTCTTAAGATAAAACTATTTTCTTCTACATTGAAATTTTGAATATATGTCTATATATATAAGTGGATTATGCAAAACATCTGAGATGTCGATGAATCATCTTTGGGTTCTGCCGAGGCTGTCGGGATGTTTAAAGTCCACATTTTGGTCGGTCCACAACATTGGTTAAAAATGAAATGTCACGGTGACGGTTGAAGGAATTACCCTTAATCATCGTGGTGCTTGACCCTAACCCTGAGAGAGAGAGAGAGTCATCCCCTGACTCTTCCTATAGCACCACCAACAGGTCAACATTTATTTATCTGATACTTATTTATTAGTGCGCACAAAGCTCCTTTTGTCTTTGAGACATTGAGCTCCTTTTTGATGCATTTACTCTCAACACGGTTTGATGTCTCCTTGTCTCCGGCCCGTTTTCCCGTGACATCTCTCTAACCAACGCGACTGTGCCCGCAGGTCCCACGGATCTGAGTATGAAATCAGTCGGCTCGAACTCCACCTCCTCCAGCTCCAACAGTCACGGTCAGGGCGGCGGCGGCGGCGGGGCTTCGGCTGAGCTCAGCCCTCCGGAGGTCACGGCGGTGAGGCAGCTCATCGCGGGATACCGGGAGTCGGCCGCCTTCCTGCTCCGCTCGGCGGACGAGCTGGAGAGCCTGATCCTGCAGCAGAACTGAGTTTGAGCCGAAACCCTCTCACAGCCCATCCATCTCTGCACGGGGTCACACACCTCCGGGCAGACGTTCATACAAAGACGCAGATGTGTGCGAGTGATACTGCAGCACACAGTGGGTCCTGTAGGTACGGTACCTTCACTTACTCCCGACTGCGTCTATGGGTTCGGACGGGGCCAGAACATATCACGGCTGACAAATGTTTAGTTATGCATTTGGTTCACTTTGACCTTACAGTGCCCTGTTATCTGTAGCCATTCATCCCATTCAGTTCATTTGAACCCTTCAACCTCCATTTGTCTCAGGAAGCGATGATCTATGTGAAAGAGTTGTCTTCATCGGTGCACAACCGGAACCCTAAATTAGCTGCGACCACGATGCCGCATTGGCTTGTTTATGCAGATGTTTGGAGAAATTGAAATGGTTAAATGGCAGCGATTTAGTGTCTTGTTTCTATTTATACACCGACGAACCGTAGGCTGTACAGTGGGTTAGGGTTAGACATTGTCTGATTCAGTCTTCTGAATCGAGTCATTCCTAAACAATTATTCTCTCCGAATTCACTTCTGTCTCACGGAGAGTTTGGAGGATTGTTTTCTGAAGGTCTGCAGATAAATTGCTGCTAAATCCGCTGACCTCAACAGTTACTGAAGGATGCGCTGACCTAAATATACCCAAAAAGCAAAATAAGGACAGGACAGTTTGTGAAAGCTGAGACGTTTCGACCAACAGATCCGTCAAACCTTTTACCTCGGCCCTGCTCTGGTGGAAGAGTTTCCAGAAGCTCAGACATGTGGTTACTACGAGAGAAAAGACTCATTACCCAACGTTACTTTATTATGGTTATTTCTATCACGGGCAACTACTCATTATTTAAATATGAACAGAGGCTTTTATTAAGCCTGGGTATGCAAATTGAGGTCACAGACACCTGTCAGGGAAAAAAGGAGATTAATATATTGTTCAGACGTTTGGTTTATAACCAGTACTACTGGAAAAGAAGAAAACGGTGCAATATTGAAGATAATCAGTAAGGGTGTGCTTACTGAAATGACTGTCAGACTTTTTGAAGCATTTAGGGCAAAAAGGCAAAGTACTTTACCACAATCTCCTCTCGCTGTAACTGTCAAGTTGATAAAAAAAACAAAAACAGAAAGGATTTCCCATGCAGCATTGTAGCCAATTTCAATGTTGTTTGTTGTGAAGCTTCATCGCGAACCTCTTAACTGAGGCACTTTCATGTATTGGTAATGCATCCGTAGTCAAAACCGAAATGGGACCTGGCAGAAAAATGAGACTTAATGTTGCACGTCTTCTTTTCTGTTCTTTTTTTACTTTTGAAGTGATTTTTGGAGTCTTTTTTTTGCGAAGGAATCGTCCCGCGCGTGTTTTGTAAGTTAAAAAGGAGCACACGGAGCTCACGCGCATCGCTGTAACCCTGACAACCACGTGGCTTTACTGGATGTAGTGAGTGTGCGTGGGCCGTGTCGTCCCCCTCCGACCTCAGCTGTGTCGAACCCTCTCTGATGTCCATCGTAGATGTCGTGTCTGAAAACACACCGTCTGAAAAGAAGCAAGAGACAATCTTTGAAAAAGATGTGATCGCATCACAGTTTACTCTCCCAGCTTTCTGCAAGTGTGTGTTTGTGTGTTTGCGTGTGTGTGTGTGTGTGTGTGTGTGTGTGTGTGTGTGTGTGGGGGTTGTTGGTCTGAGGGCACACTCGAGTACACAAAGCAGATGTAGAGCACAGTCTCACAGCAGACACTTTTAATGGTGAGTCACTCGGCACAAAATCATGTTTTGTAAGTTTGTGTGTGTGTCTTTTTTAAATTCTTTTTTTGTTGTCAACGTACGTGTTGGTATTGACAGTATGTTTATGGTTTTCTGTTTGTGTATAAGTGGAGTGACCCAGTTTGTACCACATCAATCTGTGAGTATTTAATTCAGTAGGCTGACACATTCCAAACTAGGACAATGACTCTTCAAGCAGCCGAAAAAATGGCTCGCACCTTATCGATCAGTCAAAGTTTAGAGAGATATATTTCTGTATTTATCACAAATCTTAGCATATTTATCAGTTATTTATGAGGAATCAGTCTATTTCTCAACACCACCAGGCTGGTCTACAGTTTGATTTGCAGGCTAAACAACCATTTCACATTTTTATTCCAATGTCACAATTGGGATGCACAACATTTACATTATTTTCAACTATTGCAAGTTTGGAAGCACTTTATAGCTCAGGATTAAGGTAACAAAACAGTGATTTGAGTGTGTCTTTACCTCATTTGGATTATCAGCTTCAGTTCAATCATAGTAAGAACTGATTATGACAAAGGACAGAAGCGGCACTCGTTCTGCTTTATTGATGGAAAAAGCGAACGGCTCCTTTTCATAAACCTTGGAGCAGCGTTTGAAGGCGTCCCAGAGGGGTGTTCAACGAAGGGGACTCGGAGGAGCAAGGCTCATTGTCAAAGGTCCGGCCCGGAGCTGAATCGGGTTTATTTCATGATGAGCGGCGGCTCGCAGGGTCAAACCTACACAGAATTTATCACACGTATTCACAGCTCGCCTTGACAAATTTAGAGTGTGTTTAGTCATTTGGTTGCAGTGCGTTTACAAGCACACATATCGACTTGAATCCGGTGAAGGATGACGGATTCATCGTAAAAACACTGTTTAAGCCTGAGCTGAACCTAAGGCCGGAAGCCAACTGGAGCCAAACCCGGTTGACCTGCTGACTCACTGGAATACGCCCAGTTCAGCGGCTTTACGAAACACCCCTCAGGGCTCAATCAGACGTAATCATAGATGTACGTGGGACCTGAGTCCTCACACATGTCTTCCTTGTCTCCTCCAACCTGCTCGTTCATCACTGCAACCACAGCAGACCATCTCCCCTCGCGCCAAACTCAGTGATGTCCCGCCGTCCCGTTCTCACAACCAAACGTCAGCTTGCAGAGTTGTAAACTTAAGAAGTTACTGTGATCACTGGCAACCACTGGTTGTCATGTTGTTGTTTTGTTTTTTTCTAATTATGCCCAATGGATTTTCTCTTTGTATTGACTGGACAATGTAATCTAGTGGTGTTAAAATGCCCTGGTAGCTTGTGGATTGCTTAAGTGGTCAGATAAATGTACTGTATAGCTGTACAAAGAGTGATAAAAGATGTTTTAAACCTTTTTTTTTTGTGGGTACAGCGCTGAAAAAAAAAGTCAAAGTGGTTTTAGTCTTTGCTTGTTTTAACTTATCTTTTGGTTGTGGTCTGTATTACTTCTATTGTTATTTATATTATTTCAACTGTTGCCTCTCCTGCACCGATAAGAGACTGTAGCTCTGTGCAGGAGGTTGTACTGTAAACCCGTGTGAAGCTTTGTATTTCCCCTCTGGTTTTTGGACTCAGTGAAAGTGTGATGTTTACATGTACAGTTTTCCAGAATACATTTGTGTTTTATTCAGTCTATATTTTGTTTTCCTCACTTATACCCAGAATCTGTGTATATTTGCCCAGATAGTTTCCTCTTTTTTTTCTTGCTCCATTGCATCAAAGTGCAGGCGCGACGTGGTCACGAGGGCATGAAGTGCGCCGTGGCAGCTGGATCGGGTCGCCTCGGTGTTGTGGTGGCTTTCAGCATTTAAAAAACAAACATTAACAAAAAAAGCGGTAAATCTTAAGTAAAAGCGAAGCTTCACAACTTCTCAAAGTGGACCAGCAAAGATTTGTTAAGGATCCACTTTAATCAACTCTTTTAGAATACTTTGGTGGCCTAAATGGAGATCGGTGGGGTGTAGGTACATTTATTATACTACATTAAGTGCTCAGAACCTCTTAATATCCCGGCTACGTTGTCAGGGAGAACTCCTTGTCCTTAACTCGATTGGTACCCTGGAAGGTACACTTTGACCTGTTGTAATATCTCCATGGTAACATAAAAGCCATTCCCCTCTCCTGGCCTTTTTAAGGGGAACCCATAAACCTCAGGAAATACTGAATCTCCGAGTTTAGTTTTTATCCAGTGATTTCTTCAGAAGTGAGATTTAAATCTCTCAACGAAAACCATCAACATTTATATGAGATTGTCTATTGTTTTGTACATTCATCATTGTGATTTAAAAGTGGAACTTTTTTCCAGTACCTGTGACCTAATAGTTTGATTTTTTTTTGGAGTGTTTATAGGTATGGATATTTATTATTATATGTGGAACAAAAAGACAAAAGAAAAGGTTGAACCTGTTTCATTTGTATGTTTCATGCAAAACTGTCCAGGTGAGATTATCTCTGCCTCTTACATATCACTGATGAGGGACCTGTGTTTGTTTGGAAATAGCGCTTTTTCAGTGTTGCATCAACGCTATGAAAAAAAGAAAAAAAAAAAAAAACACCAGTGGTTTACCAACAGCAGAGCTCCAAGGCGCTCCTCTTCTCCTGAGATGTCAGTAATTGAATAAAACAGTGCGATGAGCCATCAAACTGAGACCTCATCTGTTTTCTTTTTCCTCACCTCGTGTCAGACCAGAGCGGGTTCCCGTCCACAAGAGGGAAGCAGAGTGCTGCTGACAGCACATGCAGACCTTCACCTGTCACACTTTGTTTCTCTGCCGCTCAATGCCAAAAATATGTAACTTTAATTTTATTTAAAAAACTTTCATCGTCAGCTGTGAGACCTTATATAGACATATGTGGGCCTTTTTTCATCAAGTCCTGTTGGATTAGGTGAAATCTTTACGACGTTTAAGGCACTTGAGTTAAATGTCTGAATACTTATTATCAATGGAATATTTTAATTGTTTTAAAATTTCAAAAATCATTTCAAAATCCTGTTTCACTTTTAATATGTGCCAGGAGAGTAGATTGATGAATGGAAAAATAAAATTTAACAATTTTAGCATGAAGCTGCAGTACATTTAAGTGGGAGAAAGAAGTGTACACTCAATATAGAAAGTGTATTCAAAAGGAAAATTGCGCATTTGTGGGTTGAAAAAGTCACAAATCGCACATCAACAATGTTGATGTCTCATCTTTAGTTTGGCTTGTGGATTTCAGAATTCATCCTGCGGGGAACATGAAAACATGAAGTCAAATGTTTTGGCTCATGCAGGTCTGGGAAGGTTTACAGCTGCTTCCTCACTCTGTGTGAGGAAAAAGACGCCGTGTTCCAGCACCAAACATAACGTTCTCACACGTCATTTTCCTCTTATTGATATCAATCTACAACTAAAAGGTCAATTCAGAGAGAGATTAAATGACTGGTTGAAACATACGCAATATTCAATGCAGTAAAGTCTGGATGTAAATCTCATTAAAAGAAGTTCAATTTGATAAACTAAATAAATTAAATAAATAAAGACAATTTGATTCGGTCAGTTTGTTTTTGTGTCCCACCAAGTCTCCTTCTAGCTGCAGCTCATCCACATTGTTCAAATCAGTTAACTACTCAGCCATGACATTGAGACACTTTGCGCTTTGTGGACTGCAACTGACTCCAACACAATAAACTTATGTCACTTTCCTTGTGTTTCCCAAGTGGCCTAATGCAAGATTTCGGAACAAGACTTGACCTTGAATGTTGAGTTTGACCGACACAATAACAATTATCTCCATCTCCATTAAAAATTTGTTTCATATCAATATTTGTGGACGGGCCTTTTTCCAACCCCTGATATAATTCACACATTTCTACATTCATATATATTTATATATACAAAACTACTTGGTAAGGACCAGTTAAAGATGAAGGGAACGCCGGTTGTTTGTGTTTATCATTATAATAACCTTTCAAGCAAAGGTTCAAGTCCTACGCACATTTCAGATCTGTTTCATTCGACATGTGTTTTCCAGTTTATTTGAGTCCCAAACTTGATCCAGATAACAAACTCCACGAAAACAGCTGCGTCCTGCAGAGACAATTGGTCATGGCGAGACTTTGTGTTGACACTCAGTGACACGTGAACTCAAACAGGCCTGGAGGGTACACGCTGTCTGCTCGTGCTGCCGTTCAAATACGGAGCTAAAAACAGGAGGACACCTGACCCCCTTTATCTGAAAAAACAAACATGTGAAATTACACAACAATGCACTTTGTCTGCTCGTACTGAGAATTAAACATTTAGAGATTGTCTTACTGAGTAAAATGGAGTCGTACTCGTGGTCCCGATACCTTTGCCCCAGACTCCCCTGCACTCGGATCACGTGTGGGAACGCTCCGCGTGGCTATTTCGACATCCATTCACAGACCATATTTCCAGTGCATCAGGGTTTAAAAAAAGATGCCATTCGGAGGATAGTGTTTCAATGATCATCACACGGACAATTATAGTCAAAGATGAATTTGTTAACATTGCTGTGGCCCTAAAAATAATCAACTCCCTGGGAGGTGAAGGTGTTCTTCCCTTGTTGGTCATCAACGCCGACAAGACCGATAACGCTTTGGCACCTAAGGTAATTCCAGAGTGGGAGGTCGACGTCAGCCATAAGAAGGCCCGAGGCAAGGTTTAGGAAGTGACTCGGGAGGCGAGGTTATGGAGCTGCTGTGGAGAATGTCTTTGCCTTCTCGGTGACAGGGTGCTATGGCAACAAAACCACCCTTCAGCATCAACACTTGAAGGATATTGCCCCCCTCTGCAAATCCCCCCCCCCCTTCAGAGGGAGATTCCAGAGCTTCATGTGGTCAACGTCTCACTTCGGGAATCCCAAGAGCGTTCAACACCCGAGCATCTTTAGTAATAGGATTAGGTGGACAGAAAATCGTTGATGCAGTCTACTACAAAGGTCCTGAATAACTCATTCTGTCCCGATCGGATTCACAGATATTTTCTATATAAACGCTTTTCTGTCTTGCTGAGAAATGCATGATATTTGTGCTGGTGGCCTTTATGTCGACATGCCGTCTGTTACCCATTAACCTCTAAAAATTACTCAAAAAACAATCTGGAATTAGTCAAATATATTTTTACTAATTTGGAACTGTGCTGTTGTGGTGATTATTCGTGGGTCGTTCACTGTGTTCCTTGAACTTTGTACTGAGAAACCCAAAGCGGCCTGCGAAGGGAGAGAACGCCTCCCGTGTCGCTGAAGAGCCGCGGGAAGTATTGTACTCGCCCGGGATCGCAGGACGTCTTTAAACCCAAACGCTTCCCAGATACGTCGCCTGAAATAAAGCAGCTTTGGAGGGCGTGCGGGACAGATTGAGCACTTTTTAAACGGATAGAGGTCTAAAGACATGAATGATGTGCTGGAAACATACAACTTTCCTTTTGGAACAGAGAGGTTATCTGATGAAGGATCTGGACTCAATCCTCTGAGTCTATTCTTAGTTCTCTGTGTACACATTGCAAAATGTTCCCCACATATCACTCCACTAACAAACTCCATTCAGAGAACTTGTGCATGTATTGATCTATCAAACGGTCAGTAGTACCTGACATGAAAACCTTCAAAAACATTGGTTCTACCAGAGTTTGTGGTATTATATTATTTAAGATAGATTTGTTGCCACTTATATTGCTTTTAACACGTTATCCAACACACGTTGCATTGAATAAAAACCACACACAGACTGCAAGGAAACACAAGCGCTCCCCTCGCAGCACTGGAAGAATGTGGTCATCTGAGCCGTGCAGGCAGACCGTCGACCTGCTTTCAAACGTGTTGCATAAATGTCCGGGGTCACCTAATGTTAGACTCTGTTAAAGCCATTTTTACATTTGGAGAACCAAAATATATTGAGCACATGCATTTCATTGTTGAACGAAACCCACAAACCTTCTCTAGAAGCTGTTGACCCACATTCGTGCTCAGGTGAAACAAGTTTTGTGAGCTGTATTATAACCATGTCACGGATAAACCGATTAGTTTGGAAAGTAGGCTGCATTAGTTGTGACAACTGCGCCGAGGATCTGAGGCTCATTGTAGAAACTAAGTACAATTACCGATCTATAAAAAGGTTCAAAACAGCTGTGTGGAATCAGAAAACACGCTGCTTAATGCTGTAAGCATTTTATTTATTATTTATTAACAGTTTAAAGTTTAAAGTCACAAGAACAAAATGAAAAACACTTTTACATACTTTTTTAAACTTTTGGTCATAACAAAAATATACTATTGGTGGGCAAAAAACAGAAAGCATTGACTAAAAAGTAACAACCACCATCATCATCATCATCATCTCCGGTGACGTGGACTAGGTGATGGGTGACGAGCTGTGGAGGCCATGTGGGGGCCATGTGGGGGCCATGTAGGGGCCATGTAGGGGCCATGTAGGGGGGCGATGGCAGGAGACAGGTAGGTGAGGCGGGGGTGGAGTCTAGGCGGAAGTAGGTGGAGGGGTCGATGTTTCGGACTTTCCGTTGTCGCTGCTTACACTGAGTTTTCTGTTCAAAACCATTTCCCTGGCGACGCAGGTCACCTGACCGTTGGCCACTGTGTAGGTGCTGTTCCTGTAAACCAAAAAGAAGGCTTAGCTTAACCCCACAGGACCAATCGTCACCGCACCCCATTAACTGACATTTGGTTATACGTTTGTTTGTCACTACGCTCACTTTTGAGTGTCAGATCCGTTCGGCATGCCGGGCTGGTTTTGTTTGGCAAAGAAAAATGAAGTCCACCAGTGGCCAGAATCTTGCCTTTGAAGACCTGAAGAGGGCATGAATCATAAATGGGAGCTCAGTTTGCTGCAGGGAGATTTTGCAAAAAAAAAAGTCATTTTTTGTTGTACATACCTGGGGGGTGTGGAATAACCTCTCCAGTGTACTCCGCACTCCCACAGGAGCTGTTGCTGGAGTTGGATCCCAGGCGCCCTGGAATCATTTTTTTTAAAAAGAGAAAGGTTTTAGAAAAAAAACATCAAGTCATCTCCCACAGGGAGAATACCTACACTGCCGTCAGAATATCCAGAATGAAAAAGCAATCAAAGATGTTGTCTTGCCATTGAAAAGCGTACAAGCCACATGTCACTCACTTCTGTAGTAATCGTGCGTGGCGATGAGGGAGCCAGTGGATGGAATTGCTGCCATTTTTGCCGCCCTTAGCTGGAAAATTGCTCACGGGTGGAGAAATGGAAACCTGGACACCGATGGTACAGGTATTATTAGCTGGAAATATAAGAAAATGAATGCGGTTACGGTGTTTTTTATATATATATATTAAAAATGTTTCCTTTTATTTAATATCTATTGCATATATTACTATTAAATAATGCTTTGGGTAAAGGAGACTATTTCACGACAAGCTTTTTTTGCATGCATGCATGCACGCACGCACTCTGATTTATTCCTACCCACCTAGTAATAAATCATAAGCAGCTGCTTCCTAGATTCCGGTTTCCCATGGCTCAAATAACGAGAATTCCATAATGTTAGTCTAAACTCCGAGGCTTAGCGCGCAAGAAGGCTGCGTAACCATGGAGGTTTCTGGCAAAAAGATTGTGCCATTACCACCAGGTGCACGTTTATAAGGAAATTATAGGTGGTTCCATCCAATTTTAGTACGATATACACTCTATTAATTTAGTAGATTAAAAATGTACAAGAATGAAGAATGAGTTATATGTTTGTGTGTGCATTTTATATTACATGTTTGTCTTTAAGAGGAGTGTGTTAGCAGACTGGAGAACCAGCTGAACTATGAAGCTTAACACCAGGTGAGCAGCAGATTAGATTTAGGGATTTCATGGAGCAGACAAGGACAGCAACTCATTGCCTGGATAAACATAGCAGAGACTTGAAGCATAAACTCAATAATAGCCAGAAGGCAGATTGTACCTGTAACAAGTAGCAGATCTACTGCATGTGCTCATAAAAGGTCTGCATGTTGTGCTGAGATTGTTAAAATAGGTGTGGGAAAACACAGAACTGCACACCTAAGAATATAACAAATAATCCAGCTCATAAGTAAATTATAATTTGTGTTGAAGATGTTGTGAGATAAATACAAGATAAACCCGATTTAGTTCATGTTTAAACACACAAAAGAAGATTATTTCGACCTACCTTTAAGATCAGGACGTGGTTGAAAGGCGCGAATAGCGCTAACTGTGACGATGGCCCATTTAGTAGACGACCTTAAAGCACTGACTGCCCCCTCTATGGGAGGACCGAGCTTTATAGGTGCCTAGCCTGCACGTGCTGTTGTGGCACGGGGCGGAGTCTAAATGATTACGAGAACACGCGTTGTTCTCCTCGGTGAGGGGAACTTGATGACGTCAGAAAAAAGGACACTTACATGAACCCGCTGATATGAAAGACTGAAGGACATAACGCCGCGGTAGCTGTAGCTCACAGCTAATAGTTATACGTCAAATAAACGACGTCCAACGCGTTCTTCCCAACTTATGTGAATAATTTAGAGGTATAAACCTCTATGTGACCAGCAAACATTCGCCGCTCCCTGGTGGTCTAGTGGTTAGGATTCGGCGCTCTCACCGCCGCGGCCCGGGTTCGATTCCCGGTCAGGGAACGTATCTTTTCTCACTCTTATGCGTATTTAGTGAAGTACAATTCTCAAACTGAGATGGGCTCGAGTGAGAATCGCGTCTTTGCCAAATATTTGTTTTGTACAGAAGTTTATTTGGAAGATGGTTGTACTTTTTCCCCCCAATCTGGTTTACTTGAAAGTGATCGCAGTTTTTTTTTCATTATTTTAAAAACCTTATAGGGAGCAGTCACAAAATGTTATTTCAATTAAACGTCCACATGTTGTTAGGGCGGTGGATCAATAACATTTATCTTCCTCCAAAGTGGGTCATGACAGAAAAAGTTTGAGACCTACTGGCGTAGCGTAATAACACCTTCCATGGCACTAAATGTCGTAAGTACTCTGAATTTATGGATCAGTACTCCCTTATTACAATTAAAGTGGATGCAATTGAACGGACGCATACACCTTATCCTAAAAAACACATTTGAAACATTTGAAGCCTCTAACGCCACCCAAAGGTTCGATAGAGAATAAAACCATCACCAAGTAAATTAAATAAATTTAACATGACGAAAAACAACAATAGACCAATCACCATTCAATTGACTTTAATTGAAAAATCTGAAATTACAAAAATACTTGTTTATGATATTTTGTTTAGTAAATGTCACAATTAATGTCAATGAATGCCTATTACAACTACGGGATGGGTTTACTAGACACTGCATATCAAAGTAAATAACTTGTACATACATTTATCCAACAAGCAGAAAGATATTCACATTCAAAGACTATTTTGACATGTCATTTTACAATGATTTCGCATTGTAATTGTCATACATTCTATTCGTCATATTGTATTAATAAAATAAATAACAATTGAGAAATTAACACAGTAAAAGGAGCAAAAGAAGATCAATTCTATTTTCTAGTTTTATGAAAAAACAAACATCATTAGTGATATGTAGTAAGGGTTCATCTCATGTGCGGGAGGATCTTCTTTCAAATCCAGAGGTGTCTCCGTTATTTGTGAGACCGCCACCCACTTTGTCCTGTGGGATCCAAGTAGGAAAGTGATCAATGCTCAATAATATACACAGAAATAACTGTGCTGTTTTGATATACTCACCTTCACATTTCCAACCATTTCCTCAAAAGACTTGAATGTAGAAGAATGTCTACAGAGCAACGTATAGACAAATTACACAGGACATATTTGAACATTTTTTCTACAATTCATGACAGATCTTCAAACATTTGTGTTTGAGCAAACAAATGTATCATTATGCGGTAAATGAAGAGTAGCAGTGATGTTTTACCTCATAGACGGAACACTCATGGTGTGGCTCAGGGTGCTTTGTGTCATTGGGGAGGCAGAAGAGAGGACGTTTTAACATTGTAAGTGACAAATAAAGCTTATATATATATATATATATATATACACACATATATACATACACACATATATATATATATACCGATTTACATATATATACATATACACATCTATATATATATATATATATATACATATACATACATACATATATATACACATATATATATATATATACACATACACATATATATATATATACACATATATATACACACATATATATATATATACACACACATACACATATACATATATATACACATATACATATATATATACACATATACATATATATATACACACACATATATATACACATATACATATATATATACACATATACATATATATATATACACATATACATATATACATATATATATATACACATATACATATACACATATACATATATACATATATATATATACACATATACATATATACATATATATATATACACATATACACATATACATATATATATATACACATATACATATATATATACACATATACATATATACATATATATACACATATACATATATACATATACACATATACACATATATATATATACATATATATATGTATATATATATACACATATATATATGTATATATATATACACATATACATATATATATATATACACATATACATATATATATATATACACACATATACATATATACACACATATACATATATACACACATATACATACACGCACACACACACACATATATATTTATGTGTTATGTTTACCAGGGACAATGGGCAGTCAAAATTTCAGTTTCCACATCAATATATATATATTCTTTTTACGATCCCAATACTTTTTTCAGTAAGATTCAAAAGGAGTTTTACTTGAAACAGACTAATTTCACACTGCTGTAATAATACATACAGACACACTCAGGCTTACCGTGGTGGGCTCGGAAGAGGCAGAGCTCTGTTGAGATAAAGACAAACACACAGATGACGTCACATCAGCTTCTTTTTTAACATGTATGACATCCACAGACGGTTGATGATGATGTCCAGATGTAATAATGTGATTGGATTAAAATTGCCCACTGGCTTAACAAAAGCACTCTGATTCAATGGGATTTTGGACCCCATTTGTACACATACAAACATACCTAATGAACCTCAAATGCTGTTGTGCTGTCCTTTACAAAGCATCCTAACATGGGTACAATTTTGAAAGACTATATTTTTTTAAATGTATGCTACTTACATACTTTTTACATTAAGAAATATTTGGGGAATCTTTGCCATCGATTTGAAAATGTTTTGTGACTTAGCTATTTTTCCCTTTTTGCTAATCCGAAATATATTCAACTAATATTTGTAGAACTATTTAAAATGAATGAAAATTACTAAATAGCATTTAAAACGTGGAAACACAGGTGCACTAAAAGTTTTCTGATTTAGGATTTTTTGAAAACAAAAACCTGGGTTTTACATAATACTCTTAATGTATTTTTTTAAATGTATTTGTTTGCTATATTGATTCCTACTCATCACTCTACCTTTCTGAATTACCTATTCTTACCTACCACCTCATTTGTAGCTTTTTCACTATATACATTTTAATCATGTTCTTTTTCTCTGTGTTCTTACTTTCAAATTGTTTAGGACTCATATCTTTTTTACCAAATCCTATTGGAAAATTGGGTAAACTACTTAGAAGAGGGAAGCTGGGCCAACCCGGGGGGTACCTCATGTCTGCCAGTCTCCTGGTGATGTTCATGCCGATATTGGACAGTGCAGATGATGTCACCTGGCCTGCATGAGTGAGACTGTCCCGGGTCCTTGTATATCTACAGATTGAGAGGAGTAGCAGCAGTCAGGAATAACGGAGAGCAGTCACAACGCCAACACACGTGTGACACAGAAAGCATAAACGGGATAAACGGTCAACAGGTTCCTATACGTCAGTGCATGTGGCTCACGCTTTTTCAAACACTTTAGGCCAGTCCTGCCATTACCTGTTAACACAACTGCTCGTTGCACTAAGCCCGGCTGTAAGGCTATTAACGGGGCACCAATCCTATTCAAGCTGGAAAATCCCATCACTCGTTTCTTAGAAGAGAATCCTCTTTAGCGTGTGAGCGCAGTGCCAAACATCCCTTGTGCCATGAAATGTTTCCGAATTATAATAATGCAAACATGAGGACCAACACTCACATGTTGGAGTGGCTGATGTCCTCCAAAGTAGCAGAGGCCGAGAGGTATCTGAAACAAGTTGACAGATGATTAGCCGGACTCAAGACAAAACACACAACGGTCAGTTGTGTGGTTTCCACGGTTACGTAACCACGTCAAAGTAAGACAATGCGTGGTAAATGGTCGGCCAGATTCTCTTAAGCCTGCTTAGACTGCATGTAGTGCATGTATGTAGTGGCGTTTTGGGCCATCTGAAAGCCCTCGCCTTACGATAAAAGAATCAGCGTAGACATGCAATGTTTAGGTCGACTCACGGGGCAGAGGTCTGGACATCTTGCCAGCCCTTGGACAGGTTCTGTTTGATGTTACTGAGAGGGCTCGTACCCAGCTGCCTCCTGATGTCTGCTGCATATTTTTCTCTGACCAAAAGCACCTGCCTCAAGGTCTGAATTTCATCATCAACCTGGAAAAACACAAAAAAATGCTAAATAAGTAGAAACAATATGTGAGCAGAAACTGTTAAATACATTTAACGCCAGTGAATGAATGATAACCTTTGCAAGTTCAATCTGTAGATTGCATATATCCTCCTCTGTGAGGGCCGAGTCTGAGCATCCATTTTCTGTTATCCTTGAGGAGAAGCTTGTGGATGTTGAAGCCCCACCAAAGCCTTACAAAGCAGATGGTAAAATTAATCTAGATAATTTAGACAGTCACCAATACATAGGATACCCTTATGAGAAGTAAAATATTAGATGGTCTAAAAAACATTGGATTGATAGATAAAGCATATTATTGGTTCGCACTTTTTAATATTGTATAATAAACTTTAAAACGACGTAAATTACACCAGTCACATAACAATCAAAGCACCCGGAGCTGTCCAAAGTGCTGAACTCTACTCCGTCTGCCCGGATAACTGAGGCTAACGGGAGCTAACTGCTAACATTACTTGTTGCACACGGAGCTAACGTTAACGTTAGCCAACGTCGAAAGCAGCACAAACACACAGAGCGCAAATTAGCCACCGACTAAAGACTAACCGAGGTATTTGTTACGATTACGGTTAGAGCGATGAAGTAGTCTTACCTGGTCGGTTCATCGCTGCCTCACTTTCAGCCTCGGGAGTGTTTTCACTCGTTTAGCTAGCAGCAGCCTCCTGTGACGTCACCATCCAATCAGCTCAACTCAAGAGTCTCAGCCGAGATCACAGAGGACGTCATTATCTTCCAAACGCGGGATGACGGCGCAATGTACACATTACGAATCAGGCATTCCATGACTTCAAAGTACATATACTTAGAATACCAAAGGTAACAGCACTGTTTGTAGTAGTGATTATGCAGAATGGCCCATTTGAGAATGGTATAAAGGGTGTTGTGTCAGCAGCTGATGGAGCATGAGAAGTCAATTCACACCACCATAATTATAGGATATTATACAGAGACGGAATTGGCTATTGTCAGTTACAATAATAAAAAAATAATAATCATGGTGTAATATAAGAGTCTTTGAGTACTTTGAAAAGCACTATAAATAAAATGTATTAAGATGCACAGTTGAAATTTAATCTGGAACACAATTTATATTGCATATGACCATATTTCATATTACCACATTTTAGTTAATAGTTTCTAAGATGAAGATAAGTATCTAAATCATTCATCTTGTAATTTAGACTTGCCTCCATCTGCTGGCAAGAAATACCACTACACTTCAATGAGTGCCAAGTCTCCTCTTGATGGAATTTAAAATAAAGCTGCTCTTTTTGTTGTGTGCTTTTGGTCATGTTACCCGGAGATGACCAACCAACAGCAGCAAATGACAAAGACGTGTTGATTTAGTTTACTTGATACATTCTGCGAAGTATAGTTTAAATATGTATTGATCAAAAAGATAAATAAATAAAATTGTACGACACAAACCCTCTCGCTCACTCACTGTTCTTGCATGACAGAAGAAAAGCTAACCAGTCCAAATTGTTGCATTTTTGTGCTGAGAATTGAAAGTGTAAGATTCAAACTATTTAAAAAAAACTGAAGGTAACTAGTGAAAATTTTCAGGAACATTTATTCAACGACAGCAAATCAGATCAATGACCACTTGTTTTCTTCCAGACACACAGTTACCATGCTACAACATAAACGTTAAGGTTTATACTTTATATGGGCGAAGTGATCGTACAAACGCTCTTAACCATTAAACCATTCCTTGCTAAATTGAACGGTTACATTACAACACCATACCAGTTAAAATGATAGCCATCATCAAGTATGAAATAAATAAAATTCCAAAAATGCATCATATAACCATTTCACTATACATACTATTTATTTTTGAGGAGTGATTTCCTGATCATTGATCCATTATAGTTACTTTTTTTTTTTCCAAACACACAGTGCATTCAACTTAGAACATTGACAGTAGCATCTTTCAGTAGCTCTATGAAAAAGCCATGACAGGAACATCTATGTTTCATCAAGGGTTACAGGAAACATCATACGAGGGCCACAGAGGTCAACATCCATACCGTTAATAGCAGAGGGTGGGCAACGGGAGCTCACCTAATGTAAACCATTGAAACACAGTATTAGCATTTATGCAACGGACAATGTGGCGAAGACGTTCATGGCCATTTGCAAAACTGTGACAATGTATGCAAATTCAGTAGTATGAAAAATCTAGAGTGGTTTTTGCGTGGAGCTGCCTGTGGCACAGAGCTCACAGATGATATGCTGGACGAGCTTCTTACTCTACATGGATTAAAAAAAAGTCAACAATGATAAACGATTACAGTATATAGGACAATATGTCATCAGACTTCAGTTCAAAACACGAGGACTAACAACATGATGTAAATCATATTCTTCACTACCTAAAACGTTCCCCTTGTCGATGTTCTGTGGTCAGCTTTATTACCCAGCTAAGAAGAGTGCAACATGTTTTTGTTTTTCCACAACACATTAACTACTTCACATATTCAAGACAGCTCCGTTGAAAACATGTCACCCGCTGAACAAGCTGCTGATATAGACCCGTTATTTCATCATATCGACGGCTCTCATCAAGATCAATAAACAACCAGAAATAACAGGAATATATAAATTAAATTAATATCTTTGAGTGTCAATTAGTTGTGACGTCCCTGAATTAAATAAGGTTTGTCGTGGTTATGAAGAAAGGAAAAAGGAGCAGTAAGTCATCATATGTCAGAGTAACCTTGATGTTTACCTTTAACTATGGACAAATGTAAGATAACATTTCCGCCACTGAAGATAAGTAAATCATTCAACTATCAATTAACCTATTTTTTTTTGAGACTCCTTAAAAAGCAGAATTTTCTCATTTCTGAATCCAATGTCAATTGTTTTGCATCTATCAGATGTAACTGCTGATTTGACAAAAAAAGAAACAAATATAAAAAAGGACACAAAAATTCTTGTTAGGTTTAAGTGACAATAGATCAACACACTACAACTAATCCACCCGGGCTCAAAAACTGACATAGATCGATGCAATAGGCAACATTTTGTAACCAACATTAAAATTACCTTGACAATAACGGTCATGACGACCTGTTCCGTGCTGCAGGAAAGTGGTCTCCATCCTGCAAAGGGAAGCTGAAATAAAGCTGAGGCAGAGGAACGGAAAGCCAGTGCTAATTAATAACAAGAATGTTACGCCAGCAGGCATTTATGAAACAAATGTCTGCAAGTAAAGCTCTGTGCCTTAACAACCTCGTGAGTGACTAAACTCTCATGGGAGCCACCACAGACAAACAAACCAAAGCCAGAGACGTGCTGCAGGTCCGACCACAGCCGGCATTCATCTGAAGTAGCACTGATCGCGAATCGGATGAGCAAATTGCACTGAAAATGACAACTCTGATCTCGAGGGTTTAAATGATGACATCGATCACCTCAGCACACAAGCGCATCTCTTTGAGCTCCTCCCTGAGCAGTGGATCTCTCCTTCTGCATTAAATAACACGCAAACCTCGCCCCCCTCCCCCGCCTCCTTCGCCAGAACTGTGCTCATTTGAATATATTCCACATACGTATGCACCTATAAGTCTTGCAAAGTAAAAATGTTGCAGAAGACTAAAGAAAATCTGGAGACCGAGGTTTATAAACAGTGCATGCTACACCATGATGCAAAGTGCGGGGGGGGAGGTGGGGTAGGCGACCTGTGCGGTTAAAGGCCGAGAAATACAAAAGAAGAGATAAAAACGAGACATAGGGGGTTTCTCTTTTCGTCTTGTACCGGGGGGTGGGGGGGGGATACGTTGTGGACCAATCGGGGGAAAGGGGTTGGAAGGAATGCGACGTCATAAGTTCCTTTCATGGGCCATGCTTACTAGTCCCCTCTCCTCCGCACGGCGCACCCTCTCTGAAGTGGAAAGATGGATTGCCCCCTTCTTACATCTCACGGAGGCGGAGCGGGGAAGCAGGCAGGACCGCAGGCCAGGATTGACGGGGGGGTTGGGTGGGGGCGCGGGGTTTAGTTGAAGCCGGTGTCGGTGTGATAGGAGTGGTGCCCGTCCGATGTTAACTGGGTTGTCTCTGTCGCTGATGGTTGCAGCATGATGGGGTCACCCCCAGCCTCTGCTTGAAAAAAAAAAAAAAAAAAAAAGTCATTCTTTGAGCCTCCTCCACTCTTCTTGTTGCAAACCCGACCTCTCAAGGAGTTCAAACGGGCGATTGGGTCTCACCTCTCTCGTCGGACTGCAGCTGAGCCTCCAGGTCCTCGGGGGACACGTAGAACTCCTGCTCCTGGCCCTCCCGAGGTCGTGGTTTACATTTGCCACAGCAGCAGTTACAGCAGCAACACAGGCAGCAGCAGAAGTAGCAGCCGGTGGCCAGACCGCAGAATACGAACAGAGCCTGAAGGAAAGGAAGGCATGGGAGTGACGAGTCAACGTAGCGTCAGGAAATAGAAATGTTTAGCCAGAAAGAAAAAAAATAGTGCTAACTCTGTCTTACCTTTGCCCACCAGCTTGAAAGGACAAAGTAAGTGTTGACATTCTCCTCTCCAAACTGCTCGGCCACATACAGTCCAAGAGAACCATATTTGTCATAAATATTACGCTTTGTGGGGTCATTCAGAATAGCGTGAGCGCTGTTTATCTCCTTGAACTTATCGGCGGCCTCTGGGTTGTCTGGATTCTTGTCCGGGTGGAACTTCAACGCCAGTTTCCTGCGCAGGAAGTTGGTTGAGGCAAACATAAAATAAGAATCGCAGAACCGGTTCTCGGTTGGTAATTAAGCAAGGTAGGCCGCAGAGGGATGCCTCACCTGTAAGATCTCTTAATATCATCCGGCGTGGCCACCTTCTCCACTCCCAGCACGAGGTAGAGAGACTCACCGGCGGTGGACAGAGAGCGCTGCCTCTGATGCTCTGCCATGATGCCTCACGTCCACAGGCTGTGCACACAAGCAGAGAACATTGATTGGGCTGCAGGTCACAGGACTGCTTTATTACGATAACCTGTTTAGCGTGACGTGCATCTGGTAAAATATCAGCCCTAAAACCACAGCGGGGCCCTGTGCGACTGCAGCTCGTCCAACGCTGTCAGTGTGACTGATCTCCAACGAAGGCAACATGCAAGATGCATTATATTTTCACGTACTGATTACTGGTTTTTCAGAGTAATTGGTGCTTTTATATAAATAAAAAAAATAGGAGAACATCATCCCTGACAATTTGGCTGCTTCCAAATGGGTGTCAGCTGATACAGACCCTGGTCTATTATTTGAAGCTCCGCACAGCGTACTTTTCTACCTCTGACAAGTGTATATGTCAAATCCCCCTTTCGCCTCTAGATTTCAATTGTCTGTAAAAAAAAAAAAAAAGGATTAAGACTGAGAATAGGATGCTGGGAGCATAATCTCTGCAAGCATCATCGCCAGCACCGCCACAGTACATAGCGCGCAGCATCCATGTTGGTTCGCCTCCTGGCCTTTTACTTGATGCGAGCCAGGGATGGATCAGTCAGCAGTAATTTTCAAGGGCACGCGGCAGTGTCTCGCGGGCAAACAAATGATCGAAACGTACCTCTGTGGCTCACCTTTCCGTCGGCTGTGATGCGCTGCGGCACAAACGATCCCAGCAGGTTATATCTAGTCAGACGGCGTAGCGTGACTATGGCTGCATCTCGCACGTACCCAAACTCTCACTGGCTCCCACACTACACAATCATGGACAGCTGCAGCAGTACGCTGGCTCCGCCCACCCCGTGGCGACCCGACCCGCGCATGCGCAATGGACCAGGATGAGGATGCTGGATACAGAGGCGTGCAAGTACCGCAATGGCTATTTTAATTGTGCTTAACGATCATCGTGACACTAGGACCACGTTAACTTTATTAGTATCTTGAACTAAAGTAAAAAAAAAAACATATTTAAGAAGTCACATTAACCATTAAAGCAACAATGAAACAATACTAGAACTGGATACTTGTAAGGGGAGTCAGACAAGCATCATTCAATGTAGGCAATGTAAAGTGCAAATAATGACAATTCGTGCAGGCAGTTAAAATATGAAATAACTTTTCAGTCGGCACAAGCAGATAAAAGCGCAACAAATGAGGACGGACAATGGGAGCTGGGCCCATAACCCAATTCGCCCAGTTGGTTGATCCAGCTTTGCATGTTCAACTAAATTCAGATCTGGTGACTTTAAATCCAGATAATATTTATCATCAAACTATGGAGTCAAGTTCATTGATCGTTTTTAGGGTATTTGGTTTGTCTATGGGGCTGTATAAGATCAAGACCAAATCAAGACGCATTAGTAAACATACATTTTAAATGTTTCTCTATTCAGTTTCCAACTGCATAGGTCTCCCATTTCACATTTCTCCATTATGTCTAAGCGTTGTAGCCTTCTTGTATTTTAACAGTTTATCTGTTGTGTTTTGACATACATACAGTGTGGTGAAAGGAGATAGTTTTCATTAGTAAAGGTCGTGCACGAGAAAAAGGTTGTTTTCGAAATCGTATTACAGCATAAGTACAAGGGTAGCATGAAATAATATATCAATAAAGTAAAATATCTCCCTCTATGCATCGCCATACAGATCAGATTTGACCATCCGCTGCGCCGACTGTTCCTCGGCAACGGTGACGTCACCGTCTTCACCAATCGCAGAGCTCGCCGGGATGACGCTGCTATCGCGAGCTTATCACCTTAGCTCGGTTAGTTAGCTAGCCGCGAAAAACCTTGACCGTGTACGCTGCGTTTTTACACTTTTCTCTCCAAAAGCACCGAGAGGACATCGCGCATTTCTGTCGTGATTATTGTCCACTCCCGCGTGTACGAAACGGATAATCCTCGGACCTTTTGTTCGCACGGTGAGTTGGATGAACGCTCACAAGCTAACTAGCCGGGGCTTGTTGCCCAGAAGCAAACGGGTTTGTTTTGAAAAGCTCCGGAGAATCTCCACAATATTTTTTTTTCGTGACGCTATCAAGCGCTCAATCGCTTTAAAAAAAAAAGGGCACGCTTATTGTGTGTGTGGTTTTGTTATTACTCCAGCATCAATCACCGTATTATACCAGTGTTAAATCCTTCGTATGTGAACGTTACCGCTCGTGCAGGTACAAACTGTGACCAAGCTGTGTCAGTCTTGGTCACGTGTCGCTGTGTTTGAAATACGATTTTTCGTCCCTCCAGGACCCCAATGATGAGTTATGCTGAAAAGCCAGAAGACATCACAAAAGAAGAGTGGATGGACAAACTGAACAATGTGCACATACAGAGGGCGGACATGAATCGCCTCATCATGAATTACCTGGTGACAGGTGAGGCTCGTGGCCGCACTACTGTGACTGGGATTTGCAACTAATACGATATAATCATTAATGTCTCTGTCGTCGCGTCTCGTGTCTTATCTGTTTCTCGTGTTCCAAGAGGGTTTCAAAGAAGCTGCAGAGAAGTTTCGGATGGAGTCTGGGATCGAGCCGAGCGTGGACCTGGACTCCTTGGATGAAAGGATAAAGATCAGGGAGATGATCCTGAAGGGACAGATACAGGAAGCCATTGCACTCATCAACAGCCTACACCCAGAGCTGCTTGACACCAATCGATACTTGTATTTTCATCTGCAGGTACTTTCACACTGAATCTGAAATAAAAATATATTACTTGTAATAATAGTAATATTTTCTAGTTAAAAAGGATAATAATGCAATTTTTAGATAAAGCACGAACTTCAACATTCACTGCTTTGTACTTGTTTTTGGTCTCTCTTTTGCAGCAGCAACATTTGATTGAGCTAATCAGGCTAAGGGAGACTGAGTCAGCGCTGGAGTTCGCCCAGACACAGCTGGCGGAGCAGGGGGAGGAGAGCCGCGAGTGTCTGACGGAGATGGAGCGAACGCTAGCCCTCCTGGCCTTCGACAACCCAGAAGAGTCGCCCTTTGGGGACCTGCTCAACATGATGCAGCGGCAAAAGGTGGGCCGTTTTTTTTTAATTTGTTTTGCTTTCCGACTGAATTGTTATTTAGTTACTATTGCACCTCATTATTTGAATGGCTGCAAGAAATAGAGAGTTGCTTTCATTGAAATCCAACGTCGGACCAAGCAGAGGGGGAAAGTGAATGTTGTTGTCTTGATCTTTGAATATTACCCAACGTAATGCCGCTCGTTTGTCTCTGAGGTCACATTCCCTTTACTCCGGCTCTGCTTTGTTTTCACATTAGATGTTCAACTAGTAAATAAAAAGTTGTTAGGAGCCCATTTGGGTGACTGGATGGAGAAGAAGAGTCTTGTACAGCAACATAAAGGGGGACTTTAACGTGTCTTGACGTATCTTATAAGCTTAATGACCAGCCAAATACACAGAGTAGGATACAACTACAACTACTACTACCACTGTTCTGCATATGGGTTTACCAATTAATAATAAATACAGATGAATAGTTGTTTAACATTTGAAGTGATTCTACCAGAGTTCTTAATTGTAGTTCTATTCGCTGTGACTGAACTGCATATCTGGATGAACAGGTGTGGAGTGAGGTGAACCAAGCCGTGCTGGACTATGAAAACAGGGAGTCAACGCCCAAACTGGCTAAACTCCTGAAGTTACTGCTGTGGGCACAGAATGAGCTGGACCAGAAGAAGGTGAAATATCCCAAAATGACTGACCTCAGCTCGGGCACCATCGAGGACCCCAAGTGAACATAGCAGAGGAGAACAACCGTAATTTATGATCAGTCAGTGACTGTGTGACAACCAGGTAACGTATATGTATAAACAAATGCTACATTGTTTTTGTTTTTCACATGTCATCCATCCGAGATACAACTTTAACTCTTTGTGCAAACTGTAAATTGCTGTATTGCAAGTTGGAAGAAATTATATAAATACCGTTCCAGAATTTTTAGATCTTTGAGAAGACAAAATTAAAATTGCCGTTTTTATATTTTGCCTTTCTAAAGCTTAAGCCGGTAGTATTATTTATTGTAGGAGAGGGAGAGAGAGAATTGAGGACACAATTTAAGAGTATTTGTAAATTGAAAGATATGCAAATAAATGTATTCTAGTTTAAATCAATTAATATCAATTAAAATATTGTATGATTTGTCGTACCATAACAATGTTCCTATAGGATGATCCACTTTGCAAAGTAATATTGTGTGTGTGTGGAGAGGGTGATACGCAAGTTAAATCTCAAAACTGGCTTCCATATTACGTTTTTAGCACCCTCGGCCTATTTTGAGCCTCAGTATGCGTCACTATTCCTCATGAAAGGGTTTTATATTACAACGGGGTTGAGATTAAAAGAATATTCTACCATTCTGAATGACTGAGGTGGGATTTCTGTTTCTTGAGAGAAAGGGCTGCTCCGATCAAGAGATGCTAACGAGTGACTGTGCCAATAACGACTCTGTTATTTAAACTTTATTCACACTGGAACAGATTTCTTTTTTCAATGGCTGTGTTTTGTTTTTTAATATTTATATATCAATGATTAAATGCATTGACGTTTTGAATAAGTCCCAGAACGTGTAATTTATTTTGCCACTTTTAAAGCCGTTCATATTTTTCACTTCTACTGCATGTAAATGTATTTATTATTTTTCAATGGGGAAATGCTCTTGCGCTAGTTTTTGTTTTGTTTATTAACTTTTATATATATATATATATATATATATATATAGATTGCTGCTAGTTGTTAGTCCTTAATTTAACTTAAAGTTATTTTGTCTATAGATGTTGGCTTTGACAAATACTAAGACCCAGTGAGCCCACATCCCTTTTTATTATTCAACATTTTTAAGATCAGATTTGCAATTATTAAAATAAACAAAACTTTTGTGAACCATACAACAGCCATGTTTCCATTTTTTTGAGTTGGGAAAATCTGTTTTTATATATACTGTATCTCCATTTGATTATACTTACTATTGGAATTCCACTACATTTTTAAGGAAAAACGTTTTTACTCTACAACATTTACCTTTAGTCATTGGTTTATTCAGATACGAATTATAGTACAAAATAGAAATCGACTAAGACATTGTGAAGTATTCTATAATAAGCTACACAGTGTATTACATTACAGGTCATTTAGCAGACGCTAAATCCAAAGCGACTTACATTACACCCATGGCTTTTTTCAAATTTTTGCCTGGGGAGCAATTAAGGGTTAGGTGTCTTGCTCAGGGACACATCAACATGGAACATGGGGCACATCAACATGGAACATGGGGCAGCCTGGACTCGAACCACCAACCTTGTGCTTCCCAGCACACCTTCTCTAACCTCTGCGCCACGACGACCCCCCCCATTTACAAATATTACAAATAAACCTCTACCTTTACCGTCAGTTATGCCTGCACAGTAATGCAACAATAATTATAACCAATTATATATTCAACCAATTATATATTCAATTCATAAAATACCATTCTGATATGGGTCACTGCATAAGTGCTTTTGCTGCTTTAAATATATACAAATATATTTTAATGTAAAACATACTTTTTATTTTTTTATTTTAGAAGGATTTTGAATGCAAGGCTTAAACGTGTAACAAAGCATTTGCACTGTAACATTGCTACTTAAATAAAAGATCTGAAAACTTCAGAAGCTTCAAACAAACAACTCTTCTGTCCTACAGTAGATAGAGTAATTTCCGGCAAATCATGACGGTTCACAAGATTTTCGTTTTGTTCAAACAAGTTTTACCAGATGGTCCTGTATGCCTGAGGTAGAGCTGGCTCGCAGTGTGGTGGAGTTGTGCTGTTTCATACCGACTCCAGCGTGCGGATGGCTGACAGGCACGCATCAGGAGACGGCAGAAATGGCTTTAATGGTTCTCCACCGGATCTTAAAGTTGAAATAGCTAATGGTTCGACCAAAGGGGAGAAAGAGGACAAGAACCTGTGGCCAAGGTGAGAAATTGCACAATATTTAGAGCAGACTAAAGATCGTTTTAAGCTTCAAAACAAATTCTGTGTGAAGAGTATGCCGTAACATTACAGAGGTAGTAAATGTTTGACTGAAACAGCTTTTCTAATATGAACTTTGCTCAGGCATTTAGGGTAACTTCAAAGACTGTTTTTGCTTCGCTGGAACAAGATACTCTTTTTAGCCCAGCTAGTAATGCTTTATGTTAAAAGGTGTTTTGGTGTGGACCGACTTGAAGGTTTGACAAAGATAAACAACTGTTGAATGAATTGCCATAATGTGCAAAGATTCGTGGTCCCCAAAGGTTGAATCCCTCTGACTTTGACCCCCAAACTTTTCCTCAACCACCACCAGCATGTTGACATTTTAGGTTTCTATTGAAATGCCACATTTGGTACAGATATTCCTGGTCCCCAGAGGATGAACCCCAATAAGGTATCCTTTAACTTTTGGTCTAACCTCGACCCATCAGATGCTTCGTAACACCGAACCATTTGACTTCATCCGTAACATCTTGCAAAAGGGCAGACACGTCTTTACTGCTGTTGTTTCTGCTGCCAACACATTCCTGTCACTCAATGACATTCCTGCGGGCCTCAGCTGAACGCTCCCACGTTAGAGCTAGCATGCAAAACTAAACCTGCTCGTTCGTAACCCGCTCCCCAAGTGTGTTTCCCCCTTTTTGTTGTTCCTGTTAATGGTTTCTGCTTCAACCAACTGCAGGTGTAACCTGTTTCCCTTGGTTTGCAGAGCGCTGGCTCGAGCATGGACCCTGATGCTGTTCGTAGGCACGTGCCTCCTCTACTGCGCCAGGATGGCCATGCCGATCTGCGCAGTGTCAATGGCAACGTCTTTCCACTGGAGTAAAATCGACGCCGGGCTGGTTCTGGGTGGATTCTTCTGGGGTTACTGTTTCACACAGATCCTGGGCGGATATGCTAGTGACAAGTAAACAAACAAGCTATTAACACAGTGTTGACAGACTTTAAGCAAAAAGCTAATAACCTTTAACTCCACGGTGTTTGTTGATCTTCTAGGCTTGGAGGAGAGCGCGTCCTGCTCATCTCTGCAGTCTCGTGGGCTTTGATCACAGCTGTTACTCCTCTTCTGGCCCACTTAGGTTCTCACACCCTTGCACTCATGACTATGGCCAGATTCCTCATGGGACTACTGCAGGGTGAGAGTTGCCGTGTTGGAACAAGCACGTAATGACGTGATTAACATTTTGAGTGAGAAAAGTGTTCAGTTTCTTGCCCGGAATTAGATGAGAGGATCTATACCCCTCGGCATAGGTCTGTGCACTAGCCGACGGTTAGCGCCTTTGTTTTTCATGTTGAATATTTCATTTAGAAACAACATTTTGGTAATTTACAAAGCTAGTCATTGCAGCTTTCCCTCAGAAGCAATGACATCAGGTGGACCAGAGAAAACACCTTGCGCTCTAGAGCCTGTGGTGAGGAAATATTCCCCAGGATATATCAAATTTGCATTCAGGCAGATGGGTTGGGTGGAATATTTATGTGGGTCATCACAGCTGACAGCGTCGCTCATGTGCTTTTCTCACATTTATTATGGGCAGGTGGTTGCATTAAAACAGCTGTTTGATTCTTGAAGTGAGCACATTTGCTAAACAGTCACTCCCCCCAACAAGAGTCCCAGCGCTGCAAACAAATGTCCACTATAGTGAATATGTTATTGAGGAAGCTAAGAGTGTCTTATAATGTCTCTTAGGTGTTTTTTTCCCGTCTTTGGCCAGCCTCTGCTCACAACGTGTGTTGGAAGGTGAGAGGGGTTTTTTAATGAGCGCCATGAACAGCGGGAGCAATCTTGGGTATGTTGTACACACACACACACACACACACACACCGTCACTACCTACTGTATCTATGATGACACATTTTTGTGGCCCTTTCAGGATATTGCTAGCGGGGGGGATGGGGTCCCTGCTGCTGGACCGGTACGGCTGGGAAAGTATGTTCTACATAATTGGCTTCCTTGCTGGACTCTGGGCCTTCGTTGCTTGGCTGTGTTTAATAAAAGGTACAGTTACTACAGCGGGAGGGGGAGGTGTTTGACTGAATAACAAAGGGCCCATAGGTTGTAACTTACATACAAAAGCAAAATATAACGTGTATATGTGTGGTTCAGGTACGGAAGTTACCCCCAAGCGGATGGAAAGAAGCAGCGACACACAATGGAGTTTGTCAACAACGGGCTGGCTGAGTCTTTTGAAGGAGTCGCCAGTCTGGTACGACCGCGTCCTCTGATCCTTCGCTCTTTACCAACTACATAAATGCCCGAGTCAGTCAGGGTGACCACATTTCTGCATCTGTCTCTGTCATCCTCTAAGGGCCATGGTGTTCACTCACATGTGCATGAGCAGCACTTTCACAACATTAATGTTGTGGCTGCCAACATACTTCGAAGAATCATATCCTGAAGCCATGGTATTTCACACTGTAGAGTAGATTGCTCCAGCTCCCCTCTTCTGGCCTGCGTGGTTTGAATGCTTACCTGTCCGTTCTTGCAGGGATCTGTTTATAATGTAATTCCATGGCTTGTCGCAATTCCATCAGCACTTGCCGGAGGATACGTGTCAGGTTTTCTCATCAACCAAGGTGCTTAACTGTGTTTATTAAGTTATTGCCTTGTGTGTTTTGAGGTCAGCTACAGTGCCTTTCAGTAAAAAGATGTTAACACCTTGTTTTTTCCCCTTAGGGTATAGTGTAGTATTGGTCAGGAAGATAATGCAAGTAAGTGTGGAAATACTTCATCAGTTCAATGATCCTAGTTGTGTTCTCACGTGATTTGAAACCGCTGTCTGTGAAGTTTTGTGCTGACTAGCTTGTTCTGTGTGCATGCTACAAACATGTAATTAAACAAGATTCTCCAGCGCAAAATATTTACAAGTTTAGTGATTCACTCTTATATTTTGAACTACAAGCTATACATATATTAATGTTCATAATTAGGTGCATCAGGCGCTCAGACCTCTTTTAATCTATTGTTATTATGAACAATTATGAATCTTTCTGCAATTTTACATTTATTTCTAGAACATAAATGATGTCTTTAAATGTCTCACCTGCACCTCTCACCCTCCGCAGGCAGTTTCCATGGGCCTATCGAGTGTGTTCATCGTGCTCCTGTCCGGAGGCGTCCCATTTACCTCTGCTCTCATTTTCATTTGTGCTGCAATTGGTCTATCAACATTCAGCAGCAGGTGAGTTATGAAATGTTTGTATTCGTGCATTTTACTCTAGCGAAAGATGTGTTGGTGAAATTAACATAAGAAACTATTTAAAGGGTTGTTCTATATTCCTGTTTCCCTGAAAAGATCAAAAGTAAAAAAAAGTGTTAGTCTGTTTGTCAACACTTTCATCCTCCCTCTCTCCCTGAACTCTACTTTATTTTAAATGGAACTTCTACGGACAACCTAGTTGATATAAAGAGATATTGGATTTTTATGATAACACTGTAAATAAAGAATATCACTGCAGTAAGCATAATAAGTTTCAATGTGTTTCAGCGGTGTGTCTGTCAACGTGCAAGATCTCTGCCCATCGTGTGCTGGTGCCATCTATGGTATTTTAAACCGTCCACATTGGAGATCCATAAAACTAATCTAATCATTGTTTTGCTTGATCAATTTTCCTCTTCCGCAACAGGTTTCATGAATATGCTGGGTGCTTTCATGGGTAGGACATCAATATTCTGACATAATAATGTAACAGGGATTTGAAAAATGTAATTTCCATTGTTGCTACGAGCTCTGATCTCAAAAATATAGATATTTATATTTCTTATTTCTGTCTTCATTGATTCCCTCGACGTGGCGGCACAGGACTAGTGTTGGTTTCGGTGTCCGGCTACCTGGTGGAGGTCACGTCGTCGTGGGCCACAGTGTTCTCCCTCCTCACTTTGGTGAACGCCACGGGCCTCGGGATCTTCCTCATCTTTGGAGAAGCTCGGCGCGTCGACCTGTAAGGTTACACACAGACGTTGCGAGTTCTGCATCTCATTTGGGAGACTGGACATTAAACCTAAATGAGAGTTCATTTTGAGCCTCGTTCTGCTCAAACTGCCTGTGAACAAAACTAAATATTTTGTAGTGAAATAATAGTTTTTTTGATGGTTTAAAATAATTTGTTATCAAATGTTTACTGAACATTAAAGTAATAATCTTCTCCTGTTGGAAATGAAGGAACTTGAGTATCGTATAGAAGTACGTTTCACTCGAGTATATTTACATCAAAAAGGAAAGCTGATGGTGACCAATCAATGAACATGTTAAGAGATGAATTAAGTCCCAATCATAGTCAGATGTTATCTAACATTTACAACATACAAGTTGATTTTACTTGAAGGACATTCAACTTTTTTGGCCACTATTAAAACTACTGTACTTTCTGTAACTGATCACATTTTTGTGTGGAAATTTCCTGGTTGCTTTAGTTTATTTTATTTAAGTTATGCATTGGTCAATGCTCAAGTCCACTAAAACAATTAGAAGGAATGACTATGGTCACAACAACGGCGTGTGTCCTGTCGTATGTTTAAAGCTTCAAACGTCAATTAAAATATATTTTTTTAAAAGTAAATTTATTTAACTGGAGAGTATTTTGCTGTGCTATTGTGTTTTTTGTACTTTTGAACAAGTTTTAGTGTTTGTGATGGATGAAATGTGTATTTTCCAGTCGAAAGCCATGAATGTCCATTCGTCTTGCTTCTGTTCAGCACAACTTATCAACAAAAAGATGGCAATATTTATTTCAATGTCATAGTCATTGTTTAAGAACCAACATTTATTTTGACAACCATTTGTTTTTCTAAGTACATGAAAGAGTTATTATGAATAAAGATGCACCACATACAGTATTTATTCAGACTTGTATTCTTTCACTTTATGTTGGTCTTATTACTAAAATGTCTTTAATTAATTTTCCCTCCATCAGTCTACACCCACATGCCTTAAATGACACGGTCAAAGCATGTTTGGGGTTTTCTTGGGTTTGACAAGCTCTGCACACCTTCATCTATTCTCTGCCATCTTTCCGTGCTGACCCTTTGGAGCCATGTCATCGGGTTTCCCATAGTCCTTCGTTTTGTTTTCTACCCGTCTGACGCCTCCCCGGATGGCTCAGTTTGCCCGAGCAGCTACCTGCATGAGTGCATTTTGTTCCAAACTTTTGTGTTTGTTTGTGTGCTGAATCCCAATCCAGTCTCTGAGCTCGGCCGTTCCTTTGACCCCATGCATGGTTTCTGCTTTGAAGTGATTGTTGGCTGGGAACCCTTAAGTATTATGACATCTGACTTCAATTCCCAAAATGTCATGAGCAAGATTATTTAACAGCGCCCTCTGCTGAACAAGGTTTAATTCAACCTTCCCCATTCTACCATACTAAACCTGCAATCACTCTTTGACTTCCCATTTTACCACATAACGAGTTCAGAGCCCGGAGGGGGAAAGAGTTTCCTCAGCTGTATGTCCGGTTTCAGCACCCTGGTCAGCGCATCTCACATCCGGGTTCAGTTGGTCTGCAGTAATGGAGAAAATGACCACGGCCTGCAGCAGATCCGTTACATTAACCCGGCCAGGCAGACGGTTCTGGAGTGTGTGTGTGTGTGTGTGGGTGGGGGGGGGGGGGGGGGGGGAGTATTCCAGCGTTAGATAGCGAAAATAGGCTACGTCATGACGTCATTGCTGCAGCCTATGAGGACCAGGGCATGCAAACCAGGACGCGGAGGCTCGATGTAACGAAATGTCTAATATAGGCTATTAAAAACAGAGAAAAGAAAGGCACGTTCGGCGTCTCAATCCGAAGGTGTGATCGGACTGAAGCACGTCTTCATCCCCTCTAAGCCCGAGCGGACATCGTCGGCGGGCTACTCCGCCCGCCTCGACCGGAGGACGGCATTGTTTGGCCCTCATCCCCTCCGTCTCCTCCGTCTCCATCTCTTTGAATCCTGCAACACGGGGACAGGCGGAGACCTGAAGACATCCCATGCACGCGCTGCGGGATGAGAGCACGCCGCCGGAACGGGCCGGAGAGATTGAGCAGGTCGTTATGGCGTTAAAATGTGGAGGAGCCTTTTTTTCTGTGAGTGCGGACATGAAGGAGACGCGGAGCATCGTTGGATGGAGACGCAGCGGTGTGAAATGTGTCTATTTCAATATAGATCACATTTGAGGACATTTTAGATACTCCATACTGCGTCGATGTCATGTATGTGTGTGTGTGTGTGTGTGTGTGTGTGTGTGTGTGCGTGCATGCGTGCGTGTGGGCGTGCGTGGGCGTGTGAATGTCTATGTGAATGCGTGTGTTTCATCCTTTAATGCTCTTAAAGCTCGAACTTTCCTCGACAAGGGACAGGATTGCCACTCCTCGTGTTCACGGCGGACCTTGATTTATTAGCAATACAATTAAGGCACGCGGTGAATGCCAAGAGAGGAATCCCACTATCCACTAACTGCATGAGGATGAAGATGAAGATGAAGGTGAAGGGATTTAAAACATCTGCAGCGAGCGAGAGAGGGAGAAGGGGGGAGAGGGGGATGATAAAGATATAGAGGGAGAGAGGACGAGAGAGAGACAAGGAGAAATGGACAGAGAGGGAGATAGAGGGGAACAAAGGCCGCCTGTTTTCTGACCAACGATGACCAACATTTAACGGAAGTACATTGTTTTTGTAGCAGATTTCTTAACTTTAAGTCTTCCATGAAGAGATCAGTCTGCCAGATTGTGTTTTTTAATAATGACAATCATCAAAAGGTTCGGGTTTCTTACGTATTACAGTAAAATTGGTATATTCTGGTTTTGGACTGGACAAAATAAGCATTTGAAGTTGTCTTTTTGGACTTTGGAAATTCTTAACTTTCTACATGACAAAATATTAGTTGCAGCCGAAGTGACGCCTTCAAATGTATGGTTTTGTTTGACAAACACAATTCAGTTTTACTGCGATTCTTTGTTTTGTTTTCTTAACATTAGTCATCACATTGAACTGTAACTGATTAGCTTTATTGCTTTTAGAACTGTACAAATGTATAGTTATTTGTGTTTAGAAGTATATTAAAAAAGCATTTGAAAATGGTGTTATTTAGATTTATTGTCACAATAAGACTACTAAAGGCCAACTACGCTGTAAAGTCAACTAAAACTAATGACAAAAGGATAAGGCATAAATAGATAGCAATGAACAGATTTACTATTTTAACATCATGCATAATTTCTTTTATCGTATGTACCACACTTAATTTGTCTGAGCGCTAGTACGTTTTCACACATTTCCTGACCAATCATAACGAAGCTAAAATGGGGTGATTTAGAATTTAGTTGTTTCTTTCAAACTGCATGTTTTTGGCGTGTTCTCTCCTCCAGCTACATTTACTATTTTAAAATGTACCATTTTAAAAGCTGTATCAGATAAAAAGTGCATCGTCACAAACCTGAAACGGGATTCTTTCACGACAGCGACGCACGATGGTTTTTTGCTGTATTGAATTATAAAAGAAGCCTTAAATAAGTACAGCAGTTCAACGCACACAAGAATGCAGCGGTAATATTATTCCAATCAAACACTGCATGGAACATTTTACAGCACAATGACCACTTTTACTTTTGATAGTTTTAAAAAATGTATGTGATGATACTTAAAGGGTTTGTATGCAGAACTTGCAGTTGGTTTTCTAAATTGCATTTAGTGTTTATGTGCCTCAACTGCAGCTGTTCAAAAGGGATTCAAAGGATACTGCTGACCATTTTCTAGAAGTTTATCATTTTCAACAAATCCCACGAAAAGACCCAAACTACAAACCTTGATCAGACAAACAACAGAGTGTGCACTATATTATGTCATTATAATGACAAGTTAATGAAGCAAAGGGAGAATTATGCATATTTTCGGTTGATAGTGCTTGAAAGCCAAACAAGTATGATGCTGAGAGAAAAACATATTTATAGCAGTTTTATGTGAATTAATCAAAGCAATAGGCATATAGTTGCAAGCGTGGTCCTGCAATTATATTTAAAAAGTGGTTTAACTTTACCAGTTTGTTCTTATTCAAACCCAAGCTCCTGCATAGTGCAGCGATGTTTTTTTTATTTGGGGCTACACTATCAACATCGATTTAGTCGTGCACACATAATCCTCGTCACAATAAAACCCCACAGAGAACCGATAAGTATATCTTTAATAATGGACATGATCAAATCTAAGTATGTGATAGTGACCTTTGATACAATGGATATTAAATTCAGGGGTGACTTTAAAACTTCTTAATTTTTTTGCATAAACGTTCTATAATCCAATACCAGTAATATAACTCTGATTGCTCCACAATCATACTCCCTCTCCTTTCTTTCATTCTTGCGCGCACACACACACACACACACACACACACACACACACACACAAAATACAGCAAGCAAGTAAAAAAAAGAAAAAAAAAGTTACACAACATATACCATATAGGCTAGTCTCTGGGTTTTCATACACTTGACAATAAATCAGTTAAGTATAATGCTACAGTTAAACATTTCGAGGCGATCTCAGTTAGAAATGCCGTTACATTAAAGCTTACATTGTCTGAGGATGATGTGGACGGGTTACAGCGATGGCAATGATGGCAAGATTGTAATTCTGTTAAGAAAGAACAAGAAACAAAAAGAAAAACAAAGTAACAGGCCTGGCTCGAGTTTAAAAAGCAGTACATGCCACATTTCCTCCGGAGTCCCATAAACCGAGAGCTCCTGTTTGAGCAGCGGGGAAATAAAAGTCACCGGAACAGGGGAATAAGAACGAAAGCAGATTCTGAGTTGAATCATACATAGAGTTGTGATTCCATAATTTATATAAAAAAAAAGAGAGGGACCACCTAAGAGCATTTGATCTCTAGACAGCTTTTCCTAGAAAGAATTTGGGGTGCAGTTCTGGAAAAAAAGCAAATTGCTAATTTAATTTAGAGCTGAAAAGAAATGTTAACGCTCGACGCTTGGAGAGACAACATCGTACATACTCTCCAACTTATGAAAAATTTAGCTGTAAACCAGTTAGTATATTATTCAAAATATATTAACATTTACGCGTTCTAACGTCACAACCTCACACGATTATGACCACAGAGACTTTCAGTGTTCACCCTCGCAACCCAGTAAAACACCCCTCACATGAAAAAATGGGCTGTATAGAAGTTCACTTTTTTTCATCTGAAAATATAAAATACAACCGGCCACAAACAGATAGTGGACATTTGTCAATAAAGTCATATTTACTCGTTAAGATTAACCAATACAAGCACTTAACATTTCTCCAACACACAAACCACAAAGTGAACTGTCAGTGAATATCAGCAGCATGTTGTCGAGAGATTTTCAAAAACAGACGTGCAGATATTGGTTACTTATATTTAGTTAAGAATGCAAGTTCCGGGGTAGCGATAGATTGGTAAGGCTAAAAAAAAGAAAACAAAACAAAACCATGAAAATACGTATTGAAGCGATTCAACTGGTGGAACTTTCTTCATCCCTGCACACATCTTAGAGACAAGGAGCGTTGTGGGTCAAAAGTTTGATGGGGGGCCAAGTCGAAAAAAATTAAATAGAAAAAAATATTAGTTTCAATTTCTTTTTGTCCTAGTGTTCCTTTTTTTAAAGTCTAAATTCCATCGACTGTCGTCTTCGGATTATTTTTGGCGATCCTGTAATAGGGAATAAAGAATTAAATTAAAATCAACAAATTATGATACAGATCATTTAATATAACATCACTTACACAATTATATTCAGGAAAATAAGGAACAATATACGTTATCATTAAAGAGAAATTATATTTGAGAAATGACACAGCAGCTCTTTTATGTCGATGTGAGAGTTGTGTTTGTTGTGAGGCAGATCAAGTTGATTACTTCATGTGTGTGATTCACCATGCGTTTGAATCAATATCTGACTTCACCTGATCGATCCGGGATCGGCTCTGTATTGGGGCAGGCTCATAACTCTGTTAAAAAAATATAAAAAAAAACACATCTTACTGAAAATATATATTATTTTATTATAACATCAGCAGATTCTCCAATTTCACATGGTTGGATAAAAGTACAACCAATGGATGAAAGTGCAAGAAAAAGGGAAACCAGCTCGCAAAGAAGGGACTTTATAAATCAGATTATGAAAGAAAGGGGGGGGCAGTGTGACTTTTATTTATATTTTCATATTTTAATTTTAGCCTTTCCGCGTAACATTTATTGCATAATGATCAAAAAGATGGCTTTCAGTCATTAAGGTGCAGTCTCTGTCTCAGGGCTTTATTTTCAGCATCAAACAATTCGCTAAAACAGAACCAAAATACACCTGCCACTCAGAATTACGTAAGTGGTTTAACTATGAGACAACCAATATAATGACATTGTATGGCAGCGGTCCCCAACCACCGGGCCGCACCACAGAAAGCTTATATATATATATATATATATATATATATTTTCTTCTTTTTTTCTGAAAAATGTTTTATTTTGAAAATTGACCGGATTTTCTCCTAATTATGTGCGCTCGTCCCTCTGACACATTCCCCACGCGTCACCAGGCGTTTTTCCTTTTCTTTCTGTCCTTTTACCGTACACGGCAGTTTCGCCAACCAGCGAACACAGACTACACCCCCCCCCCCCGTCGGTCGTTCCACCCGCAACAACTACAACACCACCCATCCCCCCCCAGTCGGACCTTCTCGACCGGTCCGCAAAATATTGTCTGACATGAAAACGGTCCGTGAGCTAAAAAAGGTTGGGGACCACTGTTGTATGGGACTGTATTTTCATACACTTCCTTAATATCTTTATACCCAATTTAAAAGTGCCATGTGTCTAGGAGGAAAAGACTACCTTTTTCACCACCTCCTCCTCCTCCTGCTTCTTCTCATAGTGGGAAAAGTCATCAAAGAGGGAGGTGGTGTGTTTGTACTGGGCGATAATCTTGAGCACCTGCTTGGCTTTTTCCAGGGGAACCTCTTGAGTGTCGCGAGAGTTGGTGACGGGCTTGTTGTCATTGTTCTCCAGGCGGATGTGTCGCAGCTGGCTGTTGGGCACGTCCTTAACAAACAACCAGTTCACATCAAACTTGCCCTTCCACTTGTCCTGCGCCCAAACGCCGGCGCTGGTGCCGTAGTCCACGGGCGAGCGCATTTGGGCCACGCCGCAGAAATGGCCGCTGCCGTTGACGCTGAACAACAAGTAGACGGGACCTTTAGAGTTCATAGCTCTGAAGGCCGAGTCCAAGCGCTTGTTGCCGTGCTCCGTGCTGCACCAGATGGAGTACTTGATGGAGCGGTGGATGTCGTCCTCGGAGTAGCTTTTGATGATGAACACGCGTCCGTTCTTTAGGTTCCAGTCGAACTCCTTGGGGTTGTAGCTGTGGACGGCGCGCAGCTTCTCCAGCACGGGGTGGGACTCTGATCCCGGGTCCGGGGGCGCACCGCCGCCCCCTCCGTTACCGACACCGCCACCGTTGGAGGAGCCGCTGCTGTCCAAGCTTCCCCCGCCGTAGCAGAGGTTGCGGTTGCGTGGCGCTATCCAGCGGGTCTGAGGTGTCGGAGCGGAGTTGTGGTTCTGGTAAGACTGTGGAGGAGGAAGTGGGGGACCCTGCATGGTCATTTGCTGCACGAGGGACTGGGCAGACTGCAGGGACTGTTGAAGGGGGGGTAGGAGACTGGGGGCATGGGAGTGAAGCTGGGGCTGTTGGTGATGGTGGTGGTGGTGATGGGGGGGCAAAGGAGGGGCCATCTTATTAAGAGCCCCTTTATTCTCCCATGTATCAATGTCCATGTTGTGTTTAACAGGAGGTGGAGGCAGACCTCCTCCAACTATGGGTGCGCCGAGTTTGTTCTTGGCCTTTTGTTGCGGCAGCTTGGCAGGTTTACCAGCAATAGCAGCCCACGATGTCGGTTTCGGAGGGGGCATTCCAATTGGTGCGCCGCCGTTGCCCGTAGCAACGGCTGCAGCCACACTGCCACCTCCAAGGGAGCCTGCGCTCTTCACACCCGAGCCACTTCCTGTCAGATCCCCACCTATCTTTAGGCCCAGCATGCCGTGTTCAAGGCTGTTCATACCCGGTGCCTTACTCAGGGTGTCACTATGGAAACCCGTCTGACCATCGGGTACCAAGGTGCCTCCCAGAGAGCTCGGCGGGTAACTGTAGCTTCCCCCGTAGGCCGAGCTCTGGGTCTGCTGGCCCTGAGAGCCACTGGTTCCCCAGGCTGAGAAGGCCGGGTTCTCCGGGAAAAAGTTGAACCTGTGAGGGTAGATGCTGCTGCTGAGGCCGCCCGGCTGTCCAAACACCGTGTCGTGCATGAAATGATGGTCTCCATTGCTGAGGGGGGCGTAGGGTGTCAGGTAGGGAATTGGTGGATCACCTCCTGTAGACCAAGGAGCCTCACTGAGAGGGTAAGGAAATCCAATGGAGGGGGCATAGTAGCTGGACAGGTAAGGGTCTGTCATGGATTGATAGCTGTTATTCTACAAACACAAATAGAATAAAGGTAATGTGTTAGGGCTACGAGATGCAGCGATATGGAATCATTCCAGTGAAACAGACGGGATATATGGGATGTTTCCTACCTGATTAGACTGGTTTGTGAGATACGGCTCAAAGTCATTGTCATGCACTGTGTCCTTCTGGTGGAGGGAACCATTCTGCACTGAAACTGGAAAAGCTGCAAACAAGTCAAACTGTTGTCAAAGCTGAAATATACACACTGCCCAAAACAAACCTAATAATGCCAAGTTTAAATATCAGCATGGTATGAGCCGTCATTACAACATCACAGACTCATAACATCGTTTTGTAACATCCAGCATCACCCCCGGTACGCTAGAGCCACACTGAAGTCAGTCAGGCAGTTAAAAGTGAAAGTGATTTGATTTCTATTGATAAAGCTGTTTTTTCGATTATGTTCGAGGGACATAGCAAGCACAATATGTAATAAAGCAAATATAACGTTAGTATTTGGTGCTGCAGAGACATCATTTCTTTTCTCAGTTGACATGAGGACCGCATCAATACACAGGTCAGATGTATCACACATATGGTATCAGCTGCTAAGAAGCTCCATGTGCCACATCTCCAAAAAGGTTGAGAAGACATGTTCTTCCTACCTTTGCTTGCATCTTGTCCTTTCGTTGTCTTTAGTTGTCACATTGAAAGGAGGGATGCATGTGAAATGAGGGGAAAAAAAACAAAAAACGCTTGCATGGGTCTCCAGTGTTACTTCAAAGCATCACACGTCATCTCAGCTGCACAGTGGCGTGCGTTACATGCGCGGACCCGGAGGCGCTTGCTCGGCTGCCTCTCGGCTGCCTGCCGCTCCGAGCGGAGCAGCGGGCCCTTCGTCGCTGTCACCGGACAGATTTTGAGGTGTTATCTGCCCTCCCTGTTGGCTAACTAGCTGGCTAGCTTGGGAATGGTGGCAACGTCTTCAAGAGTGGGATGCACAGACACCGCACAGGCGCGCGCGCGCGCACACACACACACGCGCGCGCACACACGCATAATACACACACGTACACACGCACATCTCTGTAGGGAATACAGCGCTGATCCCCGCTGCTTACCTGAGGGTCGATGCTAGCGGCAGACATCATTCATCCGCCAGGTGTTTTGTCGGACTGAGAAACCCTCGCGACACGTACGGCGTTGTAAGCTGCAGGCTAATGGCTGGGAAAGCTGCTTCCCTGATCCGCGGCAGTTAGCTAACAGTGAAAGCCGGCTAGCAGCAGCCGTTAGCCGGTGTCTCTGCTCGTCGTGGCCCCCGCTGGCACCGTGCGCTGCCCTGTCGACATTAATCCAGCGGGGCTTCGATCCGCTGCCACCCCCCTCGCCGTTAAATTAAAATCCGACCAGCCTTGGTGGCCCTGCTCACTTGCCCCAATGGCAGCTTCATCCGGGGTCTGAGGGGCGGAAATGACGGCGGTGACGTGGAGGAGGCGTTCGCGGCTAACGTTACCTAGCAGCAGGAAAGATGATGAAGAATTGGCTTGTTTTGTCTGGATTTTTTTTTATTTTTATATCTGTTTCCCGACATGATAAATATGAACCCTCGTATGTGTTGATGGTATATTAATTGTTTCAATTAATAAGCCCATTATTTGGTTATAAATTATTTGAAAATATTATTTTTGTGATCACTTGTATCCTAGTACATTTCTATTTTCTTACTGTTTTGCACCAGTTTGTGTTGTCTTATCTGGTATGCATGTGTTCTGGTACATATTGTGTTATCTGTGCTCAATTAGATTGATGTGGAAAAAAGCAATATAGTATTCTCCCTTGCAGTTGTGCTTACATCATATGTACATTTTAAAACACTGTTCTTTAATGAATTTACCTTTTGATAAGTATTATCTTCTGCCTGTCTATTCGTCCATATGTGGCAGCACTGTATTATTGCTTCAAAGCTTACATGATTAATATATTTGTCCTTCTATGACACATGGTTGCGCAACAAAATACGAAGTGTATAGTTTACACACAAGTAGAACATATTTACAGATATTTAAATTAGAATAAAATGAAATTAAGTAGCATACATGGTTACCTTACAGATGTAAATCCTTGAACAATTTCACATACAGACCCTCCTGTATGTGAAGGGGGAAAACAAACAGTTTAGTCATATAAATCTTTTAAAATAAAAAAGTATACCACATTGCAAGCTGTTTTGCGAGTGTTTATTTTACTGAATTAAATCATACACAAGTTAGAATTGTTACTTCATCAGTTTTAACAGTAATATTGTTTGGACCAGCGCATTGATGCGTGGTTTTGCAACAGGTGTTTTTATTGAAAATTATACGCTAACTACATGATGGCAGTTCCTTCCTTCGGCCCGGTTCCTTCTTGGTTTCCCTCAACCACTTTACATGTGTGGTTATTTAGAATCTACGCAAAAGAAAAGAAAAATACACATTGTGTTAGATGTTAAACAGATATGAAATATGAAATACAACGGATGGAAAAAATAGGTTTCACTAGAGAAGCAACTGAGAGGGTTTGGGTGGAAGATAGAAATCACCACTGATGTGAACTAAAATTAGAACAAACAAAAACACATAAAGAAATAAATTATATAAAGAAATCAAGCTCAGTATAAAGGAAAGAAAATAGATCATATTGTAGAAAATACTTAAAATGGATAATGCATGTAAAAGTATTCATATTTGTTAAAATACCAGGAGCATGCAGCTGTCTTCCTCCTCTGAGAAAGTGCTGACGATGTAGAAGGCATAAACAAATCCGGGGAGCTACAGGAAATAATACAAATATAAATAAGAGTGATTCACAGAGTGAAAAGGGAGTTTTCAAATGGTCCCCAATCATCCCCAAGCATTATTCATCACAAAGCTTTGTATAGAAACACTCTCTTGGTGGTGATAACACGGAACATTTGACAGAGGACCTTTTGATATTGTCACAGTCAGAAATGCACAGTTGACAATAATAAAATGAATTCCCCTCAGCTGCTCCCTACATGTTATTGATAACGCTGGTCATTATCGTCTGCTGTGGTACAGGCTTCTTTTGTTTACAGCTCTCATAGGTGCAGTGGCTCAACCACAATATTTCTTAGAATTTAGATTGTTTAGATATATAAGTTATTTATGATCAGTTCCACATTTTGTTTTCAACGTATACGGCTTTTGAACGTTTTTATCTTGATGAAAGAATTGGTACTCTTCCAAGCTGCTGGCAAGCTGCTTCACACAGTTGTTGTCAAAGACGCAGCATCAGATTAAATGTAAACATGAGAAAAGAATCCAGAGGCTGAGAAGCTCAGCATCACACTAAACACCACCGGACACCAGTGACAACGTCGTGCCATTTTTAAATGTTCGAGGCAGGTTTTCCAATTTAGAGTTGCTGTTGCTAGGCAACCCGCCGTTCCTGTGAGTGGATATTTACTCATATTAAAAGAACATGAAATGATAAATTTACTTTGAATTGGAGTTTTTTAAAGCATAATCTAGTAATTCTGTTTTACATGTTCTCCTGTTTAAATAGTACATAATAATCCTAATGAGTTTCTTATGTCAGTGACGGAGACTCACGGATACGAGTAACTGGACGATGCGGTGCAGGATTTCGATGTACTGGTATTCCAGCCAGCTCAGCACCGTGGTCAGCTGTGGGTTTTGCTGGTTCTGCTCAGGGAAGGCCCTCGCTCTCGTGCCTCGGACCGGTGTCCTTCCACCAGAGCAATGCGATGATACTCCCAGCGAGGAGACATCAATGTGCTGCAGTGATACGACAGGCAGAGAAGATGTGATGGTGACTTTTCACCTCTTGGGTTCTGGAAAATATTCTGCTTGAAATAGATCAGAAGATACTAGCTGACCAAAAAGTTTTATTAAAAACTCCTTCAAGCTCAACATCAGGCAACAAAAAAAAGTATGAAATGATAATTAAATGATTAATTATCTCATATTTCTTGATCCAAAACCAGCAAATATTATAAATACATTTGTGTAGACTAGTCAGTTCATTATTGTAATTTCCAATACAACCGCAGATACAACTGCTAATATTACTATTGAAATGACTGTTTCTATCACTAGTATGAGCCCAAAAAATGTATTAATATTATTTCCAAAGCAGAGGATACATAAACAACTTGTGTCAACAGGAACAAAGTGTGAACTGAGTGTTGTGACTGCAGCTCCTGTCAGTTAGAAGGACAGCAGATAAGCTCAACACTGTATTTGTGATCGGACGCTGTGTGGGTCTCTAATTATGACACTTATGTGACTTATCTTTGAGAGACCTCCCAAATCCAGGTAGAGACAGCTGACAAAGACATTCCAGCCGACCCACAGCAACGTCCACAGCAGGTACTGAGAGCACAAGTCAACAAAAACTATGATTGTTAGTAAAAAAACAACAACGATGTGTTTTTTTCCTCTAAAATAAAAATCCAACCGTTCCCTCACCATGAAAACATAGCGTGATCTATACTGGATGACACCAAACCGGCCCAGGATGACCATGACCATGTAGAAGAAGTGCAGTGCTGTGATGCTTTTCATAACATCTTACTTAAGATGCATTGGAAAATGGCTCGTCTTACATGAGCAACAGTCTAAAACCAAAATATATACAGAGTATTTTAATGGAACACCATTGCAACATTTCAGAGCCTGGAACCACCTCTAACTTTCATCTTTCATCTTAGTTTGAAGTTGATGCACAAACCTGAAAGAATAATGACCATGTGAGTGGAAAGTCATCAAATACAACACACAAGAATGTGTTTAACAGCTATTAAAGCTATTAATTGGGAATAAAATGTTTGACGCCTCTGGGTATAACAAAAGATTCAAAATGTACAGAAAAAGAACATTACAAAAGCGTCCAAGCATCAACAAATAAACTTACTTCTATGAGTCTTTCAGCTATTCGCTTCATTAAAAAGGGAGGATCAATTTTGTGGTTTGAATGAATATAAGTTGTATCACCAGGGGGAAGCAGATGTGTTTAGGTGGAAGCAGGATGACAGAAAAACATCTTACCAACTGCAGACAACACAGGGGGATCAGCATGCATCGTGCCGAGCAGCAGCCCATTTTCCTCTCCGTTGTGTTAGATGAGGATGAAAAGGAAGATGCAGATGTGGACAACAGTGAAGTGACTAAATTAGTTTTATAAATGCCAAATGTCCAGACGTTTGGGGAAACGTAAAACGCAGTACACCTGATGAGGAAAATACTTTAAGCTGTCTCTGTGTGGGAACTTCGGGGGAGGGGAGGCTGTATGAGAGGTAGTTAATGCCAGGATAGGGAGAGGAGGGGAAATCTCCAACGACAAAGTCAATGATGCTGTGAGGCTTTTAAAATTCAAAAACACTGTCTGTACAAAGAATACCATGAAATAATACTAAAAGAAGTTAGATGAATTAGCATTTCCATCCATTAATGTACTATATGTGGATATTGGAAATGAACACACACTCATTTTCAAGTGACATGCTGTTGAGCCATTGCAGAAGAGGAGGTTGCTATTAAAGACGCAATGAAAAAAGTCAACCCTGAAAAAACAAGATTGAAATATGATGATTTTGTTTTATTGAAACATGATGTTATTGTTCCAGGTCCAATTGTTTCCATTGCCCCATTTAGCTTTTAGCAATGCACAAATTTTGTTGTCTTTTTCTTCTAATTTCCAGCTCAAGTTCATACGAAGGATTTTGATACTAGATTCCCTACACTAAGCGGAAAAAAACATGATTGAAATGAGTTGTGAACTGCAAAAAAGCATCTGAAGATGTTCCCATGTGTTTTTGTGGTGTGGCTTTTCCGTGACATTTTTTGACCAACATTTTTTTTTACCTGTCTTTACAGGATATATTTTGACCTTTAATTGATTAATTAATTGATTAATACTTAATATTTTTACTTTTTTCAAAGCTATTTTCAAATAATATTTTTACATTACATTTTTTAACCAAACATATTTCAATTTTTTTTAACCTTATATATATTCACTTTTTTTCATCTATCTCCAGAATAATTCTCCTGGCTCTCCCAGCGTGGCACGGATCGACCCTCATACAGCAACACCATCTCCTGCACCGTGATAGGATGCTGCTCTCCTGCAACGCCCGGTTGACGCCGGTACGCGGCGGTAGAGAGCGGTGGAGGTGTGAGTGAGTGGCAAGGTTACAACAAGACATACTGGCCTACTTTTATATCTATCATGACATGTGGACCTAAATATTTGGTAGAACTTGACTTGACATTGTGTTATTGAAAAGGCGTTCTAGAATAAACCACTGTGGGAAGAGCAAACATGTAAATCACATACAAATATGTGTGTCACACCCACATGAGTCTCATTGAGTTTCACTCTTCAGGTTTTAAGCCGAAGTGATTGAGTTTCAGTACTGAGGTTAAACGAGCATTCAAAATACAACAATAGCCTACAACAAAAAATAACTCCAACAGGTAAATGAAAACATTCTTTGTCGAAATGACGGACCTGACAGGGAAATGTAGTTCCTTAATCTAAATTCTAAATAAATCTAAAAGAGGTTTAACCAGAGCCATGTGCACCTCGTGCAGGGACCGCGAAATCCTCCCGAGCCGCACTCAGCGCGTTCATCTGACGCCGCTACGCGCGCACCTCCGCCTCCTTCCGAGGGAGGACGCTAGAATCAAAAGACAAATTCAAAATCGGGGGGTCTCCAGCTCTGCGTGTCACATGGAAGCACAGTAGCCGAGCCGAGGGGATGTGAGCGCAGATGGAAGGGGCTTGAGGGACCGCGGAGGAGAACAACCCGGGGAGCACATCGGAGATCCAGCGGCGGCACAAAGGCGGGTCCGACCCGTGCCGGGCCTCCCTTCTGGCTGGGGAGCGAGAGGTGCGCGGACAGGGCGCACGAGCGGGTCGGCGGGCGCTCGTCGGGTGTCACATGCAATATGCAGCATTCCCGTTTCCTCAAGCCCGACAACGCCAAGTTATCGCCTTCGATCGATTGTGCTCGCGGGGAGCGCCATGGTCCGAGGGGAAGCAGAAACTGAAGGAAGCGACCGGGGTTGACGCTGCGCCCCCCCCCACCCCCCACCCCTCGCTCCCAGCCCCCCCCCCCAAAAAAATCTCCAAAACTGAGTGAGTACAGGGACGCTATAGCGCAATGCTCTGTGCCCGTGACTGTGTGATAGGCTGGAGGGAGGTGTGAGGGGGGGGGGGGGGGGGGGGGTTGGGGGTTGCATTCATATGTGCCTATAGATTCAGCTTGATAAGCGGCATCCTTTATTAATCCAGGAAATGTAACCCATGAGCTTTTGGCCGGTTTCCTCCTCTTTCTTTGTGTCCGCCCTGCCGGTGCACCCCCCTGCCCCCCCCCCCGGTCATGCATTTAACACAGACACGTGTGCACCCACCTCTGCCTAAATGCGCTGGCGTTTTAATGATTTCAAGCCCCGAAATAAAAGCATTCGTCAGATAACCTGACATTGATTTGATGAGAGGAAGGTGCAGGAAGCTTTCAACCCCCCTTTACCCCCCCCCCCCCCACCCCCTCCCTCAGTGAGATGTCCCTCCTGACTGTGAAGCATAAAGATAATTAACGTAAGAGCTTCCGTTAACATTTCCAGCCTCCCTCTCCTTACCCTCCCTTACCTTTGTCATGAGTAGACGGGGGGGGGGGGGGGCTTTTGTGTAAGTTGCCAGCTGACCTCGGGGACACAGCACCCTTTGCCATCCTCACTTTGATCTGACAATGAATCGGAAACACTTGGATGATTCGATGGGGAAGAAAGGGAGGAGGAGGAGGAGGAGGAGGAGAGAGAGGGAAACACACATCTGGGAGGCTTAATGAAACCGTGATAAAAGCTCACTGCATCAGCATGAAATTCTTCTGTTGCTGTGATCGCCCATCGCCTCCACCTGCACCCCCCCCCCCCACCCTACACACATACAGACACACTTCACATCCTCCCTGCCCCCCCGCCGGCATCGCTTAGAGCCGCGGTTTGTAACCTGTTGTCACGGGCATCGCCGCAGCCTGAGGTGTCACAGCCCAGAGGCGCGGCCACGCGGGATCGATGCCGCGGAGTGGGGGCCATCATGAGCCACGTATACGTACAGCGCGCGCGCACGGATGATTTTTACTGCACACAGTGTAAAAAAAAAAAACATGGTTGGATGGATTTGGGGTTTTAAAAAAAAAATCTTTTTTCGCTGGTTAACGGATGTGAATCATGTGATCACAAGTGATGATTCTTTAATTTGCTGCGAGTGTTTGTGTCAGAGGCAGCGTGGCGCAGATAAAGACTCAGCTTCCTTCCTCACAGGGGCATTAATCGTTGTTGCAAGCAAACATTTGACCTAATTCACATTCTCACACAATAGCAGCCCCCCCCCCACCCGCCCCCTCCCCTCCTCTCTCCCTCCATCCCTCCATCCCTCTCTCACACACACACACGCACACGCACAAGCACGCACTGCTGTTATTCGTGTCACCCAGAGGGTGAGGTTTTGCTCCACATGAACTCCCAGGTGGTTTATCAAAACCTGAGCAGATTGACAGAGAGGAGGCCAGTGCTGGCTGGCTGAGCTCTAAAGAGGCTCTCGTGTCATTAATAATGAACCAACATGTTAATGCTGTGCATGTTCCTAGAGATCGGAGAAGCTAATTGGTGTTTTTGTTTTGCAATTTGTTGTCACACAATGTGTTCCTAAAAATGCATTTTATCAAAACGATAACAGAATACATTCTTTACTTTTTGTTGTTGTTGCTGAGCCAATACCATGAGCATTCATTTACTTATTTAAGGGAGTTGGAGTATTTAGTTTTAAAATGGGACAAAATAATGTGCCATTCTTTTGCTCAATTTGCTAAAAACGCATGATCTGTTTCGTTGAGTGTGTCACACTGTTTCCTTAAAGCATATTTAATTGTTGATATTGTCCAAGTCAACAGTTTATATTCATTCATTTGGACTAAAAATATAAACTTCTTGATTGATTGATGATAATTGATGGTGGTTGATGGTTTAATAACAGTATAGAGAACATCAAGATTCCCAAGATGATGTCTTCAAAACAGTTTCAAATCCAGATAAAACCAATTTATCATCATGTCAGAACCAGAATTGCAGCAAGTTTGATTTGAGAAGCAGAATCATACATTGATTGGTCAAATCATAAGAAAATTATTGGCAGCTATATTGATAAATAGTTAAATTAATCTATTCTAATGGTTTTCCATCTTCTCCAATTGTGAGGATTTCTGCTTTTCCCGTTTTGTATTAATTAATTTATAACTGACATTTTATAAACAAACAATTTATTATAATTAGGAAAATATGCAACAACATTAATGAACGGTAAAACTTGTTGCTGTCATGTGGTGAAAAGAAAATGTCACTGCCCATGTCCAACTCTATAAATACGTTCGATACGTTTTTAGATCAAAGCAGCGATTTAATGACATTGAGAGTGGAGCATTGATTACGGATGTTTTTGGTTTTATACACCAAATGATAAAAAATACTAATAGCTTGTCTCTTGTTAAAAGACAACAGGACGAATAAGTAGAAATCAGGAATATAACGTAAGCTCAAAGGTCCACTTCACCTTCTGGTTTTCAGAGCATCCAAACACCATGTTGTGTCGCTATATGCTGTTCCCAAAGCCAAAGAATACACGTTTATGTTTTTAACTCACTGCTTCTTCAGTGATGATGAAGTGCATGTGATTCAGGACACCAGGTATTAATGATCAACAATGCTCCAGTTTCTCCCGTCCCTTCTGGACTGTGAAACCACGTCGGAGGCAACACCTGCTAAATCCGCACCTGCAGGTATTCTCTGGTATTTTGTAATGAGCAAACTGAGCGCCACAGGCTTGAGAGCGGGTGGGGGGGGGGGGGCTCTGTACGTGGCTGACGGTGAGGGGGCTTTGTTTAGCAGAAAAATCCTCCAAGGGAGGGCCTCTCCTTGCTCCCGCTCTGAGCTCTATGTCCAATTGGTCGGCTCATGTGAGCCAGCTCCAGGGCCAGAGATTACACTGCAGTGCCGAGGCGTCACTCCGGCTGATCGCCGCAGGCAGAGGCAGGGGGGGGGGGCTGAATGGGGAGGAGAAGAATGGGTGGGGAGGTGCGGACGCGCTCAATGAGATACAGGGAAGAGGAAGGAACCCTCGTTAGAAATGTGACAGCCTCCTCTCATCATCTGCTTTTCGGTGTCGTCTTCAAACACCTGCCACCGGACTCCCACGCATTCCTCCCCTCCTCTCTCTCCCTCCCTCTTTTCTTTTTACTCCACACCTACACCTTCCCACTTTCTTCCCTCTCATTACCCTCTCCGTCTCGTCTCTCTTCGCCTCTGTTGTCAAATCAGCACGGGTGTAATTGCAGTCGTGTTGTTGCAACTGCAAATTAAATGATCGCTGTCTCCTGGCTGCATCTCATTCTTTAAAACCGTTGGCGTTCAAATGGGTCTGTGACACCTCTGACACGTTTGCTGGCTGCTGTTGAAATACCCAAAATAATTCCACAGACGTGCCGGGAAATCACTTTCTCAAGATGTGTTCAAAGAAGGAGGCCTAATTTTGTTGGTCACCCAGCATTCAAATTCGACTTCGATGATATTAATAGCCAAGTAGCATGGGGTTCATTTGAATAGGGAAACAAAGCGTTTGGTTTCTGGTCAGGGCCCTTCTGAACTTACAAGGCAAACTACAAGCAGCGTGCAAATAACCACAAAGACGTCTGTGTTTGAAATGTGGTGCAAATTGGATTTCATGCTGTGAACAGTGGGGTTTGTGGCTGGAGCTCCTCAGAGAGATGCAAATGACCCACAAAGTGTGCAAAACTTACACCGTGCAGAGCCTTATAAAGTCCTCCTGTCTCAGCTGACATCTCCAGTAAGAGAATGTTTCCACCGAAAGGAACATAAACAAAATAAAAAATAGAGGAGAAACGGTTGGTCAAGAAAACAAAGAGAAGCTCAGATGTCTTTACATTATAAATTAGTCTTTGCCTTTGTAGTAAATCTCTAAATCCTCTATATTGAAACTATTTATGAAATATGTATCTTGTACAAAACGTAATCAAACCCAAGTGAATGATTTGACCAAATGACAAGGTCATGACGAGACTTTTAGGGAAGAAGAGGCAAGAACAGAGAAGGGATGCTTAAGTCCTTATTAGACCTTACAGATCTCTACTGCAGCGCCAAAGCAACATTATGAGACACGTTGTTCACCAGACTACATAAATATATTCAGTCTGTGAGGAAAGGATCCACGAGCCAAATACATTGTTTAAAGAATCCGATTTAATCGTTCGCTAGAATGAATGCGGAAAAGTCCGTCTTAAAGCAACAAGATCCATCCTGGAGCTTTCTGTTCTGTAAGCTCCATGAATACACAAGAGACATTTGGTCGGACGTATACAGACAGCTGAGCATCATCATCATCATCATCAACCCAACAACAAGACTTTGAAAAAAACAAAAAACAGGCAGCAGTCTGCAGCAACAGGCAGCAGTCTGCCGCTCAGCCTTGTTGTTGCTGATGGACAAGTGACAAATAAACACACAGTCACATTAGACAGATGGCGTGATTCGGCAGAGATTAGAACGAGCGCGTAGATTTTTTTGCTCTGGCGCCAGGCTTGTTATTGTCTATTTAAAGCGCATTACGCTGCCAAATGTGAAATTGTCTGGTAAGCAGCAAGGAGCGGCAAGAGGGACGCTCTGCTTTCATTCCCGTCTCCTTCAGTGTTTCGGGTCACTCCGCCTGATGGCACGTGCAGCTTTGGAGGTGACGCATCGCACCTTCTCAATATGCATTTTGTGCTTGTTTGATAGGTGATATGAACTTACACATGTGCATCAGCACCAGCTGCTGGACACGCAGGTCTCAGGTCTCAGCCTTCAGATTTTTAAATTCCCACTTTTCTTCTTCCCAAACTGCTGCTTCCCTTCACAGTGGGAATATGTTGCTTGTGGTTCCGCTGCAATGTTAACCCACTTAGCGTTTGATCATTTTAGCAATTAAGCGCCGCTCGCTGCTTTCTCGCTGCAGATCCCAGAGAGGCCGTGGCACTTCCCCGCGTGGATGAGTTGTGCGGTCGTGTGTGCGAGTGTGCGCGTGCGTGTGTGTGAGAGCAAGTGAGCGTCAGCGCTCCCACATGGCCTCCATGCAGGACGGGCTTATCTTCACGGCTCCTCCCTACGGCAAGGTCCTGCTGCTGGGTGCTATCGCTGCTGCCTCGGCCTTTGTTGTCACAATCCTCATCGTGGTGCTCTGCGTGGGCTGCCAGAGGTGAGGCGCCGCGCACAGACACACACACACACACACACATGTTCATTTACACGTGCAAGCCGCCAGTGGTGGAAGAATTCCTCAGGGACTTTACAGAAGAAGACAACAAGGTACTTTGTATTACATGCATTGGAAATACTGACTGCTGCAGCTGGTACTGTTGGTAAATTTAAGCTGTAATAATACATCATAAGTGATTAGTTGAAATTGATTTCATTTTTAAGTATGAATACAGTAACTACAGCTGTTAAACAAATGTAAAAAGTGGAATATCTTCCACGTTCATGGATAGTGACTCAAACTCTGCACACACACATACACATAAGCGCATGACTAAGTGTCTACCCGGGTTACAGAGCGCTTGTGTGTTCCACAGGAAGGGGAAGACACACAATGTTCCCAGTGAGGGGGGAAAACACCGTCTCATGGACATGGTAGGTATCAGGCTCCTCCATGTTTGGAAGCAACTCAATTCACCAGGGAACAACATTTCAGATGCACCTTCTTTTTGTAACTGGATCTTTGTGTGTGTGTGTGTGTGTGTGTGTGTGTTGTCAGGGTATACTCAGGCAGTCAAAGCTGCGGTCCATCAGTAAATCCGGCACTGAGATGAACAAGATGAACTGCAATGGCAAAAGTGAGTGAATTTTTAACAAAAATCCTGACTTCTGAACTGAACCTGACTGTCTGATGAAAATCTTTTATCCCCTAAATGGAATGAAACAGTCTGTTCTTGTCTTCGCTGCATGACAAAGCACCCTTTTCCGTTTTTAATGTTGCAGTTTAATGTGCAGCCAATTTTAGACACTTTGTGTGTTGCTAGATGTGTTGGTATACCATTGCATCATATTATATTTGCATGGTTTGTTGAATGTAAGAACTATGGTCTAACATTTGCCTTCAACACTGTCCTCGGCCCGCTCCACATCCACTCCGGCCCCAAATTCATGAACAGCCCTCCTGCAATTTACCCGAAAACAGAATACACGTTACGATAACAACTCATTTCAACTGAACTGTTCAATTTTTAATTTACAAACATGCATATCTCTCTCTAGAAGACACAAATCAGAGAGCCAACACAAGTCCCGGCGCTCCGTCGCTGCCAGTCAGCAGGGAGCTGTGTATGTGGGCACTGTGACAGAAGCCTTAAAGGCTTTGAAGAAACATAAGCACATGTCCTGCTTCATACTTGTCCTGCTTTCAATGCAGTGGAATCAAGTCAATTTGGACCCGTTTCCTCCAACAGCTGCTCCCAGTTCACCGTCAGCTCCAGATCGTCTCTTTCTACCAGCGAGAGATTCATTCATGTTCACATATGTTCGTCTACTACAAATGTGCGTGAGTTCTGTTTTCTGGTGGGCATCGGCCTGTAGGGGGCAGCTAAAAAGTAAAAAGGTCCAGCCAGCGTAGACCGTCCGGCCCCTCGGGTCTAACTCTGACCTTCGTTCTCAAGGCAGGCAGCTTCCCCAGGTTCCCTCTGGAGAGGACGGGGAGCACACTTACTCTGAAGTGGGCCGAGGCTCCTCCACCACACGTACTGACGATGCCATGTACGCCATGGTAGGCAGGGCCGGGCAGACGGACACGCCGGCCCCTCCGGCCGTCCCCGCCAACACCCCGGCGCCCCCGGACCCGGACGGCGACGTGGAGGGAGGGCTGCCCGAACCAGAGTCCGAGGTCATGTCCCACCCTCACCCTCCGGAGACGGCCGAGTACGCGTGCGTCAGGAAGCTGAGGAAGGCCGAAAAGGCCCCCCAAAAGAGGGACAGCGGGACGGACATGGGGGAGCCGCCGGTGCCGCCTCCGCGACACGCCCCGCCGTCACACCCCGCCCCTCCTCCGCCACACCCGCACAGCACGAAGTTGCCCCGGAGAAACATGGACGCCTTCAGTGTCCCGGCGTTCCCAAAGGTTTGTAGAGGAACGTTTACCAACAGTCATTCAGCTTCAAATTTCACACATTTCATATTGTGCAATAGTTTGACAGTAAAAAATCAAGGTGCACTTACTAAAAGCTTTTCTCCAGCGCTTTCAGCTGCATCTCATCTCCATGACAACTGGGCAAACTCCATACGCCGATGAAGACCATGAGATGCAGTTGAAAGTGGAAAAGCTAGTAAGTGAACCTTATATTAAGATTGTTAAAGTACAAAGATGTTGTTGTTTGGGGTAAAGTTGGTTTTAACTTTTTGACATTCATTTCTTTGCGTGGGGGGGGGGGGGGGTAGATTACCTTTTTAATGGGATTAATACGATTACAATCAAGTCAGAAAAACTAAAAAATGTGATCAGATAAATAACGGATAAAGAAACATTTCATGCAAGGTTCCCCAGTGGGTGCGCTGGTATCATACAACATCTCTGCGATGAGGCCGGACAGCCTGCTCTCACACTGCAGAGGGGATTCGGTTTTATGGCATGAGGAAAGTGAAGAGGTGATGACCTGAGTGGGAGATGGAGTTCACTGCTCAGCAAGGTGGTTCTCCAGCGGTCTGACGTGGACCAGCAGAGCTGATCGTAACAAGTGTGGATAGAAATGTTGTTTTTGTCATTGATTCGGTCCACCACTTTAGTCAGGAATGAAGTATTTTGTGTTGCCACTATGTTCAGTACAGACATTCATTGATTGAGGTGTAAGGTTGGAATGAGAAATACAATAGAAACAGCAGTAACATTAAAGTAGGGATATTTTACAATAAGTTCCACAACTCTCACCAGAGTCAGTAAATACCTGCAGGCTCTTGTGTTCCCATTACAGTGGACAACAAATTAAAGTAATAGATATTCATATCTTAACCTTACAAAATATAAAATAGTATTACCTGATCCGGATCCAAATAGTATGCAGTGTAAACTGGAGAGCAAAGCTAATTTAACAAAGGACCGCTCGCCATCAAGGCGTGCAGCCCCCCCACGGTGATCTTTTGGAATTCCCCAAAATAAAAGCACCACAGTAGAAAAAAACACTCCCTCCAGTAACCGTCCATATCATCCCTCAGACAGCGTGCATGCGTATCTCTCCCCCTTAGTGGGGAGGAAGCCTTCCAGATGCCGGGAATGGACACGGTCGTTACCGTGCCAACGCCGCAATTTCCACCGCACCCAGGCCCCGTCCCGCACGGCGCTGTGATGCGAGCTGTGTGTATTTGTGGAATGACTCTTCGGCCCAGTGGGGGGTGTTTCTGCCCGCGCGTGCTCGCAGCAGCGGGGCGTGAAGGCGGGATTCCCGCCTCTTAAACGTGGACACGAGGCTCCGTCCTCCCCTCCAGGTGACTGTGGGAGACCACTCGCTGCCCTGCGCGAGGTCAGCGAGGTCGTGCTATCCGCCGCGACCCGAGTGAGTTCGGCAACGCGTACGCGGCTCACAGGCTTCCGTGTGAGCGCCGTCTCCTTATTGTGGATGACGCAACATGTTGAAATGGAGTCACCCAGAACATGAGCACGTGGCTTCTCTCGCCACCTTCCAGGGAAAAGCTGGGAAAAGTACCGTATGAAATCCATCCGATAGATCATATGAGGCCCACTTCTGCGCGTGTGATGTGGTTAATTTGTATTTGATGAACCCCTTCAATTCTGTTTTTTTCAAGCAAAACTTTTTGCTTTACTCATGAATGTGTAATTGTTTGGTTCTGTTTTCAGGAAGTGATGTTTATGGGCAACGGAGAGCAGTACATCTGGAAGCCGCCAGAGGATGAGGAGATGCTCATGCACCAAAATAAAGCCCTTGGACCTTTGGGTGCTCACCCGGTGGAGAATATACAGCCGTCTGCTGCTGTGGTGAGCGATCATTCTTCAGTCTTTGCATGAAACCGAGTTTATTTGTTGAATTAGTTCCCGTTAGATTTACGAGGTAGCTTTAATATGAACGTTTCACCACATTGTTTTATAGTCTGCTGACTATCTGCTTGGACCATCACTTCACTAAATTATATCACTATTAAACTCAGCCCCAGTTTGTGCCTCTAGTGAACAATATTACCTGTGAATTTAAGAAAATCCTTTATTGGTTTCTCTGAGAAATGTATTCTTTGGCATCTTTTAAAAACCCAAGATATTGTTTCACAAATTTAGATCTGAACAATCTTCAAATATTCAGTTAAAATAAAATTAATTAGATGATATAAGAACTCTTATGAACTAAAATATAAAAAGTTGTATTGCTGTTTATCACATATGTAAACACGTAGCCATCCATTTATATTGATGTTAGTTTCTATTACAGTTTTTTTTTTTTTTTTAAGTGTGAACGTCTGAGAAAATATAGAGAGAATATTTAAAAATGGTTGAAAGAATAACTGGAACTGGGTTTTTCACTTTCTTTCAATTTTAAGATGTAGAAAGACAGGTCTGTCCATATAAATCAGCTCTGATTGACTTTGACTGTGTGAACTTGTAATGAAGTGTTTTTCACAGCCCATAATCTCAGTTCATCTTGGCTGCAGGTGGCTGAGATGTACTCAAAGGTGTGCAAGCCAGGAAAGAAGAAACGAGCGGTTCCCGTGTCTCCCCCGGCCAACCCCGGCTTCCGGACCCTGGGTCGCGGCGACCGGGACCGAGACCGGGACGGGGGCTTCAGTGTCGTGGTCAAACCCCAGACGTGGGCCCTTCAGGACGGCAAAGCCGTCGGAGGGCCCCTCGACGACCACTGCTACGAGTCCATCGGGACGGAGGAGTGCGACCCGGCCTACGAGAACATAGAAGGTGGAGCCGCGTGGAAGAGAGAGAGGCCCCCCAACACGTGCGCCACCCTGCGGCCGAGGAGGAAGAAAGCCCAGCAGCCCTTGCAGCAGCAGCAGCCCCCTCCCCCGCCGCCGACGCAGCAGACCCCCAAGCTGCAGCACCTGCCCGCCAAATCCCTGCTGCTGCCGGGGGAGAACCTGTACGAGAGCATCGGCGACCTGAAGCAGGGCTCCGCCACCTCCAGCACCACCACCATCTTCACCTTCAACGACGGCATGGAGATGTATGTGACGGGGCTCTGAGGCGGCGGCGGCGGCGAGGCGCTGTGACCCCTGACCTTCAACACGAGGAGCTGAGCGAATGCGCCCCCCGCCCCCCAAGGAGTGGCGGCTGAGCCCCCCGTCATGCTCCCCCACACATACTGTTTACATTCAAGTCATAACATCAGGCCTCTCACAGGCTCATCAGGCCTCGGGGCAATAACGTTAAACCGGTTATGACCTGGGCTGAACACAAAGGCCGCTCTATAAACCTTAAAAAGGAATCCAAAGGTAGTGAATATTAAATGAGCACAAGACCACCGCAGAGCGACCTGTAGGTGACAGTAGCACTTCTATTTTACTGATACATATGTGCAAAGCACAATAAAGTTTAAAAAAAAGCCTAAATTCTTCCTCAATTCTAGCGGGTAAAAAAGGTCCTAGCAGGACTCCTACAGGGGTAAAGGCGCTGCGCTGTGTGAAGTATTTCGGTAGCACTTACCACGAACAGGCCTTCTCCAAAGTTACGACGTGATTCAGGACGAAATTCGAATGAATTGCTAATCAAAATACTTGAAAGCTCAGGGACCAAGAGAAACAATTATAAGAGTATTATAAGAATAAATTGCACACATTTTTCATTCCTCCTAAAGCTTTTGACTAATTTAGATCATGTTTAAAAACAGACCGGATATTTCACTCAGTCGCGTTTTGTTTCATCCTACATGGACTTAACAACGTCTCTACTGCCGTCTGTAAATGTGTGTTTTACTTTGTTGAACCTGTTTCTGCACTTTGCCTGCTACAAGTTGCATGCTAAAAAAGTGAAGAAAAAACAAAAAATCAAACAAAAAAAAACAAAAAAACAAGCACTGTCATGTGGTACCTCTATATGAATGTTATTTTTTTCTAACGTCGGTGGTTGATTTATTTATTTTATGAGTGTATTGCTTTATTTCTCTGTAGAGCACAAAGCCGGTCGGATGGAGGGTGTTTTCGGCTCAGTGGGACTCCGAGAAGCAGACTTAATTGTCTCTCTACACACACACACACACACACACACACACGATAGATGAAACTAGACTAAAGAGAAGCGCTCGAGTAGAGAGAGTTCCTACTCTGCTCTGCTTGAGTTTCGCCATAATGCAGCTTGGAACTGACGTGCATTAGCAAAACATCACGTCCAATCATCGCTACATTGAAGAACACTCGGTCCTCTCTGTTATCAGTGTTAAAAAATATTGCAAAAATGACAACAACAAAAAATGTGAAGCAAACGGTTTTTCGCTGGGCAGCAGAGGACGATTCACGCAAAGATTTACACCCAGAACCTGGACACGATTTCATTTGACCAAATATCCCCAGGAAACAATGTGATAATACTGTATGTTGATGCAATGTGTATGTACATTACAAAAGAGAAAGAATAATAAATATATCATCAGTGTCAAAAAAAATCTATCTTTTTCTATTATGTTTAACTGTGTTTTGGAATGACTTATCTTGTGACACAAACTGAAAGAAGAAGAAAAAGAAGGAAAAAAAAACAGCTGCAATGTAAAAAATGTCAGTGTGTTCTGTTTGTTGTTTTTGAAGCCATGTAGCTACGGTGTGTTCTTGGAAAGCCCAGCTGAGTTAAATGTGGCAGCTAACGTTGTGTGTTTGCTATTCAGACTACAGGGTCTTGTACTCAAAAAGCGTGTAATTAAGTGCTAAAGTGCAAAAGATTGTAATGTTTTATATCAAGATTACTATTCATGAAATGTCAGTCAAGTTTATACTTTTGTAATAAAGTGGCACTTTAAAAAAAAAAAGATGTTTTATCTCATAGTGTCAGTTATTACATTTGAAAGAGAAGACTCGGCAATGAAGATAATCTTCACTGAAAGGTTAAATATCACCAGGAGTTCACGTCTACTACAGAAACATCGAACATTCAAATGTATTTTTTTGTCTGATATCAAAAGCTGCCTGTAGATTAATGTGTTCAGCTTCAAAGGAAAAATGTATAATCTTCATCTTCAGGTTAAAATAACAATTTATAAATAGTATTTATTACATTATTTCTCAGGCTGCTTGATTCTTTTGTGTGCGACCTTACAACCTCGTCTCAGTCAGTGTGTGTGTGTGTGTCTGAGTAGCCTCCCCATTAAAATGTGAATGCGTGTGTGCACGTGCGCGTGTAGTGGGTCTGAGTAGCTGGGGGTTGGGGGTGTTTGGGGGTGTTGGTGTTCGGGGGGGAGAGGGGAAAAAAATAGGTCACCCCTTTAAAACAAAAAAGCTTGCCGTCAACATCGCAACCGTCTGCTGAATTTTCATTGGCGGGCTTGTCTCCATGGTAACAGGTTAACCTTGAGGCAGTAGTCACGTGGGCGAGAGAGTCTTCTGCTGTCTTGGGGAATCTAGCGGGCGTCGTGTGACACGCGTGACCGCGGGCGTCACACGAGGAGGAGCGACGCCGCCCAGAACGAAGCGCGAGGACGACGCGGCGCGTGAATGAGCGGATGAACGCGTGAATCACACCCTGCAGATCCATTGACGGCGCGTGACGAGTGAAGGAGACGCCAGGACGATACTGAGCACAGGGCCAGGAACCGGCAGGGGAATCATCATTCACACCAACAGATCACACACACAATGATATCATGAATTATCAGCTCACATGTTTGTAGCTGAGCTTGAACACAATGTATCCTGGAGCATTTTTATTAGTAGGATCCTCAACAAAGTGCTTCTGTGACCTGCAAAGCTGCGTTTCATGAAGCCGGATCGCGTTTCAGGGGTTGAGGTGAGTCTGGATGCATCGTTCCGTGCTGTGGAGACAGCGCTTTCTCCAAAAGGACACACGCTGGAAATCACACCGAGAGAAGCTGAACGTGAGCCACACTGACCCCTTTAGGCTTCGGGGGGCATCGCAGAGGGGGGGGGGAGGGGGGGGGGGGGGGGGAGAGACCCGGACAGTCGCACCATCGAGGATCACATTTGAGGGAAAAGGCACGTGACCCTCCGTAACCTCGCTGGGATAAACTGACGCACAGATACACAACTAAATGACAAATAAACTGCAGTAGAAAAAGACAGCGGCAGTGACAATGGAATCAAATGTTGAAGATGTTTTCTTCTAGCGGGAATTTAAGATTTGTTGTATAACTTTGCATTTTACGCCTCTTGAATGTGTAAACCTGAAGGAATGTTGGTACATGTTTAGTATGAGCTTTCCTTTCTCTAGATGCGTTGCCATTACACGATGAGGTGTGAGTGTGATTTTGTTTTTTATAGCAGAGCATATTCTTGAGTGGTTCCACCAGCTGTGAATAATTTCCTTCTGAGCAAAGTTATAATGAGCCCCAGTTTGGGCCTCTCATGTATTAACATGTAGAGTTAAACGCGGCCGTTTCCAGAGACCTCAACCACATTGTGATAAAAAAAAACAATTTCAACTTGTTTCTCAAGTTGTGTTGTGACTTTTTTTTTACTGATCCTGGAAATCTTCTAGCTCGACGTGTACAATATGAACCACATCAGAGACAGTTAGCTATCACATGGTTTATGTTGTGGTTTGTCTATATAGGACAGAAAGTCTTTGTATCTTGTCAAAGATTAATAAATCATCAAAATAAAATGGGTTGCCCCATAAAAACGTATAGAGATTAGTTTGACTGGCGGGTGAAGGCGGCTGGATCTCCAAACCAACGCTGCTTGCAGGAGCGGTTTGCTCGACACATCTGGATTCTGACCTGCTGTTTGATAATGAGGGAAACTGACTGAAGGACAGAATGCACGACAACGGGGGTGTTTTCAAGTGGCGCTTGGATTTCCTCTCACGGACGCGCGCGTCAGAGCGACGGCTGCTCCCCGTCCCCGTCGCTCCAGCTGAGGGACGTGTCCGTCCCGAAGTACCGGTCTCCAAAGTCCCCTGAAAGACACCACACCGTGGGCTCAGAGCCGATGTTCACCATGCAAAAAAACCCAGCACGACGAGACAGTTAAACCAAACGCTGAGAGGATGCAGAAAGAAGAGCTCGGTGATGATTTTCGAAGGTGGTGAAATTCACTCACTTCAGTCGCTGTAACACGATGCATCATGTGTAGCTACGTTTGCCAACGCCGGCCTGATTCATATCAGATATGCACGTGGTGCAGTTTAGTCGCAGGGCTAATTGAACTCGCTTCAAAGCGACGCGAGTATAAAATTAGAATCTGCTGAGACATGAATGAAATATGTCGACTTGAAACACAAACGTTTATTATCTTTTATCTGAAGCAGAGTTCTGGGACATTTTTAGATCCCGTATCAAAGTTTTAAAAACGTGCACCCTTGAGAGAGTGTTATGTGCCGTCAACATCTGGAATCGCTTTTGAAAGTCACAAGATTAGCCGAAAAAGTTCAAATAAGTTACATTTTGGACAAAATGTTTGATGCATGCCTTCAGATTTAACAGAGCGGTTGCGGAGAGTCAGACGGCACGCGGTGGCTTACCGATACCGGGAATCACGTGTAACAAATCGTCCAGACTCCGGTCCACTGCAGTGGTGATGATTTTGACCTTCGGGAAGGCGTAGGCCACAGAGTGCACCCCGAGCTCGGCCATCAGCAGCGACACCAACGCAATCTTTTCCTCCTGCACCTCGTGGTCCTGCTCGCCCACACACACACACACACACACACACACACACACACACACACACACATCATATGAACAGCTGTCAGAGTCTAGCTGCTCACCATCATCAGGGGGATCAATTGCAATTGGAGAGGAAAGGAAATAATTGCACTGGGACAGAAATAAAACTTCCAATCAAAACCCACGCAGACAAGCAATAAAAAAAAACGTGGCTGATAAAGAGGAGACAAGGTCCTCTTGTGCTCTTCCTCAACAATAATGGTGTTGATATCAACCCACCAGTAGGACTCGCACTGCCATCATGGCGGCAGCGCCGGTGGAGACGGTGCTGTCCATTAGGATGACATGATCCTCGCTGATGTCTTTGGGCAGACGCAGGTAATGCAGCTGGCGAGGCCAGAGAGGAGGAGACAGGTTACCATGGTTACAAAAGCAGGAAGGGTAGTTACCACGGAGACACACATGATGTGGAAGAATGAAAGAAAAGAAAAAAACAATCAAAACGTTGAGATCTTCAGTTTGATGCGATTTCCGAGTCACCATCTTATTATGTCTTGATCTGAATATTTGATTTTAAGGGAATTCGGCACAAAAGGGCAAACTCTCTTCTACCTCTGGTTCGCCCGAGTCCAGGTTGGTCTGGATGAGGATCTTGCCGATGCGGACGTCCTTGCACACGGCCCTCAGGGCGGGCTCCATCGTCTCCCCCGCCCGCAGCACGGACACACCCGTGATCTGCGGAGACGAGGCAGTGGTGTCGAGTCGAGTGTGTCCCCCCCCCGGCGGACACACTCGACTGGAAGCTAACTAGAGACGCGGGGGAAAGCGGAGCATCACTCACCCCCTTCCCTTTGTAGCTGCGGCCCTCGTACTCACAGCCCTGGGGAGTCTGGACCACACACGACTGTCCGAAGATACAGAGGAAACATCGTCTTAGCACACAAACGCATGACTCCATTTTCCATTTGCAATTTTGATTTGATTGCTGATATCGTTATAAACTTAATACCATTCCAAAACGGTATTAAGTTTAATTTGCAGAGACTTAGACACCAACTCACAGAGAACGTTCCGTCACCTTTATTGTTTGTCTGGTACGTTGTTGGGAGTTTAAAGTGCGTTGAAAACAGTTCATAGTTTGTGCATTCAAACTGTGAGAACTGATATGGGAACTGTATTTTTAGAAGTAAGTTTGAATGTGGGGAAAAAGAAGAACCTAAAGACAAAAGTTGACTCTCGCTGTGTTGATTTGGAAAATAATCATCTCAAGCAAGCTTCATGCCTCTGCCAAACTGTATTGGCACCAACAAACTAACTAATTCTGATGACAAAATCAAAGTACAGCGGCCTGTGAAACCAAAACAATGAGCTGAAAGACCTGAGGGGAACTCTCTGTGGATTCGTCCCCACACACAAGCATCGGTTGATTATTATTCAATATGCACCGTCCACCCACCTGAGACGGTAGAAACGTCAGCGCGTGTTCTATGAGAAGCCGCATCAACCTCTTTGAGTAGAAGATGAACTCGTCTCGACTGGTTCCTTTATTCCTGCGTTAACCCCCCCCCCAAAAAAAAGAATAGGTGTCAGAAGTCACATTGTGTGTAAAGAGGTGTGTTCCCTGAGCCCGGTCGCGTACCTGATGATGGTGTGCAGGCCTTTGACCTGCGGCGTGCGCTCCAGCACGCTGAGCGTCCGCGGCAGCGTCTGACTCTGCTGAGCGGAGGCCAGCAGCGCCCTGAGAACGAGGAGAGATGCAAAAAGGACGGCACAGGGAGGCGTTGTTAACGCCAGACGCAGACGGACAGACCGTAAGCCAGCGGAGGGAAAAGAGTTCTGTATGAGCGTACCTGACACTGAGCTCACGCTGCGTCACAGAGAGAGAGAAATAAAGAGGATGAGAAGACGCCCACAGCCTGTCGGCCCCAAACAAACTTATTTCTACTGAAGATGGACATTTATTAAACAGCAGCAACAAGCGAATTTGCAAACTTTTTGAAAACAACAATAAAATAGTAATTTATTTCGAATCAGTGTTTAGGGCAGCAGGGCGGACTACGACTAAAGGAATAAAGAATATGGGCAATAAACAAAATGACCAGATATATTCAGCTCAGCTGCAAACAAATTACTGATAATCTTTCATTTTTAATCCCTCTGAAATTCTGAAATACTTTGCCTGCCAGAAATACCTTGCTTTCTGTCAAAACGTACATCTGCAAACACGCAGCCGTTTTGCAGGAAAATCTGCAATTTAATAATTCATATTTTCCAAATTATGACATTGAATTGTTTATTAAAACACAAAAAAATACCCCCAATAATAAAAACAGAGATTGTATTTAAATTAACTAAGAAGCTATCGAACACATGTTTGTTATGGTTTCTTTTTTCAATAAAGATCCGTGGCACAGAAAAATCAGCGTGCCTTTACGTTGATAACAAATAATAAGAGGCTTTTTTTACTTTGTTTTTTTTTAAGTTTGCAACTGAGCTTGAAGCGCTTCATTGCCTGAACGAGCCGTGCGTCTCTGGCGTGTGCTCGCATCTCTCGGCCACACGGTGGCGCCAGCCGCTCAGGTTCGATCAGCAAATCGGCCGCTCACCTCCTCCAGCTGGCTGTGGACGTGCTGCACTATCAGGTCGATGGCCACCATGTTCCCCCCACCTCGAAGAGAAGTGACAAGACAATGACCATCTGTCCTCGCCAGTCAAATGTTGTTGTTGTTGTTGTTGTTTTCCCAAATAGCCTTTTGGTTATTCTAAGGGAAGCCTCACCTCTCGGCACCACGATGTCAGCCAGCCTCATGGTCGGCTCGATGTACTGTTCAAAGGCCGGCTTCACAAACTTGTTGTATTGCTTGATGACGCCGTCGATGTCCCTCCCGCGCTCCGTGACGTCCCTGCGCAGCCGGCGGACCAGCCGGACGTCTGAGTCAGTGTCCACAAAGATCTTCATATCCAGGAGCTGTCCAAACAACACGACACCGCGGTGGTGACAGCGCACACGTCACTCAATTTGTAAAGAAAAAGGAACCAAAACACACACACACGGCCTCACCTGGAGAAGCTCTTGGTCCGCAAAAGACATAATTCCTTCAAATATTATTACACTGGCACCGTACACATTTTTCTGCACGGAGCCAAGAGAAGAAAAAAAAAATGAAACAGCGTTGAAAGCTGCTGCTGTTTGAAATGACAATGTTTTATTAATGTAACTACATTTTTCGGCTTTGAAGAATCCATCCAAAGCAAAAACAGGACGCCCCGTCCTTGTGTTTTCTGTGGAAACGGGACGACTCACCCAGTCTTTCTGCCTCCCGTGCGTAGTGAAATCATACACCGGGATCTTCACACTCTTTCCCTGCTTCAGCCTCCTCAGGGTGGCGACCAGCAGCTCAAGGTCAAAAGCCCCCGGATGGTCAAAGTTGTAATCGTTACTCGCTGCCAAAGTCTGCTGCTCCGGGGACAAAACCTGTAGAACACAGAGGACTGAAGCTCGCAGGTTGCAGGAAAGCAAGTACGCACATTTTGAACAATATCTTAAACTACTCTTTTAAAGAGTTGTTTTCACCAAATGTTGGCGACTATAAAGTTGTGCGAAGATTCATCTTGGTTGGAATTTCCATTTCTCTTGCCAACAAAGTGCGAATGCTCAGGATGAATCAGCTGATGATCACTTTTCTTTATGAATTTGGTCGATGATCTTGTTTTAATTAAAGCTGATTGGGCGTCCTGGAAGTTTTTTACCTCGCGTGGGGGTATTAAGCGTTTGTCTGGACATATTTTGTAATATCTTTGAATGTATTACTTATGTACAATGTTACTACGTTTTATGTTCAGCGCTGTGACCAAAATCTTGGTGAAGTAAAACAAAAAGCCTTTATGATGTTTTATAAAGTGAAAGTGTCACATGTAGTTTGTCTCCGTTTTATGATATGGCTGGTGTTAACTTCTAAATACATGCTCTCATTTGTGTACAAAGTTAGTTTTTCAGTGATGCTCTTTATGTAGAAAACCCCTAATGAGGCTATAATCTAAAGTGTGTCACAACCCGAGTAGTCATTTAAAACTGTGACAGCAGATCGCTTCTTATTGCTCAACGTCATCCCACAATGAACCCACCGATCACTAGAGCCAAAAGAAGTAAGACAAAGGCAGCACAAAACTCACCTTGTAGAAGGAATCCATAGACAAGAGCACAACCCACGGCACATCCAGAGCCTCGATGATCCTATTGGCCACGGTGGTCTTCCCCGAGGCGCTGCCCCCACACAAGCCTGCAGACCCACACGGCACGTCAGCGTCCCGTTACGTCTGCTTTTCAGTGTGTGTGTGTGTGTGTGTGTGTGTGTGTGTGTGTGTGTGTGTGATAGCAGCACAGCGTTAGTGGGTATAAGGAGGACGGCTCAGAGCTCAAAACCCACGACTGGGCAACAAGAAAAGAGTCGAGGAGGAGCGAGAGCATCGCCATACCGATGACGAAGGCCTCTTTGGGCTGCGCTCCGTGCTCGTCATACCAAGGAGGTCGGCCGGCGGTGTAGACGGTGCGCGTGCCCGTGCGGAGCAGAGGAGGCTCGGTTTTACTCAGCGAGGTGGCGCTCTTCCTGCGAGGGGTCCCGGTGGGGGGCAGGAGCCGGTCCAACGAGTCCTCCCCGCTCCCACTGCAAGTCAGCAAACAGAGGGGGGAGTTACAGCCTGCACGCACGCAAACACACACACACACACACACACACACACACACACACACACACGAGTCTACAGGCAGGTGGATAACTTGATGAACTACTTTGTCTATTTGTATCATTTCTTTTCGTGGAGGTAAAGGGGAGACCCTGGAAGTGCTACAATGTTTGACAACCAGTTCATATGTTACTGTTGAGAAAATATATCAATATTATGGTTCTGGTTCTGACTTGTTAGATCCCAATTGGGGCCCAACTAGTCGCCAAAGCAAACATGGGGCTTAGTACTACATGCTGCCAGCCACAGCTGTGGAGACTTTGGTAGTTTTTTTTCTGTTTGTCTTACTTCTTACTACTTCTTCCTGTTTTAAAGCTATTGGTTGTCTTGTCTCATCTGGACCCGGAGTCTGAAATAAGGTTGATTGATTAATTTATACCTGACATTCCTGACAGTAGTTTCATGCAGAACTTGTTCTTGTCACACGTGTACTTACCATGTGGAACTGGAAGTAAACGATCTGAATACTTCCTCCATGCCTGGACTGTGTCTACTCTCAACATGGAACAAACACAAGTCAGCCGAGGCACAGCTGCATTCCCACAGGCAGTCATTAGAAACCATGGATTGTGCTGCACAACTACGCACATGCGTACGATACACACTGTAGACGATCCTCTGTGACTGAGCGCAAAATCAACACACTCCCAAACGCCCTATTCAGTCTTCATAAATAGCTCACACTTGTGCGGTGTGTCCGCGAGCTCCCCCCGAGGAGGACAACAAGCATCCTGCCCACGATCAGAGGAAACGACAACAACAACAACAACACAGAGAGTCACATCTTACCCGCGGTCAGACCTCAAGGACCAACAGCCAGAAATTCTGGCTCCTGCGCAGTCCTGCAGAGTCATGTCTGCTATAGGCAACAGCCTGCTGGCCTCCAGCTCGCCTGTCACCGTGGCAACTCAGAGTAACAATGACCACAAGTCAAGATGGTGTTCAGTTGGGTTTAGTTTGCTTTACCGAGTCCATTCACAGTCTGTGTCCACGGAGAGTAAACATTCCTCTGAAAGAATCCCCCGGTGCTGCCGTCTGTGTGTGTGTGTGTGTGTGTGTCAGGCACTAAGAGGATCTGCGGCCTGCTTTGCTGGTATTAATAGAGACACTCGACGGGACGGGCGTCTTCTGCTAATCCTTTCTCTTCGTTAGATGAAAAAGAGAAAATCCTCACATTACTAATCAATGAATTTACCAATCATTTCAGCCCTAACAAGCTTTGCCTATTTGTGTCCTTAGTGGAAGCTTCAGTCATCTTCTTAGTTTGTTTGAGTCAATTGCTACATTGTTGATGGAAAAAATAGCTAATTTATTTATATGGCCTATTTTCCTCGCACGGTTGTACAATCTATATAATGTACCACGCCATCTGTTTTTAGGGCTCTTTAATGGGCGAATTAGGCCAAATCGCCAGGAAGAGCAACAGAGAGGGTTCCCTCTTCCACGACTGATAGAATAGTCAAGAACTATTAAAATAAGTTTTAAAAATAACTAATAATACCTCACAACAAAATGAAGTTGAAGTTCAATCACATGAAGTTTTTTTTTCTTCTAATTTGACTTATGGTACATTTTCATTTTACAAAATCCATTTAAATAGGATTTTGATCCAATAACTTATTTTTTTATGTAATTTGATTTACTTTTACAAAAGTAAAATATTGAAATAATAGATTATATTATTGTATTTTTATTTAATTGAAAGCAATTGAGGTTAAGAAAAAAATTGCGGTGTACTTTACCAATAAATGTACTCAAGTAAATTTGAAAAGGCCATACACAAGGAAATAAAATGTAGATGTTTTGATTTAATTTAAAACCAGCATTGGTGACTTAGTGAGCCTGTGACGTCACCATGCAGCGCGTCACGTCTCCCCGCATCTGTTGGGTCCACAGCCTCCGACAAGTCCCCCTTTGCACAATTAATCAACACGAACAGGAATGGCTTTTGATTTAAAAGTGTTAATACCGGAGAATAAGCGTATTGGATGCGCTCGCGGTTTTGGCGCAGGGGAGTCAGTGCGGTTAGCTTCACGTGACCGGGTCACTGCGCTGCTGCACAAACACAAATAAAAACACCACGGGAGCAATTCCGGTACAGATACTTCAAACAGAGGCATAAAACACGGAGACCATCGTGTACCTGTCCGAGCGGGACGACATTATTCTCCTGCACTCCGTTTTCATGGAGCTCCTGCGACCTCCGAGCCGGCGGCATCGGCTGGATTCCTTCTGATCGGCGCTGTGGGATTGTGGGTAATGTAGTTTATCGCCAAGTGCCTCCTCGCCAACGCAGTTTCTAGGTCAATTAACACATCCCTCGGATGCAGTCCTTTGCACTAAAAGCATTTATTTGTTGCTTTTTATTTATTTACTTTTTGACATTACAAAAGTTTCACAGAGCGAGAAAGAGGTAGAGACAGTAAGAGAGAAATAGTCAATAGAGCAATTTACAAAGCAGATTGTCTGGGTGCTTCTCCGTCACAGTTCATTGACAGGCCGCAGAGTTTGTGTAAGTTTGTTGTGCAGAATGAAAAGCTGCCAACTTTCGCTCAACAACATAACTCGTATAGATCGCTTCTCGCTGGAGGGATTTATCCTCTGGATCGGATTCACATTTGAGTTCATTTGGGGTAAATATTCCACTTCTTCTGGCTACGATATTCTTCCAAAGGAACCTGTGAGTGACACAAAGATGAATACTTTTTCATTCAAAGGGAAAGTTAAACATTTAGGGAAACACATATTGACACCACTCATGTCTGTATTGTCAATAAGAAGCTGGTGAACGTTTAGCTGGAAGACGGAAAACAAACACCCACCACCAGCGGCCCCAAAATCTCAATATTTAACAACTCATATCTCACTCGTCTAATTAGAACAAAAACTAACATTTCATTTATCCATACATTTATATTCTTACACTCTAAGTCGTTCAAGTCCATCTCTTTATTGTCAGACTGTTCCTTAAAGACGAGGTCCGAGTAGTGGAAACACTCCCTCACCTCTGCTGAGCAGCTGCAAGTTGCGTCCCTCCTCCTGCACCTGGAGCTGCAGCACCTGCTGCAGCAACTCCTGCCGAAGTGTTTCCTGCACCAGCCCCATCCTCTCCAGCTTCTCCCCGTTCAGACGCAACAGGGCCCGGCCTAGAGAAGTGGGAGCAGATGACAAATGTTGTGTTTATTTTCCGATTCTTCGATCGCATTTGTAGGTCAGCTGAGGATCTTGGCTTGGTGTGCAACCTGTGATGGCGTGCTGGGAGAACGCCTCCACGTAGGCCAGGTAGTTGTGCGGACAGTGTTTCTTCAGCCATTTGCAAACGTCTTGTTGCGACCACAGCACGACGGGACGGATCAGGCTGGGCTGTGTTGGGCTCGTGTGATATATTCCATAATTGTCGCTGGAACGGTACTGCAGACCGAAAGGAAGACGTGCGATTAATTACAGAGTAGACCGACATGTTTTCCAAGAGTATTCCAACATTTTAGGAAGTCATGCCGAGGGTTAAATGAGAAGATTGAGGTGCACATCTGTACATGGGGGATCAGGCCTCTATATGATAAAAAAAAAGGTTCAAAACTCATTATAGCACAGAAGGACGCCGGTGGCCGTATATGAACATGCAAATCAAACACTCCAGAGATGTGAACCTCTCGAAGATGCAGCAGCAGCTCCTGAAAGAGCAACAGCACAGCCGCAAGAGCCAGTGGGATCGTGAGATGCAGCGCTTTAATATTACAAGATGTAAAACTATGGAAGACCGATCAAACTGGGCCTTTGATCAGTCACTCGGTTTTAAATATTCAGCAGTTACAGGATTTCAGGATGTTCTTGTATGCAAGAAAGTGCTGCATCAAAAAGAGAAAAAGGCAGACTAAAGATTTTTCCCGTAAGTCTTAATTTGTCAGAGGACTATCTGATAAAGAGGAATGTGTAGAAAAGGTGTTCCAGCTAAGAAGGACCCTTAAATTCCAGCACAATTCATCTTCAGCATTTTACTTTGTAGTGTCCATAATCTCTGATCTAATGAAACACTGAGTCATGAACAATGACCACTCCTCTTTCGGAAATATATGTAATTGCTTGGCTTAAAAACGAACATAACGAGTACAAAATATGTGGAAAATGTGTCCAGCAATTTAATCAAACAGTGGTTTTAAGTATTACTTCAATCAGTTGTGATTATTGTTTCAGTAATGTTGTCTAGCACCAAAATGTCATTTCAATAAGTTACATGAAGCACAGAACAAAGCTGCTCGCATGTCACATTAAGACCCACAAAGAGAAGAGCAACAAAGAACAATAAGTTATACTTAAGACACTACGCTGGGATTCCTTTCCTTCCACTTAGTTTGTGAGGACAGCGTTTCTACGGCTGCGTGACTTCTGAACAATCACACAAAGGACCCGTACTTCTCGTACTGTGAAGCAAACAGTCAATGCGAAAGTCATTTGAAAGTCACCGAAATGTTTCACACATTTCATTGAAAGCATTTTCCCAAACTAAATAGCGTTGAGCGCTTTCAGACAGCGGACATCGTTCTGATGGTCGGTATTGTCCCCTAAAAAACATGTCGCATTGTCTCCTTGCGCAGCAATTAATGATTTTCATTATTAACTAATCTCCTGATTAATTGTGTCGATTAAGTGATGAATTGTTCAACCAATAAATTGTCAGACAATATTTATTGTATTTATTTATTTGAAGCTAGAACTAGATTGTTTTTGGCTTCACATTCTTGAAAAACGATTATTATTTTCTTTCAACGACTACTCAATGTATTGTGTAGCAGGGAGAGAATATAATGAGTGTTTCCTCGTCTCAAACAGACATGTGCAGTACATTAGTGAGGAGTCTGTACATGTAGAGAAAGCGTCTATAAAACTAGCTGAAAGGTGAAAAGCTGCACTGTGGCACAAGAAGTGAAAGTACAACACCCATTAAGTTTATGTTTCCCAAAACAGAAATAAACCAACCGCTACATTATGTGCACCCAAGAGGATTGAAGCGCACAAACAATGCATTGTGTAAAACTGTGTTATCAGCCAAGTCCAGTCCAATGTTTGCAGCTTTGGCTTCAGCTCATTACCGCCTTTTTAAAGACTCTTTCATGGGGTGAAGCCTAAGAAGAGGGCTTTAAACGAGGACACTCTACTGCACACATGGATTGTCCCCGTTGACGGCGAGCAGACAATGCTATCGCCACACAACAAAACGAACCTCTATTAAAAATGTAATTAAAACGGGAACCAGAAGGCTACCGGAGGCAGATCGGATGACGACTCATATAAAGAGATCTATAAATAAATATATTAAAAAAGGCTTCGCACGCCGTGCAACAACAACCACAGGCTGTGTAGCATCAAGTATTTCCTATCAAACCAAATTCGGTTTCCTTCTGCTCCGAGTCAGCAGTGCCGCTGCAGCACAGCGTGATTGTTGACCGGCCAGTCGCTATTTAAAGCCCAAATGTACTAAAAGGCCGTTAGAGCCCCCCAACCCGCTGGGGAGAGAGCGACTCCCATTGTCTGCTGAGAAAGTGCCGCCCCGTTACATCGGCCAGACGACAGAGTGTTTTCTATCTGAGGGGATAGTTACTGAACACCTGCGAGGATCCACATAGATCCTCTGCATTACATTGGTTTGGTGTCTGAATTACTGCCTGCAGGGATGCAGTGGGGCTCACTGAATAAACTCTTACTCGTTGTGATGAAACCGCCATTACGTCTGTTTTTTTTCCCCAATTCAATTTTAAGAATGATGTTGGACCCATCAGAGTTATGGATTTCTGCAATTAAAGTCAAACTGCAAAATGTTTTTCTCACTACTGAAATAGTGCGACTATCGGCCATATTTTTCAGTTGACAATAAAAGTGTGTGCTTGTGGATAATTTCCAAATAGTTAAAACACGGCAGCTTGTCGTCCTCGGTAGCCATTAATGGCCGACTGCATCGAGTGTGTTGTTGAGCGTTATCAACCTTAAGAAATAAAGATATCTCCTTGACCGTGATGCAGAAGGCCCGGGGGAGGGAAGTGAGGGTGGGGAGGGAAGTGAGGGTGGGGGTCTCACTCAACATCAGCCTGTGAAGCATGTGTGCTAGCGGACGTGTCGAGGTGTCATGTTCCGGTTGAATACCTGCAGGGCCTCTGTGCCCGGCTGCTGCAGCAGCTTCACCGGCCTGCCGCCTGCGGTTTTCTGCCCACGTCCGTCATGCCAGGTCAGGTTCCCACCTGTCCGTCGACTGAGCTGGTGCTTGAAGTCCTCCGGCAGAGCCCTGTACTCCACAGCTGGCCTGCAGAAGCTGAAACTGGACGCCGCTGCAAGGTCAAAAGCGAGCAGGAGGTAGAACGATTAGGTGGCCGGATCTGCTCGTGAGCATGTAAAAAGCAGCGCGAGGCGCTCTGCAGAAAACACTCGCTCAACTCTGCGTGACTTGCAAATAAAAGAAAAGAGTCAAATTCCCCCGCATGAATAACTCGTCAGTCAGGGATGATTTCATTGTAAAGTACCTGCTGTGTTAAGGAGCAGGTATGAGGTAATGTTCAAAGTCCCCTGAGCCTGTACAAGCTCATGGGTGATTCACAGAAGTCCTAGTTCGGGTAACAGCCTCTGCGGCGAGCCAGATTCTGGTCATTAATGGCGAGGCCTGCAGGCGGACATCCAAACCCACTCAACAGCAGGTGGCTTCCCAACCTCCAGTGATTAAAGGCAGTGTGTAACTAGTCAACACGCTGTTACTGGCACAGGTCCTGGCAGAGAGCCACGGGTCATTACGGATTCATCTCACCGTGTGTGTGTGAAGCTATATGCAGTGCAGCTGTGTGTGTGTGTGTGTGTGTGTGTGTGCGCTAACGTGCATTTCCAGTATCTTTAAACCGAGATGATCATTTGGAGACGGGGCATAACGAGAGACCTTTGGGGGTGTGAGTGTTTGAGGAGATGAAAGAGTGTCTTTTGGTTCTCTAGCTTGGTGCCTCTCCCTTCTATCATTCAACGTCCCCCCACTGAGAGAGCAGCGAGTCTCGCAATCATCAAGGCAAACCAGCAGCATCAGATTGTTATGAATAAAACGCTGCATGCCATTTTGGTTTCTTAGAACCAAACTCTGACGCTGCGTACTTTCAATCAACTCTCTCAGCCCCCCAGGCTGCTGCAGTAACCACAGATGTGCCCCTTCCCCGGATTAAACACGATTAATTAAGACCACTTGTCAGACTGAGTTTGTTGCTTCCTTTAGTTTTGCCGTCTATGAGGGGTGGAGGGTTTGGAGGGGGGGGTCTCATTAACGAGCACACATATTAATTGCCAGCACCGGATAGAAAAACCCTTTCATGAGCTAGAATCTTACTTAGCATGCTGTGAAGGGTCTCGCTTTGCATGCAGTACATCTCACGGGCTATTCGGGGGTTGAATCTGCTCTGTGGATTAAACCGAGAGCAGCGCATCCGTCACCAGGAGCATTACGCAGTGTCCAAAGACGACAAATACGCAGCACAACAGTCCAACCTGGTGCCAGTGGTCGCATCACGTCGCTGGAATCCATTTCAGTTTAAAGTTTCTTACTTCGTAGGTAGATTTAATGCGATGTGTACTTCCTCCTGCAGTAACGTCACATACCAAACAAAACCGGTCTAACGAGAACGCTAACCGAGCTGGAACTAACAAAGTGCGCCTCCGTGTTAGTACACACACGTTGACCGTCATGGTTCGGAAAGCCGCCTACCGTCCACCGCCATGGTGCTCCCGTGCCGCGGAGGATCCGGTCAGACTCACAACATCGCCGGTGACCGTCGCGCAGACTGCAGGCGTTCTCCGCGCGCGCCTCTCTCGCTCTCTCGCTCTTTCCCTCTCTCCCTCCCTCCTTCCGTCTCCAACGAAAGTTTCAGAGCGGTCTGGCAGGAGGGATGACGCTCCGCATTCCCTCACGTCTCACCGGGGCACCTGTGGGAATGACGCTGCTCACGTGGTTCCCCGGTGTCGTCCGTCCGTGGGTTGTTTTGTTGGGAGACGCGGGAGGAATGTCCCCAAACAGCTGTGCAGACTTGTTTCGCCGGATTAGGCGTGAGTGCGCGTGTGCAGTCCGTGCGCGTGTGTGTGTGTGTGTGTTTTCTTTTTAATTATTTCTATGTCGTGAGAATCAGACGCGCGTCTTTTTCTCAAGAGCCCGCACGTGCGCAGCGGGCTCAAAGTGCGGCCCCGGGCCCTGTAATTATCACAGCCAGTGGAGACTCTGAAAAACAGGCGGATGAAAAGGCTTCTCGTCGCTGCAGCATCCAGCGGGTTGGAATCCCCCTTTGCCTTTTCTTAAAGAAAGGGAGCTCTGTGCGCCCTGTGGGCAGAGGGCCTTCTGTGTCTCGGGCCCTCTGTGTGTGCGGTTCATCCACCGGAGCTGCATGTACGACTTACTAAATGGGTCAGATATTCAGCCCTTTATATTTACTCTCTTCGCCATTTTGCCTCCACGTTGCTATTATTTTCCACCGCAAAAAAACAACAACAACTAGGGAATGGAGACGGGGCCAAACGACAAACTGGAGACAGCATTAGAACATAACAACTGAAACAGCATCGCATTTGGCACACACATTTGCACCCTGGTTGCCTTGGCAAACGTTTTTTTAAATAATGGCCCCAATTAGTTGGTCAAACATTCCTATCAGAGCAATAATGGACATAACTAGATCCTGTTTTAGTCGGTTACAGGTTTCTGCCAAAAGCACACAGGGCTTCCAACCCTCATGACAGCTTCTAATTCCCAGCCTGTAAATCAGGGCACCTTGAGTCGCCGGTTTGTGGTTTGTCAAAAAAAAACTCTGTCATGCTAAACGGCCCCTGCTGTCAGCGCCGTACTTATTAGAGGGACAAAAACGCCGTTCAGCCACATGATGTGGTGCAATAACAAGGTGAGGTGACGCCCCGCGGGCTGTGCACGCACCACACCGGGGGACTCGCCTTCAACAAGAGGGGGCTGTCTAAGTGGGGAGGGATCTCACTGTTCGCCAAGCACATAAACACATAAAAAGAGGTGGAACGGAATTGTGCACAAATCTTACTGGAGCGTCAGGAGCCGGGGGATTGGCCCTTGAGGGGTTGGACTAAAATACATTTCATGGTTCCCATCCGTGTATTTAGAAATGTCTCATATTGTGACATCAGGCTGCTCTGGTTTAAATCTACAAAACAGGAAAACAATAATTAACTGACACCGCTGTGAGTGTAATCAAAGCGGAACCAGCAGAGGTAAAAAAAAATTGCATTTCGTTTCAGTACAGATTAAGACGTGATTGTCCCCAAGAGACGGATTTTGACAGGAGAGCAGCAGTGCAAGTGTGATGATGAGAGTTGACGGGAGAGATCAGCGCACCCACTTAAATCACACTCAATCATGTGGTTAGGTGGTCTGTTGCGTAACATTGGAGAGACTCAGATGGTTACCGGAGGGTATTTAGACTTCTGACCTAAATGGAAAGAAATCATCTTTGCAGTCCATCAACAGAGACAATATTTTTGTTTAAGGCAAAGTGAAAAATCCTGCATTCTAAATATTTCTTAGATAAAGTTACGTACTTGTTTTAGTATCAAAAGTACTCATTATGCCCAGTGGACGTTTGTTGCGGTTTTCTTCATTCTCGTTATGCATCAGTGCATAAATATAATGATGTAAATGTAGATTACAGAGTAACAGGTGCTTCACTTATCTTCCCTGATAAGACCTCATCTCAGGAATGTGTGGGCATGGACAGCAAACAGCTCTTTATGTACATCTCTTCATTGATTTTGTTGTATCCATGACAACTAATTATCCTTCTTATAATTTGTATTAGTGCACGGAGCTCGTGCAAATTCTCAGCAAAACTCCAACCAACTTGCATTTTCAGGAGGTCTCCCTTCCAGAAGCCAAGGAACCAAGTACGGGTCCAGTACGTGTACTCCCAAACCCTCCAAGATCTTTGGCTGGTTTATCCACGCTGTATCTCCTTTCTTTAATCCAAGTAAAATCTGTGTAATAAGCTGTACTTATAAGCAGGTGCAGGTAGAGAACTCTGGACCGTCAGGATGCGGCCATGTTTAACCTCTTTATGCTACGCTAACTATCTCCTGGCTCCAGCTTCATATTTAATTAACGTATAGACATGAAAGTGCTATTGATGTATTCGTCTAACTCGCAGTAAGACAGACACAAATGTACATTTTCCTAAATTTATTTCTAAAGGGGTTTGAGACACTGTAGTAAACAGACTATTCAAAGCAAACATGGGCTGACAAGAAGTCGCTTTTCTTTTTTTGGGAACTGCAGGGACTTCAGGATATACTGGTGCTGAAAATATTCAGAACTTGATTTTAAAAAACATTGTTTTAAATTTAGCTTGGTTTAAAGTCAAAATGTATGTAAATATCCCAGTGTTACCCAGCAAATTAAACTTAAGCTACTAATATGTTTGCTCGTTTTTTGTTGTATTAGTGGTTTTCTCCCTTTTGTTGTTACCACTGTGGTTGTTATCATGTTTATATCATTCCACCCCATATAAATGTGAATCCAGTGTGCTGCTATAAAAGAGCATAATGTTCAGTTGATTTCCCCAAATCTCACTAACTCACTAAATCTACAGTTTTACAGTGATGGCGTCTCACTGATGTTGTCTTGGATGATTTAACCTCTTCTCCGTGGGTTATATCGGAATGGAAATAAGCCAAGAGTAGATATGAGGCTGAGATCCCTGCTGCTTTGATGTTTATTTGAAAGGAATCCTTTGATATTTCTTCTACTCTCACTCTCCTATATAATACATATCTGAATTATGGGCAGCAATCTTCGCATCCCCCCCCCCTGCTGGTTGCTGCCTCGTTGGCTCTCGCTTGGTGGTAACAGAAATATATTGTAGTGCATCACAACCAAACTGCAAATGTGGTTGTAAACCGTGATACGGGTTCACTTGGCATGGTGTGCGTAGTTCCTTCAGATGGTTGTGAGGAAACGCAGATTGGAATATTTGGGCTCCTCCTAAACTTTAAGCCTGCACACATTTGGCCTGTTTTGAGCGCAAAAAAGATGAAAGGGAGCGCTTGAATTAATAGTTTCCACAAGAGGGAACATCAAAGAGCCTCAATTATTAATAGGATACTTTGAGGTTTATACTGAGCAGCTGTTTAACAAAAGATTTTTTTTCCAAAAATGGCTTTTGAATCAGAAATATTGCAAATACTTTATGAATATTTCATTTCTATGTTTTTGCCCGGGTAATTTAGAAAATCTGTGTTATTATTAGCCCAAACATGAACTATACTGTACAGTAGCATTACAGTCACAATGCAGTTCTTTATTTATTTAGCAATAAGTTGCCATATTTGCATGTCGAACAACAACAAACAAAGCCGGAGTATTGAAGAGTATTCAGGAGTGAAGCCGCAGCTTCTCCTCTTAGTCACCACAAGGGGGCAGTCCTTCTCTGATGTTGTGCCATAAAATTATACTGAGCATGACTTCAATATTACATTTACAAATTTAAAAATGATATAATGTAGTAAAGCAACCCCCCCAAAAAAGCAAAGCAACCCAAACACTGTAAAACCATTAGAAAAAATATATAAAATGCAGCATTGGGTCTTAATTCTTTTCATATGAACCTTTTACTGCGCTAAAAAGAACCTTTTGTGTGTTCAACGTGTTTGTTGCAATGCTGCATTACTTACGCAATAAGGTACGAGAGGCTGTACTTTATCGTCCAATAACAACAGTTTGAGGATGTTATCAGGCCCGACGCGCAGCGGCAACCTTATTGCTTTTATAATACTATTTATAATTTAGCTGCTTTTTAGCACAAAATAGTATTAACTACCAAACGTTGTGTATCGCATTTCAGTAGTCTAGAGAGTAAGAGTCCCTGTACGTGCATGTAAACAGCATCTCATGCATTACAATCATAATAGACATTTTGGCCATTCCGCATATTGAGTAACTTACATTTTAGTGCGTATAAGTACAGTGTCATGTAAATACTTTTGCACCTTTTGTAATAGGACATTCCATGCATAACTTTACATTTAAGTGATTATTTAGCTAAACATCTTCCGCCATCGATTGAATCCATCCAATAGATGGAAAGTGGACTGTACAGTTTTTGTTACACTAATGGATAAAAGAAAAGTTGCAATATACTACTGAACCGCCAGTAACATTTTGCATATTACAAGATTACTAAAAAAAAACGAAACAACTATATTTATCTCTACGTGTATATGGAAGGAATTCTAATGCAGGTTAATAAAGAACATGAAGACTAGAGGGGCTTCTGCACAGCTGACCTCCTTAAAAAGACGTGTGCGTTTGTGCGCGTGTGTGTGTGTTGGCTGTCTCCAGATGTGTACTCACTGCTTTGAGTTTGGCAACAGCAAACACACTGAACTTCTTGGCTGAGGTGTGAAGTGTGCCATGACCTCTGGCTTCCCACCTGGCCCCCCAAATTATGCTTTTTAAAGGCAAACATCGGGCTCCTTTCATGACTAAATCCGTCAAAGGGCGACACCTCCGAATATAATCTTTTTCTCTCAAGAACCAAAAGCAGAAAATGTCCACGTGAAAAACAGAACAACCTTGAACAAAGAGTTCAAACTGACCGTGGCTTGGAAATCGCATCAGGAAACGAGGTTGAGGTCTGTGAAGTGTTGAGACCAATTACTCTTGTGTGTTCTGTTACACGGCAGTGAACATACAAGAGCAGATATAAGCCGCCCGAAAACAAACAAACAAACCTGCAAATTAAACCCGACGGCCTTAATGTGATGAATAAAAGCAGCATGGACCGTTTTATAAGTTTCACAGGTGAAAACGAGTAAAACATGGAAAAGATGGAAGGAAATACGGTTTATTACCAGCACAGTTGTGAAAGAACCACCCAACCCACAGTCTAATGACTAAAGACACACATTGGGAGATCTACAGGCCAGCTCAGAATTTGGACCGCAGGTGTTAAAACTAAATAGACACAAAGAAATAGAGGACGGGGTAAACACAAATACAACCAGCCACATGTTGCACTGATCTTCATAGATGGTGAAGCACTTTTTTGCCAAAGTGGAGATGTCGGGAAGTCCACGAACAGCTTAAGCCTGACGTATGCGTCCAGAGGGCAGGTGAGTGGAAGCTGAAACAGCTGAAAGTGTGTGATGACATTGAGGGGAAACTCTGGGTGGAGCCGCCACCGACCGACGGAATAAAGCTGCACTTGTTTCACGGCGCCAGAAAGCCAGAGCCTGGATGCTGAGTGCTGTGCACCGTGTTTCACGTGATACAATGAGAGCTTGTTTACAGATCAGGGGAGTAAAAGAGCTCACGGAGAATGTGTAACACACACACACACACACACACACGGCTGTGGATCTGCACTAAACAGGGTGTTTCCAGGTGAAGGAGGTGGGACCTGGTACAAACAGGATACAGGAAATGGGCCTGCTTCTAAAGCGGGTCAAAGGATCTTTGCAAACTCACAATGACACTTTTGTTCAAAATGAGATTGTGTCAGTAAAGTGGATTATTAAAATTTCTGTATTTATTTTTTTGACTGATTGTTTTTGGTAAATAGGTTTATTGATTTCCATTGTTTTAATTATCCAAGCAAGAGTATGCGAAACAGATGTTTTTCTGATTTCCTCCATAATTTAAAGTAAACCTAAGAGAATGAATAAGTAAAACATATAATTAAAAGAATAATGTTTTGTGTGGGGGATGTTTACTGCTGCTATGGGACCATTAGGGATCCACACAAGTGTAGAGAGGTTCTTGTAACCTTGGAAAGTTCTCTCATTAAGGTTTAGAAGGACCCTTTGAGTGTATATTTGTACGTTTTTTCACGTTTCAAGACTTACATGATTCTCTGACTCGGTGGAATGTTGGGTACGTCGCTTCCATTTAAAAAAAATCAACTTCTAGCAAGGATTGTTCTGAAAGCTTTAACAACATAGGCTTCTTAAGATAAGAGAGAACGGGATTTCTCTGATATTAATCAAAAAAAGGCACCAATGGGTCAGAGACATAATGAGTTATTATGAGCTTTAGACTTTTTACTTTTCCAGAAGGGAGAGATTTGGATTCAGCCCAAACATGTGTAATAAGTCTGCACTTACCTCAAGGACACAATGAATCAATGTTATAATAAATTCAACACAAGGTATTGGATAATTTGACTTTGTTGGGCCTATTTAAATAAAATCATTTGAGCTTGAAGACTAAATGGAACCACTGACATATCCCCAAAAGTAACAAGAACCTACAAACATCAACTAAATGTAACAAAGTAAAAGGTCAAATATTTCCTGTAGTCAATATAGAAGTACAAGAAAAGTACAAGCACATTAAATGTACTTTACTGCATGTGGAAAAATGAAAAAAGACCCATGACTGTTGAGGTGATAATTTGGTACGGTTTAGTTAACATCCACCTACATTTGGACTATCTGCATAATCAGATTGCCTCATGAACCATATAATTCTAACTCTTTATACTGTAGTCTTCAAAATAATATAAAAAGGGAGATTTGATTGAAAAGTTTTACGGCCCACAAATAATACTGAAAGTTTAATTTGAAGGCTCTGACTTTATTACAAAAGGACTTTTCAGTTTGCCGTCCAATAGCTGATTCTGGTGCTATGTTGGCAAAATGTTACAATAAAAAGGTTATAAAAGGATGCACGCAGCCGAAAGGTGGCTCCGTCTGGCCTTTGAGTGGAAAGAGTTCTGTTTGTGGTACCGTGGAGCAGCCAGGCGTCCTCCTTTCCTCAGGGCGGTGACGTTTCAACTGTACAAAGACCAGTGTTGTCAATGAATGTGTGGGCTTGTGGGGCAAAGCACTCATGAACGGGCGTGTACTGCCACAGCCGTCAACACAGGGCATTTGTTTTTATTTGTTGCCGGTCCTGGAGGTTTGCTGTTAGGTCGGGTTTGTGTCTATCTGTGAAGTAAATGAGACCAAGATGTTGCACAGATTTTCCTTCGGAGGCCGTCACCTAACAAGAATATCATCACAGATCAGTCATTTGGCTGTTTGAAGAATATCTCCATTCAGATCACACACTATATGATATTTTTTGTGTGTGTGTCATGTCAAGTAATGTGCTCCAATGTGGAGGTACTTGTGTTTGAATTGAGTATTACAATTTAATTCCACCGTGTACAAATTGGACGCGTAGATTTAACTTTTTACTCCCCTATATTTTTCATCATAGATACAAGTTAGTTGTTACTTGGAGATTGTTCTTTAGATCATAAAATATCTCAAACTAATAAATCAGCTGGAATCATTTATTTCTGGTATTACTCTAAATGCAAAATAAATAGAAGCGGTCTATTTTGGGACAGGTCTGCCGTTGTACTGTGGGTTGCAATGATGTCACCATGGGAAAACCGCTCATGGTACCTTGGCCTCTGCCGGGATTGGTGGACGTCAGCCTTCAAATTAGCTCTATGATAAAAACAAAATTTTGTATGAAGTTGAGTACACACAGCACCTGGGAGGCTGAGGGCTCTCTCCCCCTTTTCTCCGTCACTCTGGTGTTACTTTGAGGAGGCAGAGTGGGCGGAGATATGTAGATGGTGGCAGTGGGGCCCTTTTAGTGGCTTCCGTGGTCCGCCAAACTCACAGTGGACTGTTCTCACTCTCACCGAGTCCACCACACCCACGGCCAGCATCAGGGTCAACATCCACAGGGCGGCGGTCTGCTTTACAGCCAAAAAAAAGGTTGTACTGCAGAGACTCAGGTCTTTTTCTGATGTCGATTTTGTAGCCTTCTTTCTGATTTTGAGAGTTTTGAGGTGTCATTTTTTTGTCAGAAGCTCTACAATTCAATAATTTCCATGTGAACTGAATGGACTGGAATATCAAGGGCATTACTTTTTTTTTCTTCTGAGAAATCCACTTCACCCTCAATTTGAAGAGTTCTATCCTTTTAGGATTTTTTTTAACACAAAGATATTGAGAGATGCATTTTGGGATGGCCGTGAGTCCTTTTGTGGTCATTGCTCTATTTTTGTCCGTGGTCGAAACAAAGTTCTACAGACCACTCCAATTTAACCAACACCAGGATCAAGGGAAAGTCACCAGCAGACACAAGTAAGTTCTCTCTCTCAGTCCACATCACTTATGATTATAACTTATAACTTCGAGATAAACTTTGTATTTCAAAAGCCAAGTCATCATATCAATTTCTCTCACCTCTATTCTGTCATCTTTGATCCTCCTATGTGAAAGGAACCACTGTGCCTACGTGGTCGAAAAGACGGTGTCCTTCACCATGCAGGATGGGGCGGCCCCATATGTAAAAGCTGAATACAACAAGTGCTCCTGGGCTCAGAAATGTCCAACTATACAGTGAGTAAACAGTTGTAAAGTTGATATTTAAGAAAATTAGATTCACATCCCTTCAGGGAAGAGAAATAAGAGTACTTTTTTAACTGACTGTGGTTTCCCTCAGGTATCGTCTGATGTACAAACCAATCTTCAAGGTGGCACATAAAACAGTCACAGAGCTGGAGTGGCGTTGTTGTCCCGGGTACTCTGGATATGGTTGTATGGAGGGACATCCAGTTTACCAACACCCCATGAAAATGATGCCACCATTCAAGGGCCCACCAATGAAAGGTCCACAGTTTAAGGGGCCACAGTACAAAGGTCCCATGTTTAAGGGTCCTGTGTTCAAGGGCCCGCCTAGCAACACTGCTGTGAAGGCCAGCCCATGGAGTCAATACGGAGGACCTCCTACCGGCAGTTTTAACTCCTACCCAATGCACCACTTTGGGCCTCCGAGGACCTCCTCCTTCCCAGACACCTCATTCGAACCATATCCATCCGAGTCGGAGCCAATGCCTGAGCACGAGGAACCACATCACACAGAGCACGACCAAGAACATGAGAATGGGCATGAACATGAGCTGGAGCAGCAACATGAGCATGAGCAGGAACAAAGCCATGGACCTGAGGAACACATACAAGAGGAGGTCCCTCCTGCGCCCTCCGGTGGTGAACAGACTGAAGGTGAGACCATAGCTGCGTCCAAATTCTACACTGCATACTATTTCTGGATTAGACTCAAGATTAGACTTACAATCAAGCATGATGTTGACACTGGATTGTGACCAAACTAAGCATACTCAAACTGTTTTGAATTACATCATGGACTCTGCTTAAGATCAGACCAAAGCACAGTGTATCATGTAAATCCCAATATTCACAGCTTTTCTTTTTCTTTTCAGGCCAACCTCTGGACAATCAGACAGAGGAGCGTATATTTCGAATGGAAGAGGATGTGCGACGTCTAAACCAGGGCCTGGAAACCCTGAGGGGAACTGTGAATGGTCTGGAAGATAGTCTACGAGCCTCCCTGAGAGAGGATGCCAACAGGATGCTGTCAGCTCTGCTCTCTGCTGTCCCAGGTCCGATTCCCTCTCCCGTTGTTGCCTCCGGTTCAGCCAGTGTAGGGTTTGTAGAGATTCCTGGGGGAGATCCTGCTGCAGGGGGTCTAGATGGCAGACACGTGTTTCCAGGCATCACAGAACTGAACGGAATGGTGGAGGAGCTCAGGACTGAGCTGCAAGTGAAGACAGCAGAAATGCAGGAACTAAAAGCAACAGTGACGGTACATGATGGAGCACTGAAGAAGATGTCAAATAGATCTGGGGCGGTTTCAGAAATCAATGGGAATTCACAGAAAGCCATGGAGAACATAATGGATGCAAAGCTGAGTGCAGCAAGGACAGAAATTTTTGGTGGGTTTGAGAAACGCGTGGAAAGTGCAGAGGGGCGATGCGAGGAGAAAGCTGGAGATTTGCGCCGTCAATGCCAGAGGGAGAAACATGAGAGGCAGGAACAGATGGAGGACGCTCTGGACGAGAGTACCTCTGACTTGAGAACCGAGCTGAGAAACCTCCAGGCCCAGGTCCAAGGCTTAAAGGCAATTGAGAGCTGTTCGGGTAGAGTGAGTGGACTCGTTGAAAGGGTTCAAATGCTGGAAACATCACTGGCAGGCCTCAACCAGTCCCAGGGGTACCTGAGAGTGGAGCTAGGTGGACACAAGGACCACATAGAGGGAATCCTGGAGGGGCGTCTGGGGTATGTAGAGGCCAAACTCAACTTGACTGGGGAGAATCAAAGTGATGAGTCTAGAAGGAGAAGTGGTGTCCCCGACAGCGCAGGGACAGGACAGGGGGTGGAAGCAAGAATGGACGGTAAGTTGAGGGATCTGGAAGGCCGTTTACTGATGGCTTTGGATGAGCTAGGCAAAGCCACTGCTCCCGCACTGCTGGAAGGTCATTCTCTTCCTGCTCTGGAGACAGAGCTAGAGTCTCTCAGGGGGAGACTAGAGGTTGATGTGGACAGAGTTCAGAAGCACCTGAGCAGTCTTGAGATTCTTTGCTCTTCTTCCTGTTCCTCACCTCAAAACCCGCACACCTTCCAAGGAGACTCAGTGGCGCCAAGTGCCAATCTGGCAGAGGAGCTGAATGTGAAGGAGGCCATCAACAAGCAAGGTGAACGTTTGAATAGCCTCAATGTCACACTGCAGAAAGTCCTGAGGCGCCTGATCCTCAGGGACAACCAGGAACAAGCCGAGGGAGTTTATCCCATCCAGGGAGAGCTCACTATCCTCAAGTTCAATGTCCGCTCAGTCAACCGCACCCTCAAAGGCCTCCAGGATTCCCTGGGGACAGTCGTCCACCAGGTGGGCCAAGCCAACATCTCCTGGCATGAGAGAGAGGCTCGTCTGGCCCACCAGATCAAGGGTGTGGTGCAGCTGGTTGGACATCAGGCTTCCATGCTTGGGGCAGGTGAGCGCAGACTGACCCGGGTTAAAGGTGAGCTGCAGGAGATGAGGAGGCGGCTGGCTGAAGAGGTCAAGGGCTGCCGAAGCACAACATTGGTCGTCCAGAAAGAGGTGATAGAGGTTGGAGGGCGTGTTGCCACTGTGGAAGACCAATGCAAGGGCCTGAATTACCTGGCAGATGACCTGGAGAGAATCAGGGAGGAGTTGGAGAGACAATCGAATGGGCTCCTCGTCCAAGTCAACGGGACTCTTTCCAGCCATGCCCAGCAGCTGTCTGCGCTGAGAGGCGAACTCAGAAACTGCACCTCCCAGGTGGAGCCAACACAACAGAGTTTAGAGTTGGAGCCAGAGCTGAGACGAGGAGACACCTTCACGTTTAATTAGTTCAGTTCACACAGAGTTACGGACAATAGATTTTAAAAATGAATGAAAAAGGGAAAATACTGTGCAGGTGTAGTGGGGGTCCACTTAAACCCCCATTTTATTATTTGATTTGTAAAATACAAAAAGGTTTTGAACCTGCACTGAAGGATGGTTTTAGTTAGCTTATACTATATGATGAAAACAAAATGGCAGCTAATTCCAACCGCACTAATAATACCGAATCTTGAAATTAAATCAAGTAGTGAAAATTTGTTTTCGTAATTGGACTTTATTTAGAAAATCCAGTGATTGAGGATGATCCTGCACCTGTGTTACTGTACTGTTTCTGTAAAGCTTACAAAATTATATATAACAATGTTTACACTTTTAACATTTTGCATTGATCGTTCTTATGTCTAGACTAGAAGTATACAAGATGTATATATATATATATATATATATATATATATATATATAAGTTTTTATATGATTTCAGTTCTTGAGCATCCGTTTCTTTTCTAATTGTAGCTCAACATAATGTTAGTATCTCAAGGTATACAAAGTTTAATTTAAAGGTTTTTCAATATTGTCAATCCAATAAACACGTTCCTTTACTATTCATGTTCACTCTTTATAGTTACTGGCGACAGACACATTCTGGACAAACCCTGCATTTCAGAAACTAGTCATGTTTTACATTAGTGGTGAGAGGCACGGATGCAGACAAGTGGGGAAACCACAAGAGAGCGAGAGTGAATCATTAATCTGTTTTTTGCTGGGGAATAGGGAGGCTCAACTGGACTGAAGCGATGTTCACGCACACTATAAATGACAGAATCCATTCCGATAATGAAGTTCACGAGGACAGCCATTGATTGCCAGAGGAACGCTGCCAACTGACATTATTGCCAAGGTGGGACAGGACTTCTGCAAAGGAGCCCTGCATTTCATTCGCTTTCTCTCTCCACAAATCCATAAACCCAGCTTTACGAGGGCAGTTTTCATTACTGTAGTTCCTGCTCAGCCCCTCCCATGTCATACAAACAGCCACGTGGGAGATGAGCCCACTGCTGTATAAAAAAATATTTAACCCGAGACATGTGGTGAATAATAAAGACGAAAATTGCATGCAGGAAAAGGAGGGCAGCCAGGAGGAGACAGACATTAAATTTATGTTGGAGGAGCGGGGTGATGAGCGTAAAACCATACCCCAAATAATCTACCATTCTCTTACTGATCATCACACCAGTCTCATGTTACTCATCAATTGCATCTTTGTCATTATGTGTGTTTTCTACTTTATTTTCTGTTTCTTTCACATCTTCAATAAGTGCACATCTTACAAAGCCCAGACAACAATACATTCATCTTGTTCTCCATCAAGTAGATACTCAGATGGAAATAGCATTCGATCGAGGGGTCTTTAGTAAACATGTCTTCTGATTGAAGAGCGTCTTCACTTGTCATTTGTGGATCAGATTATGCTCCCATGCACACTGTCACTGGCAGAGACAAGCACCCCACCCACAAGCGGCAAAGCTGCCCCCGAGACAAAGGACAGAGGATATTTGAGTAAACAGAGCAGGGCAGCCGGTGAGGATTACAGGGTTGCTTCAAATAAAAGGATTCAGAGCTTCTTAGCAACAAACTCTCGGATTTCACATTTTTCAAGAAGCAGTAACAAATTATCCAAGGCTATACTGTATTGTTAATTTCAAACACTTATGATGGTAAATGTCACAATGTTTTGTAAATGTCGGCTTATACGAGTACAACTTTTCACCAGCACGTCGTGTCCAGAGGATAGAAGCTTACAGCTTCACACGTTACTTCTGGAAAAAAGTGTAACAACAGAAGACGGATTATTGCCGCAGCGGATGAGTCCTCAAAGTGAAGGGAGCATTATGACAGAGAAGGAAAGCAGAAGGGAAACTAAGCAAATTCATTCCGGGGTGGAAATCTTCTATAAAAACAGTAAGATTTAAAAAGTATGAAGTGCAGAAAATGTACACTCACGTGGAATTAACATCTGTACTTATTAGATGATAGTACATTGGATGTGTATAAGAAGCATGAAGAACACACGGGTCCCATGCAGACATTCAGCGAGCACACACTTCACTGCCTTTTGTAACACGTTAGGAAAGAACTAACAAGACATAATGAATTAACCAGTGAGTTTTAGAGGAAGGTATTTCAGTGATTCAAAACCTCGACAAGTAGTTATTGGTTTATTTATTATTTGAGAAAATAATGATTCAATTCCTTTTATTTTGTATAGCCCAAAATTACAAACAACTAATTTGCCGTAGAGAGCTTTACAGTCTGTGCGACATCCTCTTTCCCGAAACCCTCACATCAGCAAAGGAAAAACTCAACGGGGAGAAAAAAAGAAAGAAGCCATTCGGCCATCAGCCAAATGACAAGTTCTTGACAGAGCCTTTTGTTAATTTAATATATATATATATTTTAAATACAGCCTTTTAATTGTGTCCTCTTTGGTCAATCTTTAAACTATGGGATGTGGATATAATAAATGGATGTTGATGAGGCGGCTTTGGTCTTTATGAGTCTTTGTCAGTGTTTCACTGTGAGAATGATGTCATCATAGAACACCTCAAACCTTGCATCTCGTTCATTAGTTTTTCTGCTTCCTTAACCAGACCATAAACCCCTAAATTAATTATAATTTAGCTTTTAGATTTGTTGAATAAACCATTGTTTAACGTATGTAATCGGTTTGTAACGGACTTTGTCATATGACATCTATGTCCACGGCTAGATTTGAAAGAATACATGAAAAAGAATCAACCAAATTTGTATGTATACAAAGGGGATATTACCAATACTACAAATGATCTAATCGTTTCCCTCCATGAGTATGGGCCAAATGTATTATTTCCTAATTATGAAGAGAGCTGGTATATTACAAATTTGAGAAGAAAAAGAAAGCCTGTATTATTCTACATTTACAATCCAAATTATTCATTGCCAAAATTCATTTTCCAGTCAGTTGAATTACAAAAGCTCTACTTTATAATTCAGCCTCTCAACAGTGTGTGAGATGGAGTCTGTGGTCCACTGGGCTTTGCTTATTTACACATCCATCAGTTAGAGTATTCTTTCACTTTTAGATCTGTTCTGGTCTCTACAAACCCCCGAAGGAAATGTTTACCTGTTTACCTTCTAAATGCTCCAATGTTTTCACCAGCTTATCACCATCTGTGTCTGGAAATGCACCAAGCTGCTCTCCATTCTTCTTTATTGGCCCATTATCAGCCACTAAACAAGACAAACTTGTCCTACTTTTTATGTGTTATATTTTTCTTGTTTATTCGTAAAACAAACTGTGTGCAGTTTGTGCCCATGTCTCTCCTCACACTAAACCCTCATTCTGATCTCATACGCGTACCTGTTGTATGTCCTCATGTTGACCACATACACGGTTTGCCATGTTCCGGTCTCTTAACCAGAGTTGCTGAAACCCTCCCAAGGGGGACATGAATGACTGTACAAAAGTATATGTATGTACAGTATAAGGTTCAGGTACAAATGTCAACCTTCACATCACTTTGGAGTGACAGTCGGGGGAGTCTTTAGGAATGTAGTTTTACAGCAATCTATCAAATAGTTATTGAGCTTCGTTGGTCTGAACAAACCTAGAATAAAAACAACGTAAATTATTGACATCCATCACGTCTTTGTAATCGGAGGGAAAGGGACCGCGCTCATGATTCAACACAATCTCTCATCATTTCCACCAGCTCTGATCCGTTCCAGCCCGCTGTCCTACCCAATAAGTCATTGCAGGGACTTCACTCTACTGCAGACCACTGGCTGTGACACTAAGTTCATATGAAAACAGCCCAAGAAGGTATTAATGTGACAGCACTGCTCCACGCAGCCTTCTTCTCTCCGTCCTGCAGCCTCGGGCCCCCTTAAGCAGCTTTCTACCAGCGTCCGTCCGCTCGGGGCAAACTGCACGGCTGAGTGTGACGAGAATGACAAAGCGCTTCAAGTGCACTTTACTGTGTGAACAGGTCACTTTATTAAGCGGCTGTAATATTCAGTTTGGAGTCTTGAATTAAGAACAATAGGAGATCGCACTCCAGTCGCAAATAATGCATGAAACATTTAATTGTCAATGCATTCCAACATAATCATGTATTACCAGAATGGCAACAGGACAGCTGCTGAGCACAATTATAACACATATATATATATAAATAATATATTATAATAATAAAATATGGGAGCGGCTCAATTTCTTTACTGTGAACCATTAGGAGCCCGATGAACACGGCCATAAGCGGCCTTGACAAATAAGAAAACATTTTTTGTATTGAAATTTTACAATCATTTTTATCCCTCTGACGTTCACCTTTTAAATTACCGCTTCACATGAACATCCTACTTTATCAATATTCTCTTTTTAATATTCAGAGAGAAAATCCTCCAAATGATGAAAAGGATCAAAAAAGAAAAACCCACCATGACATGGTTACATTTCTCTCTCCTCCAGGATGTGATCGTCCAGCGTTACAATTGCTGATCGATGAAGTATGAACACAAACCTTTTGCTCACATGTGTTACCGTGAAGGAGAGCTTTTGAGAAGCCAACCTCACGTGCATGATTCATTTAAAAAAAGGCTTGATTCCCACGTCCAAAGGAGGCGAATAATCCAAAGCGTCGAGGCGAATCAAAGTGTAGGGGATAAGTATAGTGGGAAAGTAGTGATGGATCGAGGGGAAAAGGGTGGGGAGCGGTGGTTTGAGTCATCAGTGACACTGCCAGTATTACGCTGATCCCTTTCTCCATATCTCTCTCTCTCTCTCCCTCCCTCCATATCTCTCGCCCTCCCCGACTGGCCTGCTGTCACTGTGGGCTTTTTCTTTTTCCATCGGTGGGGCTCAGTGCATCTCCACGACGATGAGGAGTGCATGTTCCGTGTGAGGGAGCGAGTGCGAGTCCACCTGGCCGGGTGTCTGCGAGTGTGCCATCGAAGACGCGAGAAAAATACCTCAACCAGACTTTTCCTGCGCTCCTCGTTTCCTTCCTTTCTCTCTCGCTGTCTCCCCGGCGGCGGCTGGCCGAGCATCACTTCTCTCCTCTGCTTTCCTCTCCTCTCCTCGCTGCCCTCCACCTGGCTTCCATGAGTTTAACTGAGGACAAGACAGTCCTCCCTGGAAGGTAAGCACCACCACGGCGAGGCGGCTTTCTCTTTCCAGTGCAGTGAAAAGATATTTGACAATAAGAAAATGCAGGATGATTTAGGATGAAGATGAGGTCTAATTTCCCAAATTGAATTGAGGTTTTCAAATGGTGGCTGGCAGCTGACAGGACTCTTGAATAAAAATAAATGCTGTCTTTTCCTTCCTTCTTTCTTTGGGCAAAGGTCTGCTAGTTAATTTGGACTGGCGATGGTTGCTCCCTTAGTGGTTAGTGACAGTCAGTCAGTCGAGGTTCAAATGACGTCTCAAAGAAGGGAGAGCGGATTGTGCGGATGAAACAAAGGCCCATTCAACACAGATAAATTATCTGATCTGAGGGGATTAGTGATGAGGTCACCAAACATCCCTCTCTGGAAAAAAAAGAAACATCTTTTAGTTGAAGTTGTCAATATTCTCTCCGTTTTTAACACAGCCAGTTGACTTAATCTCGGGCGGTTTACCACACAGGAATAGTTTCTTTGAAGTGCCTCTTCTTATTACCCACACGGACACAACAGAGACTCCGTGTGTGTGTTGAGTGATTAATGATGCCACAGTACGATGTCTTTTATTAGATACATTATGATTCGACCGAGTGAATGACCTTCAAACGAAGCTCAGAGTCCAATAACAAATGAGACACAGAGACGCTGAGTCACACACACAATGTGGTTTTGTTATAGGTTTGTGTAACGAGGGTGACGCAGTTGTGGTCCAGTGATGGTAAAATGAATTACTAAGGGGATAGAATTGTTCAATTCATATATCTATTGTACATTGTTAAGTGTCTGATATTGTTCCCGTAGAAAAGATTAGAGTTTCAGTCAATGAAGAAACATTAAACATGGTATCCACATTCTCCAATTAACCTTTAGGACATTAATAAATAAATTAAATAAATTACCAGCGTTTGTATTGTTTGCGTCCGAGTACTTAAAAGTTGATATTTTAAATAATTTGTTTGAAATGATCAACACGGTCAACTATACATTTCAGATTGTAATTTGCTTGAAGCCAAAGCCACGTGTTAAATAAAACGAGTGTGAGTGGACCGCCAGGGGAGCGCTTGTGTCACATGGTCACACTCCCCGGTGATTACATAAGAATTTCCCCCGCGAGGTTTGTACAGTCGCCTCCAACTTCTTCTTGTCATGTTGCTCAGCCACAGTGTAAATATTGTACGGGGGCAGCCATCACTTGTCACTGTCAGTCAGGCAGACGAGGAGGCAGTTAGACGCAGCGGGGTGAGTCCTTAGTCTACGTCGACCTGACTAAAGGTCACACAGGGCCCTCGGGGGGGGGGAGGGGGATGTGTACACTGAGTGTCATACATGTTGCACAATGCTCAATGAAATGCTAAATGATGCAAATAGTTTCTATTGTTTCTTGTTCTCCTGAGTTTGTACCCTATGGTTGAATGCACTTATTGTACGTCGCTTTGGATAAAAGCGTCAGCTAAATGACATGTAATGTAAAATAGTACACACAAATACGGACTACAGCCATTAATTGATTCAAGAAACAAATTTTTCAGTAACATGTTGCAAAAATGCAGAGCGTTGCAAGTTATTCCTCAAAGCAAAGTGAATATTTGATGTTTTTCCTTTGGCATTTGTGATATTAGACAAAATGACTTTGGGTTTTACACATTTGGAAAAAACAAGCTGAAGATTGATTGAATCTGGGCTCCGGTAAATTATGAGGAGGTTTCTCGATTTTCCAGAGAAGAATAAAGGAATCAGTTCATTAGAGAAAGTAATTAGATTAATCTATAATGGAAAACGGTGATTAGTTGCAGCCCTATCATGGACATTTGCATCAAACTAACACTAAATAAGCCTGCCAAAAACTGCAAGGCGCCAACAAACAAAGCAATGTAAAAAAAAGATTAACAATATGACTGTTTTAGCCTCTCTATAATATATAACAGCATACATAATAAGAAATGTCCAATATTGCCTCGAAAAACAGGTCATTGTTAAAAGGACGTGAATCAACCAAAGCATAAAAGATACAACGCGACGCTTTACACACAGACGTTCAAATGCTTTATGATTGAAACTGTCCTAACTATGAGGGCTGGGTGTCACAACAACAGGCTAAAGGAAAGGCAATGTCATACATAAAACACACACAATAACAGATTCAAACAACGGTGAAATGTAGCTGCCAATCGCCGTAAAGCGTGCATTGCGATATTCACTGCCCATGACATCACACACGTGGACATCCAGCCGTGCCCTTCATCCATAAAACAGCCGCACTTCTCCTCCCACCGGGGCCGTTTAAATGTTACGAGTTTCAGTGGCATCAAACTGATCTCACAATACGGATGACACACCGCCGGGAACCTCGCCAGAAATGTAAGAGATTACTTGGCACGCTTCGTTCCACAGGAAATCACAAGACGTCTCAGCGGAGACTCTAGAGGACTATAAACGGGTAAGGGCGAGGACATAAACCAAGTCACCAAGCGATATGTAGTTTACGCCCTTACATCATCATCTGGAGGTCAAGGTCGCCATCTCAAAAAATGTCAAATTAATCACAGCTGGGCAGAAGAGTTTTTCAGCCAGACTGAAAATACTTAATCTGTCACAGTGGAACGAGTCAGCGGCTTAAGCTCCTCCCGCTTCTTCACCTGCACCTCCTCCCTCTGGTTTCACATCCACGTGGCAAAGGGGCACAAAGCTGTCAAAGTCATTTGACGGCTGGATCTGACATCCGATGCAGTTATTTTGATATCAATTCAGCACATCTATTCAGCTATTTAAAAAATAAACGATAACAGCAACGTTGTAGTGATTCTTACATACGTGAGAATGATCTAAGTCTATTCCACAAAGTGAGGCCATGGCATACAGATTATTTAACCCTGGTATTTTGTTGGTGCTCCACCGAAACAGGACGCTTGTGTATCGGGACTGAAAAGATCACATCAAGGTACAGTTGACCGGAACTTTAGCGCGTTCATTTGTTAGACAATACCGATTCCACTCACGCCAAAATAAAGCCCAGTCAGATGTGGTCGGGGCAGTTAAGCTTAGAGAGGAGCACACTTTAGATGGAAAATGTGTCTCCACACTTTGTGCAAAGGTCTAAATCTTCCATGCAAGGCGGTTCCTGAGAAGGAGCTTGCACGAGGTGAATCCTCCTCTGCACAGGTCTCAGGGTGACATCACAGCGGAGTTCGTGGATATGAGATCACAACTACGTCGTCTGCTGTGTCTCCTGCTCGCAGACTGACGGGACATTTTGTCATTGACTGCCGTGCTGACTTGCATAGTAACGAGGCCTCACTCTTTATCCCGGGTCATCGAGAGTCAATGTACCATCTCAGATGGCACTTCACGTATTGCTCCACATTCCTCCATGCACGCTGCATTCCTCCCTGACTTTCATCTCATTTTTAAAATTTCTAACTTGCAAAGTGGTGTGCTGAATAGCGACCATCATCCCGTTCGCAGATGGCAGGGCAAGAAGAGGGCGATCGCCTCGTTGTGGTGGCTGCCGCATTACAAAGAGCTTGAGTGCTTCTGACATACTACGACCGTTGCAGAGAGGACACGATGTAGATTCTCCTAACAATCTACACGGTACATATTTGAGCTTGGTATTCTAAGAATGTGTCCTGGTATTGTGTGTGTTGACCGCTTGCATTGTGGGACATTAGAGTTTGTTCTAAAACAATCTTCATTGATTTGTTTGGTTCTCAAGCTCAAAATCTCTCATCTAATGCAGCTTTTTAAAATCCTAAAAGGCATCGTCTTTGTCCTTTAGTCTTTCGAATTCTTTCCATCTGTCGTTATGTACATTTATACTTAATTCGGATTGTCCTTGTCTCTTGCACAGGATTATGTTCTTATAAAAGAAGCTTTCTCATCTAATTTTGTACAGCTGTGGACTGAAAGTATTACACAACAGATATCGTAAGACGACACATCTTTTATTACAGAGAGCATTTTAGCTGCATGGAGAACAACAACATAGAAATGTGTTTTTTTATTGGCTGGAAAGCCGCTCCAATCAGTGTATGAATATGTGTGTGTCACCGTGACAAATATGAACACGAACGGCACCAAAAAACTCAAAAAGGTATTTTTCAACAATACATTTTCTCCCACGAGTGTATTCAGGTAAGCCCGAAACGTGTGAAGTGCAGGCATTATTCACCATTAACTTGTGTGTGGTGATGTTAACGACATTTCAGATGGGAAATGCTTCAGACACATCCGCCGTGTTTGCCTCCACCATCTCCAAGGAGCGCGACATCCTCATGGGTTCACTCTACAGCGTCTTTTGTAAGTCCACAACAAGAAAAGCTGCAGGTGCGCCATGTCCCGCCCACGATCAATCTCTCTTTTGCTTTACAGGTGTCCTGTCCCTCGTGGGCAACTGCATTCTGCTACTTGTTGCATATCACAAGCGGTCGACCTTGAAACCAGCGGAGTTCTTCATCATCAATCTCTCCATCAGCGACCTTGGCATGACGCTCTCTTTATTCCCACTGGCAATTCCATCAGCTTTTAAACACAGGTGTCACACCTCTTGTCCCCTCTCAATAAGCAAATATTTCACTAAAAAGCATAACTGTTGTAATTGTCTTCTTTGCATTTTACTTTATTATATTTGGATTTTGGACAGCTGTTCTGACACAACTTATTCAAATACAAAAACATACAAAGAAGTCACCCCGGGCTTTACGGAGACCAAACAATGAATCAAGAAAGCATTCTTCACATTAAAATTTGCTAGTTGCATCTCAGGCACCCGTAGCATTCCTCTTTTTGTCCTCGTCTCCGTGTGCAGGTGGCTCTTTGGAGAACTCACCTGTCAGCTCTACGCCATGTGTGGAGTACTGTTTGGTCTGTGCAGCCTGACCAACCTCACGGCCCTCTCCTTGGTGTGCTGCCTTAAAGTCTGCTTCCCCAACCACGGTGAGCGGAGCATAAATCACAAATGACGCCCCCCCCCAGGGATCACGCTTTAACCACAAAAGCACCTCTTTGTCTCTCCTGTCCCGTCAGGTAACCGGTTTTCCTCGTCGCACGCCCGCCTCCTGGTCGTCGCGGTGTGGGGTTACGCCTCAGTCTTTGCCGTCGGGCCCTTGGCGCGTTGGGGGCGTTACAGCCCCGAGCCTTACGGCACCGCCTGCTGCATCGACTGGCACGCGCCCAACCACGAGCTTGCCGCTTTGTCTTACATCGTCTGCCTTTTCGTTTTTTGCTACGCGCTGCCCTGCGCCACCATCTTCCTGTCCTACACCTTCATTCTGCTGACGGTGCGGGGGTCGCGGCAGGCCGTGCAGCAGCACGTGTCACCGCAGACCAAAACCACCAACGCGCACGCTCTCATTGTCAAGGTCAGAGGAGACGAGGGTGTGGTGCTTTAGTGTGACGAGGTCAGGTTTTGCAGTTGGTTGTTGCAACATTGGTTATGAAAATGCTTTTACTATCCGTATAGACTCTTTCAACGTGTATGTACCTTTCAAATCATAGGATGGCTGCATCGATATTAGTTTGCTTTATTTCTTTTGTTGTCATGTTTTGGCAGTATGTGTGCATCGCGGTTACAACGGCGTGCATATGTTTCTTCTCCGCAGCTGTCGGTGGCAGTATGTATAGGCTTCCTCGGTGCCTGGACTCCATATGCTGTCGTGGCCATCTGGGCTGCTTTTGGGGACGCTACGCTGGTTCCTCCGGATGCATTTGCCCTCGCCGCCATGTTTGCAAAGTCTTCCACCATCTACAACCCCGTGGTCTATCTGCTGTGTAAGCCCAACTTCCGTGCGTGTCTCTACAGAGACACTACTCTGTTGAGACAGAGGATCTACAGGGGAAGTCCACGGTCAGAGCCGAAAGCACATTTCGGATCGACCTCGCAGCGCAACAAGGACATGAGCGTCTCCGTGCGCTCATCAAACGGACAGCAGGACAGCTACGGGGCGTGCACGGAGAACGCAGCGCCGTGTCACGTGATGACGCCCCAGAGGACGGCCTGCATCCTGACTGAATCCACTAACAGAGAGGTGACAGTTAGCCGGCTCGCTGACAAACCACAGGCAGATTTCCTCTAGTGGCGCAACCTCCTTCTTTCACTTAGTAAACCAGACAGGACCTCCACCGAACAACAAAGGGCCTGCACACGCCGAAAGGTTATTACACACACATAGATGACATACATTACATATATGTATTATAATAAAACACAGGCTTGCGAGGACCTCCAATGTCATCGGTCATGAAAGTCATGTGTCAAGCCATTATACTGGAACCAACCTGGTGTGCTCAATTCATTGAGCACACCAGGTTGGTTATAGTTTAATTGAAATGTGCAATTTGACTGGATTCTGCAGGCGCTGGAAACGAGACATGAGAAGCTGCGTCAGCGTCGAGGTTAATTAGGCAAGAGGGACATTTCAGAAGCAGCTCATCTTCTGTTGCGTACAACAGAAGATGAGCTGCTTCATGTCCGAATAAAACATGTTCAGTATCTGGGCAGTGAAAACAAAAACACGATTTGAGAGATGTTGATTTATTGTATGAATAAATGTATGATAGTGTTGTTATCTGAGGAAGCACTATCTACACAGGATAGTGTGTGGAATTAAAATCAAGCTCTGTTTAGGTTTCATCACTCAAAAGGACAACTGGATGGTTTTTAACCCCCAATGGACCTGAATGTTTCTACAGACATTTGTCCTCCTCAGCGGTGGAATTCATTTTGACGGATTTGCAGGATAATTTTACTGAAGAGGCTCCGCTGTGCCGCTGCGGCCATTCTACTGTGGATTCACAGGCGAAACCGTTCTAACAAAATAAAACTAGAGTTCAGTATCGGCATTGGAGGTCATTTCACTGGATGTTTTCAGGTCTGTTTTGGAACCAAGAGGAATGAGAGGGTGTTGTTTTTTGTGTGCAGGTACCAAATAATTGTAAATAGGTCACAGCTCATTAGGTCCTTGCATACGAATTACTTTGGGGTATTTGTCCATTTTGTAAAAAACAAGCACACCTGACGGAAAGATGTTTTTCTTAAAATCAGAACACAAACCGCATCAGTTTTACTGGTATTGTCAATGTGGATTCCTGTGTGTATATTAAGAAAATAAACTGTATTCGTCGACAGCATTAGCTAAAACTATTTAAAATATTGGTGCAGATTTAGTTACTAAAGAATTAAAATATCGAATAATTGTTGTGGTCTGATTTTGGGGAGAAACTGAAAACAGAGTGTTTATAAAATCCTTTCATTAAATATTTTTGGATTAAGGGAAAGGGTTAGAATGACATTATTACACATCACAGCAGGGGAGTAATTAAAGTAACACGTTTCAAGGACATTTCATTTTTAACCATTTTTCTGATCCAAAAAAGAAACCTACGGTGATTTTCTTATCTTGGAAACATCAATCATTAAATGAGCGGTCACCATGTTCAAATTCAGTGCCAATCTAATTTTCTACAAAAGGAATCTATGGGTGGTGCCACTACTTATAATTCCTTTGTTGGTGTGAAATATTTTCTGATCTCCTCTCTTTTGTCTCTAAAGCATTAGTTTTTCCAGAAGACCCTGCAACTGCCCACAACACCAAATATGCATATGCGCTGCTTGACCTTTAAACACTATTTTAGCTAAAACATTATATTTCATATTGTACTGCACTTACTGACTACCTTTTAAAGTTGCAAAATGGTCTATCCATCCAATTATTTATTACATAAACGGTCAAATCTGTTTGCTAGAGGTAAAATACAGAGATCCATTAAAAAACAGCTCAACAATTAATGAGGTGTAGATGGATTTTAAACTTGGTGGCAAATGTTCTTCCACTGAGGTGAAGGACTCATTTAATAGACTGCAATATTTGCATTTTATTGCAACACTATTTTTCTGTGTCCGCCGCTGAGAACGCATTTTCTGAGGAGGATTTTTGAGCACGCTGACCAAAATTATGATGACAGCAAAGCTACAGCTGGGGGGGGGGGGGGTTGCCATCCTTCTGACGATAACATGAACATGAATCTGCATTGAAAACCACACATAAAAAATAGAGATAAACCTTTCAAATATGTCCATCTACAATATAATATTTGCTGCCAAGATCCACTTCTATCTCTCAGAGCTGAACGGGAATTAAAATTAAAATTAATACTCCCATGAAAGGAAGAGGTCCAAGCAAATATGCATAAAGTATTGACTACGATGCAAAGCTAATTTATTTTGCTCCAGGGCAAAAAAAAAACAAAAAAACACTGGCAACCAATAGACCTAGATGTAGCAGTGACATGCAATCAGGTCATTCAAAGAAAACCAATATGGTACATGACATTCAGATTCAAACTACATGGGCACACACAGCAGTCAGGTAAAGTTTTCGTAGCCCCCTTTGCTTTTCATTATTGTGACCATGTGTGCGAGTTCATTTCGGACAGGGGGGCGTTTTCTTTGGGGACAGATGGAACCATATTGGTTAAAAAATATGACGACACAATACAGTTTTGCCATCCCATAGTTCAACCTGCGCAGCATCCAAATCACACATTTTCATGCAAGAGGATGATGGCAGCAAAGTTTTCAAAGAAACGAAATTCAGGACTGTCATGTTTGTGTAGCCACACTAACACTAGCCAAGGCGCTCGGTTCACATGAAACCCACTTGTAAATGATTCTTGGCCTGACATTGCTGCATCGATTGTGACTTGAGGACAACTGTTTTTCTTAAGTATGTTTGCAGGAGAGAAAGAAAGTGTTTCGGTATTTTCATACCTCTTGACTGAGAAGTCCATTCGTGTCCGACAGGTTCATCTCAACGTCCTCCTCCTACGGTAATCAAATATTGCCAATTAGGATGAATGCAATCAAATAATTAACCTATTAAATTACGCAGCTTATTTTACAACTTCATACCACTGTAAACGGTATGGTTCGATATGAATAAATATTAGATAAACCTGTCAGTATAATTCAGTAATGTTCAGCAGCACAATCATTTTTTTCGTACACACACGTTGTCATCTGGTTTAAATCCAGAATCAAGACCAGCTGACGTCATCAAGTCAGCTGCTGTCCCAATTGCAGAACGACAGTCCTCCGTCCTTCAGTCCCGACAGACTAAGTAGTCTATTCTCCCGAGAACACAAGGCGGTATTGATAAACGAGCCCAGTGTGTTTGGGGGACCGTGGGGTATGAAATGCCGCCCTCTAGTGTACACAGCAGGGGGACAGCTGTATCAACTTAATGTTTTACCTCACCCCACTTCCACCTGTCTGTATAACAAGGATAATAAAAAACATCTGTACAGATGAGCCTCTGGACTTCCCTAGGGGCAGCCCAAACATTCCGTAGGGGCAGCCCAAACATTTCCAGTATCGTATTATATAAAATACAAACAATATCTTTGCTCACCACTTAACATGCATTTACTGCAACAGTGAGGATTTAAAGTTCCCCTAAAATAAATACCAGTAAAAACAATGGCGTCACACTGACCTGTTTTTCTGAGTTTCATCGCGTCTTGGCTCTAGAACGAGAACAAAAAAAAGCAAAGTGCTCAAAACGACGCTACCGTGAGGTGGTAATTAATACATTGGCCGATAAACATTAGTTTTCTCATGTGCCTTTATGATGCGAACAGCTCAATGGTGATTTTATATTTGGGTCAACCACACTTACCTCGTGCAGGTTTCCCGGGGGCGGGGCTAGGGGCGGGGCTTGAGCCGCTGCCCGGAGACGTGCTCGCTGTGATGCGCACGCTCCAAATGTCAAACGTAAAAGAGCGGCATTTTCGAAGTTAAGGTAAGCTCTGCTGTATGGCCGATGTGTGGATATCCCGTTAAATAACAATTACTGGGATCATACATTTAAAGTCGCTACCTAAATTCATAACTGTCTTAAGTTATATTACGCCTTTATAGTCATATTTAAAATACAAGTCTTAGCTAACGTTAGCTAGCCTAGGGACCATGTTAGCCATCGCTACCGTTAGCTAGCTTAGGCCCTGAGCTAACGTTAGCCGGCTTGACGTTAGTTCGCTCCGAGCATTGAAGTTTAAGCTCAAGCGTCAGAAACATTACACTAAATAAATTAAACAGCTTAACTGAATACTATACTCTTAATGTCGTACAAATAAGCATGTATCAGACACTTGGGAAAGGGTCTAATCCGGCAGTGTTGTGATTGTCACAGGTAGCTCCAGGATGATATTCTTCACTCAACTCTTCACCTCCAAGCGGGGGCCTCTGGCCAAAATCTGGCTGGCAGCACACTGGGAAAGGAAACTCACAAAGGACCATATATTTGAATGTAATTTAGAAACGACCGTCAGAGACATGATTTCCCCAAAGGTAAAAAGAACAAACTGTAAAGACACATCTACAAAACAACATAAGTTGCGTCTGAAGTGCAAAGCTGCTGTCTGAGACGTTTGTGTGGTCGTTGTAGATGAAACTTTGTTTGCGGACCTCCGGTCATCTGCTTGTTGGTGTTGTGAGGATCTACTCCAGGAAAGCAAAGTATCTCCTTGCAGACTGCAATGATGCCATGGTTAAAATTAAAATGGCATTCAGACCAGGTAAAACACCCAGTTTATGCTCTCCGTGTCCACTGTTGATTCCACTGTAGAAACATGACTGGCTGAAAAGTTACTATGGCCAAATGGAAGCATTCATTGAAGTGAAAAATACAGCAAGATTAGCACAAAATCTTCAAAATGATCGTGCTGTGAAGGAAACCACTCAGTTTTAACTGAAACTGAACATCACAACCTGTATTACCAAATAGACCAGTAAATCCCTAAGGAGGACAGCCAGCAGAGGGTGACATAAACATATTTACTTTACTAAACTAGAAAATTAATTTCCTGCAGAAAATGCTTTGGAAAGCTGAAATGCATTTCAAATAAATGCTGAAAATACAGACATGATACTATTAGTCCTTGTAGCATGTGTAGTAAGATTAGTGGTAGTATTAATAGCAGCATAAATACTAGTACTTTGTTATAGTAGTGTACGCACAAGAGCCAGAATAAACTGGCGCCAAAGTCTACTATAGTGGAAACTGTTTATTAAATTAACTCAATAAAAAAAGATTAAATACTGTTCACTTAATATCTATATCAAAACAAACCAACAAAGAAAATAGACCATGTGGGACTAACTTGTAACATTTGGGAGGTCAGTCACAGTCGTAAATAGTCACAAAATATAAAAGAACACTTCAAAAGGAACCAATCAAATCACAGCAAATATGACTAAAACAAACATATGCAAGATTGCTGCTTTATCACTGTCACTGCCTTCAACACAGCAGAAAGCCCCATGAGAAAATGAAACCTAAAAAGGCCCAATGCAATTGGCCTTTTATTAAAAAGCCAACTATATAGTAAATAGGGTGCACCAGGAACCGCAAGGTTGGTGGTTCGAGCCCCGGCTGCCCCATGTCGAAGTGTCCCTGAGCAAGACACCTAAGCCCTAATTGCTTTCTGGGCAAAATATTTAAAAAGCCATGGGTTAAAAATGTAAGTCGCTTTGGATAAAAGTGTCAGCTAAATGACCTGTAAGGTTATGGGGAAAACCGTGGTTGTCCCCAATGTCTGTTTAAAACACATTTATATTTAAACGAAAACTTTACCAAACATTTCATGTTGCATGCATTCACGCTGTACCTGTCTGGACTTGCTCACAGTCCCTTCCCCCAACTGGAACAGGTGATTGAGGTAATTGCCCCTCGCCGAGCAAGACTGTTAAAACATTTTATTAGTTTAAAGTTATTAGCTAAAAGATGTGATCTAAAGTGTTAAAATTAGGTTTCCGAATTGTTGCCTGTAAGAGCAGGTCCTGTCAGACTGCAGTAATCCGCTAATACGGAACAGCTGTGAGGCAAAGACAGAGTGGTCTGAGTTACCACGGTAACGGCTCACCTGCGGCAGCATTCCAACAATTATTTAGGAAGGAGAGCAGGAGCTCAACGGGTGAATACTATATGCATTTATGGGTTCTCAAGTTGAACTATTAGAATAAACAGTCCCAAAATCTCAAAAACAGGCATACATTTATTCAGCTAAAAGTATTTTACCACTCACACATCAAGGTGATGAAGTTAGCATCTCTGAATTCCTATAGTAATACCATAGCGCAGCTGCTTAATTATTAAATATAAATTGTGCAGTCTATTTATCGTGCTCTTTTAATGCCTGTGAAAACTCCTCAGCTAGATCAAAGTGCTTTTCTTACCAATTCTAGTTGCAAGTGCAGTACTTAGTTGTATGTTTCTTTTTCTGTTTCTCTTTCAAAACACCAGGTCAGACAGATTTGCCCGAGGAGGGGCTCGAGGCAACACTAAAAGCAATTACTTTGATCGAAGATTTCACTGCCTTTGACGTGCAGCTGCCACATCCAAGGTACCATAGAAGTATACACTTTTTGAGCTTCTCAAATGACCATAATTTATAATAGGCTTTCCAAGATACTCAGAGATGCGTTAGATGATCCATTTGTGTCAAGTGATATTAAGAGATTTTTTTAATAACTAACCCTTTCATTTACATTTTGGTCACCTATTGTTTGTTGAGGCCTAATGAATAATATTCTGTCTATGTCCATACTATGTTCTCTTCACACTGGGACACCAGTAACATAGATGTTGTGGACCACTTTTCACTGAACCAGTGCCGATCAGAAGAAATCACGCTCAAAGAAGATTTTGGAAATGGGTTTTTGAATTTAGCAGATTTGGGTGAGAACCATTTTGTTCTCACGTTGCGATACTTGATGATTTGATGCAAGTTTATGCCATTTGCCATGTTAGTGTGGTGCCAGTCGGTATGTTCAACATTGATTTTTTTCCTGCTTCGTACAACTTTTTAATGTGAAGCAAAATCGATATATCTTAATCCCTCTGGTATCGAAGTAAAGTCTCGTTGTCAGACCAAATCCACAGCTGAAAATGCTGAAAAGTTGTTGATTGGGTGACGATTCTTAAAATCTACATTCTTTTTCATGGGATTTGTTGTCAATCACAAAAAAAAATGTTCCTCCATGTGTGTGTGGTCTGACGGGTAGGAGACAAGTGCCAGAGCCACCAGGTTGGGCTGCTGGATATGAGCTTCCAGCTCTTCGCTCAACACGGAGACGATTTTGGAGATGAGCACAGAGGACTCGACCTACTCGGTAGGGATTTTTAACGCATCAATCATTTTTGGCCATATTTTATTTGAGCAAAGCCATGGCAGCAGATTGCTTTGTCCCATGTCCCATTCAGAGTGGCATTAGAAAAGTCTTTAATCTGCCGTTTTATGCGTGTGCTTAAATGACTGATGATTCCTTTTTTAATCAAAACGTAGAGTGATCCATTCTCTTCATTTTCAACGACCTTGTAGACTTTCTGACAATCTCCAATGATCCCGCCGAGTCTGCTGACTTCGTCCTAGAGGAGCTGGACAACAAAATTTCAGAGGCCTCCACGCTCAATCATCACCACGGTGATGCTGTTTCCTCAGGAGGTATTTTAACCCTTCATCGCACCAGGTTACACTTTCATTCAGTCTGGCCTTTAAACGGGTTCCGTTTTCCAGATGGCGTCACACCGGAGGTGGCGACCCCACCAGCGAATCAGACCACCCTGCTCGCCAACGACGAGGAGGCCTTCGCGCTGGAACCCGTGACCGTCACTCGTAAGTGCGGCTAAGCAACCCCCCAAACTGTCCCTTCGACTCGCGCAGAGAGGCCTCCTCATACTCGATGCGGCAACAACACAAAAAAATCTGCTGTTTCTTTTCAGCCAACTCCGAGAAGAAAAGGGGGAAGAGGAGACGCAAGTTGGTGGTGGATCAGGCCAAAGAGCTGACCAACGAGTGCATCAGAAGGCAGCTCCTGGACGATTCCGACCTGCTGGCCCCGTTGGACATGGCCCCTCCGACTGTGCAGCTGATGCAGTGGAAGGAGAGCAGCGGCGCCTCCAATCTCTTGGCTGCGCCACAGCCGTGTTCAAACGTGGCCGCTCCACCGATAAAGAAGGTGGAAACATTAAACAAATCCCTGCAATGTTGGTTTTTAAAACCAATTAAATGATCCATAATGAACATCCTGCTGAAGTTACTGCTGTTACCGTTGGATGTCATTCGGCCTTTGCAGCTCTTTGCCAGGAGTGTTTTCCAGGTGAAACCTCATGCAGCGCGCGAGGAGGCTGAAGTGATGCGTCGGGACGGACGAGGTTGTAAGTTTACTATGAACCAAAGTCTCTGCGTTTGAATGCATCACTGGCGTTGTCCTCTGCTCGGCCTTTTTATGACGTGCATTCTGCACAATTACATCCTGTTTAGTTGAGACGGGCCTAAGCACGCTGACTGCAGACAGCCTGAGTGTCCTGGATTCATCGATGGATCCCGACAGAACACGCAACACTGTGATGGCCGACCTTGGACACACGGATGAGGATCACATGGAGGATTACTCGGAGCGCGCGCACGTAAGCACAAGCGCGTTCGGACGAAGGGACGCCGTTCATCTACCGTTACTTATGTCCTCTCATCTTTCTTCTGTGCTTTACAGCATAAAAACAGTTCGGAGTTGACGCATCCGGAGCTTCCGTCGGGCGACTCCATGTTCGTCCATCCGTCCTGCGTGCAGCAGGAGACTCAGTCGACTCCCCTCCACACTCAGGTGCCTGTGAACACAGATAGAAACAGGGAAAGGAAGTTAGACTCCAACTCCACTGGCCTTGTCTTTGGAATGAAGATAAAACAAAAAATGTCTGGCACAGTAAACAAACTACAAATGTAACCGTGTTCGCCAGATGGCAGGTGATAATATGTTACTCGCCATGCTGCCTTGGAGATGCTCCCGATTTCACTGACTGAAATATGGTCTTTCTCCAACCGGCAGTCTATGCTGGACAGCCAGGACTTTGAGGAGAGGAGGATAACCACACGCACACAGAAGCTTCTGGACATTATAAAAGTAAGCCATGGGGGCGGCGGGGAGGGGGAGTTATACTTTTAGAATCTCACATTGTATATATTTTTTAAGCTTTTAATTTAAATGCAAGCAGTGCGGGGCAGGATTACAGGAAATGAAATTGTCTCTCCGGTGTTTGGGCAGAGCCAGAGCAGCAGCGACACCACGTTCAGCCTGGAGGCCCACTGCAAGGGGGAGGTTCGCTCGCATGCCGCGACCACTCTCTTCTGTCTCCTGCTCCTGAAGAAACAAGAAGCAATCCACCTGCACCAGAGTTCACCCTACGAGGACATCGTGGCCACGCCTGGACCCAATTTGTACAATTAGATGAAGTCACAGTCTGCGTTCTGTGCGATCTATCTGTTGCAGATGCAGCACAACTTTGTGTTACTCTGTCAGCTCCGCAGGGGAAAACTCAAATTTACTCCAATGGATTAATCGGTTAAATGGTGGAAAACCGCTTGAAAAGAACTATTTCATTGTACGTGGCATTTCTCAAGACAAATTGGGAAAGTATCAATGAAGGACATTTTACCTAATCTACAAGGTCCTAGTATGTACTTATTTATTGCTTGGCAACACAGTTATTCTTGTGATCCTTTTGAACTGAAATGTTGTGCGTGTTCAGTTTGTGTTTTACACCAGTTCCTCTTCTATTTATTCTAAACACGGGACTCTGTAGCCCTGCCTGTTGTGTCTTACCTGAGATAGGAGAGTTAAATGGACATTACATTAGTAAATGTAAAAAGGAATGTTGCAAAATTATTAGGTTGAATTTGCACCTATTTTAGACGCAACACAAGACTGAAAGTCCACTTGACTCGTTCTTATAGCTTTTGTCCAACACATCTGATGTTATTGAAGTTTGGGATATAAGAGCAAATTCACAATTGTGCATCATAACTGAGGTTATATTATATTAATTGTTCTCTGTATTAGTTTTCCTGTGGCCAAAATCCAGAAGACTGTAGTCTTAACATATTAGACTCAATCTTATCAGCCATCAACTTGTCCATATTTGAATGTCCTTCTCTTTAGTCCGTGCTCATTGTAACCCTTCCAGTGACACACGTTTTGTTAGTTATCACGTGATAAGAACACTACACAGGCCTTGTGCTTTGAAGGCATTACAATGAATTGGAATTCACACGGCTGTCCTTCTTGAGGTTTGTTATATAAAAAGTTCTGAATTTAAATATTCAAGTCTTTTCTAAATGTTCGTTTGCTCTGTATTGGCCTTGTAAACGTCCTGTCTCGTGTCGCGTGAAGCGCTTCTCCTGCCGCTCGGCGCTCTGTCGCTTTAAGAAGCGGATCCGCAGTTCGCCTCATTCCGTCTCCGCGCTCCACGGCTGCAGGATGGACTCGCGCCGGCACCAGCAGCGTCTCTCCTGCCTGCTTCCTCCGGGGACTCTTCATCCATCGACCGTCAGGCCCGGCGGGACCCGAGGCTCCTCCGCGACGCGCAGCTTCCACCCGCCGACGTGCTGCTGTTTGATGGAGGTCTGTTTCTCTGCCCCCCCCCCCTCCTAAAAAAAATACACAAGAATAACGCTGTGTCGGTGTTTTGTGCGCGTTCACAGCCACTAGAAACGTGTGCTTTAGGGTTCAGAGCGGGTTTATAACACGGACAGCTGGTGTCCTAAATGCGGCTTCATGTGTCACTCAAGCTGCGTTTTCTCTGATGGAAAGTACCGCCGGGTTGTTGGGTGTCCTGTTTAGGGACACCTTTGAAATCAGCTGCAAAGCAATGAGGACACTTTTTGAAGAAAAGAAAAAAACTAATTACATCAGATCTGACTGCTGTACCGCGGGGGGGGGGGGGGGGGCGCCAGATGTGGTGGGGAAATAAATCCTGCGATTTAATGCCATCATCATTATTCAAGGACACGTCCTTTATTTTTTTTTATCCCGAAGCATTGTGGCATCATCATCAGCAGCAGCAGCTTTAAGTAGTTTTCATCCGTGTGTGTGTGTGTGTGTGTGTGTGTGTGTGTGTGTGTGTGTGTGTGTGTGTGTGTGTGCGTGCGCGCTGCTCGCCCCCACATGACACCGATACGCACACTTACGTAAGACGATTGCGTATTTCTCAGCTCGCCACTTGTTGCGCAGGCAGAGGAGAGGGAGGTGAGATGTCACGTCACGTCGTCCGGCAATTTAAATGTAGGACACGAATTAAATAATGTGCGTGTGTTGTCGTGTAGATTACACATCTGTTGTGTGTGTGTGCGGCTACAAAAACGGATCCATCGGCCGGAATGTCAATTGGCAGGTTGAAGATACTTTTAAACGAGGATGAGAACATTTAGTACTCATCCTTTATTGTTGCTTAGATCGAAATACGCTTCTCCTTGATGTGTTGGAGGGGGGGGGGGGGGGGGCACTTTTATTCACGAAGAGGCGACGAGGCCACACCTGTTTTTGGAGGGTTTCAACAATCTGGCTGGTTCAAACAGCAAGTTCATACATACATATTTCAGTAGGATAGCAAGTATAAAACAGTTTTGACTCTTATATTCATTTAACAATAAATATCCAACTGCTCATTGCAGCAGAGTTCAACAGAATTGAAAGATAACAAGCATTTCACGAAGAAAACAAACACAAATATGAATGGGAAATATCAAATAATATGCAAGACCTAATCTCTAACAAGCACATTCAATACTTAAATCCCTTCAGTCTGCAATATAGTTTTGATCCATCCGTACAAGGCGGAGATTACAGAGGAATAAATTACAGATAACAGTTTAAAGAATAAACTAAACTTGAAAGAGCAAAGTAAGTAGATCGGAACCAGTCTGATTTTCTTTCATCTTTGCTACACTGCTTTTAAGTGACAGGCGGGCGAATTGTTTACATTTTTTTTCAAGGCAGGGACCCTATAAACCCATAGCTTTGTCCCCAAACGTCGGGTTTACTTGGTTGCCCTTTGACATCCGTCCATGTGGAGGTTCATCATGTTTAATGTGCAGCTCTGCAGGACACAGAGAGAAGCAGCTGACACTGAACTCACTGTTCCCCTTTGTGTCAGCACAGAAAGGAGGCTTTATTTGCTGCTGGCGTGGACTATTTTAATTAGGGTCAGGGTTACATTATTGTCAATGACTTCCATCAAAGAAGCCCATAACGGCCGCGAGGGAGGGCTGTGATGTGCATACAGGAGTATTTTGATCTGATTTGCTGTTGTGTGTCCCGGCGGCCCAGCTGTGAGGGCTCCTCGCGTCCCTCTCTAGAGACTACCCTGGAGAGGTCGGACGTCCCTCGCACATCAATGTCGCTCACGCCGAGTCGAAAGCCTTCATCGGAGCAGCGCAGGTACTGTTTGCCTCCTTTTGCACGCTCACAGTGTTTGGAGGTGGATGGAAGACGTATTTTATGTTCTCACGTTCTTGGGAAAGAACGTAATGCTGATCTCTCCCTTCCAGGCGCTCGGTTGGCACTGGTGGAAGCAGCGGGCGATGTATCCATAGTGATACATCCAGTACTCACACCTGTCCCGGTCGGGTTAAGGCGGCGGAGGGCAGCCCCACAGCTCGGACGTACCCGGTCACACCCAGGTAGGTTACAACTCTCTTTCTGCTATGCCATGACATTTACTGACCTCAACCCTTATTTTTTAAGGCGACAAGCAAAGCACGCGGGCTGCAGTGACAACCATGGGATTAGGCCGCCAACCCCGGAGCAGTACCTCACCCCTCTGCAGCAGAAGGAGGTGTGTATACGACACCTGCGAGCCCGGCTGAGGGACAATGTGGAAAGACTTCAACACAGGTGAGGCTTTTTCTCCTTCAACCTCCTTTTTAGTGGTCCTGTTCGCTAATACCCATGGTTTATTTCAGTGAAAAAGACATGACTCTTGCTATTCACTTGTCCCTCACACCTTATCAGAGACTGTGAAATCGACGGGTTGAGGACCCAACTGTACAGGATGCAGGAGGACTGGGTAGAAGAGGAATGTCACCGCGTGGAGGCCCAGATGGCACTGAAAGAGGCCCGGAAGGAGATCCAGCACCTCCAGGAGGTGGTCGATACCGTGAAGTCCAACCTGAGCGTCCGCGAACAAAACCCCCACGACCACAAGCCACACCCGGGGCTGCAGGAGTCTCGGCATGGGGGCCGGTCCCGCTCCTGCGGCTGTTCCCCGGCCGGCACTTTGAGCCGCGGCACCACCCGCACCCGACTGAGCAGCGAGGCCCTGCATCTGGAGCACGGCCCGAATGCCCCAGAGGCGAGCAGAGCGCCCCGCCCGGCGGGACAAACCCACCTGCTCCTGGACGCCACCCTCCTGTCTGAGCAGCTGCCTCCGCAGGGCCACATGCGAGGCCCCCCGACCCTGCCACGCTCCTCCACATACGAAAGGATGTGCAGCGGTGGGGCGGTGTTGCCCATCTCGCACTCCTGCCACACTCTCGGCAGCGGCAGCAGCTGCAAGTGCAGCGGCCACAGCTGCCTCCCTCATCACCACCTGTTCCTGCATTTACCTCAGGAGGCCCCGGCTGCAGCGGCAGCTGCCGCCTCCCCGGCCCCTGATCCCGTCCCGACGCCTACTCCCGCAGCAGAGAAGAAACCAGAGGTGCACTCCCGGGCCTGCAGCCCAACCATGACCTGGCTGTGTGAGGAAAGTGGCGCCGAAGTGCTGAGCATCATTTCTTCAGCCACAGCAGACTCCACGCCCTCAGAACCACACCCGTTCCCATCGTCCTTACCTGGCGCCTCCCCTGCCGAGCATTCGTGCAGAGTGGCACCGCTGCCGCCCGTTGAACCACAGGGGGCAACGAGGACGCCGATGGAGCCCCGTACCTGCCAGCCCCCCTCTGCAGCTCCGCTCCCGGAGAGGCGGGACGCCGTTGTGGTGGAGATAGACGAGGACGACGGGGATGGAACTGAAGACGGGTTTCCCCCCCAGCTCTGCCACTGGAGCCGCTACTTCCTCGTGGATCTGTTGGCTCTGGCGGTGCCGGTGGTCCCGACCATGGCGTGGCTGTGTCGGGGGGCGACGCGGGAAGTCATGCCGGTGTATCAATTCGGCTCCCTGCTGAGGGGTTGCTGTGCCGTGGCCCTCCACTCGCTTCGCCGCAGGGGGGCAAGCAGGGGACGCGGTCCTGCCAGCGTAAGCGGGACAACGCCGATCTGAGACGTGAAGAAGACAACTCCCAACCTCTGCGGCAACGGCCACAGCAAAGACGACTTTCTTTGGGATTAGCTCATTACCGCTTGTCGATATGTCCTCTTGTAGGATTTCTAGATTTTACATGCTGTCCTTGTGATGTCATAGTAATGCCTCAGAGAAGAAATGATTAGTTGTCCAATCTTTCATTACTGAAATATACTACTGAGGTTTAGCTGCATGTAGCCCAGTTTGGTTGGGTTCCCTTGCTTGAATTAAGCCTAAACGTGGATTTAGATGATATCCTCTGGGCAAAGATATGCACTTTATTTTATGAAGAATAAAAAAAAAAAAGGTCTGCGCTCCTCCATTTTCATCATCAACTATACACTATTTATTTAATACTGATGGAAAATTCATCATGAACAATAATTAATTTATATATTTTTTGCTTAAAATAACCTGAAATTAAAAATATTAGTTTGCCGTTTAAAAACAAAATATACCAAAACAAAGCACTGGGTTGTAAGCCACATATTTCTATAAAACCTACTAGAACCAGACAGAACATTTAGTTTGTTATCCACACAGCTGGAAAGAACTTGGATGAGCCGTTTTGTTTACCAACTTTAAGAGCCAACTGTTTTTGATACAATGGTATATTTTCTAATTGTACATGAACTTTGCACAGCTGCAAGCAAAGATTAACACTTTGCATCAGTGTTGGTTGCTCCCACAGAACTGTTCAGCAGTTTATAATGATGTACTGTGTGTATCACAGTTGCGTACTCATCTTACAAGCGGCCCTTCTGTGGGTTGACTAAAATGGCTCCATTGTAACTATGGACTACGGTGTAACCGAGTTCAGCCTTATTCTGCAAAAAGAGCAATGTTTTAGCTTTCAGGGATCTTGTTGTTCAATCAATGATTCAGCAGAAGACAGAGGAATGGTCCATGGAGAAGTTCAATGGAAGATAAATAGTAATATCTATATTTGGGGCGATGCACATTGTAATGTTGGAACTTTTAACTCATTTTGAATTTGTTGGGACTTTTTTCCTCCATGTTAGAAAATGCTTGATCTAGGGTTAGGGTTAGGGGTATCCTTCTCCATGTAGAACGACTCCCTCCGTCAGCTTGTACTGATCACCTGTAGTAAAATAAAATATGCCTATTGGTTTTCTTATAGCGTGTAGTGTTTTGGAATAGTGTTAATTATGAATTAATAAATGAAGATAGAACACAAAATACTATAGTTCATTTTAACAGTGACAAACATCTGAAAGAGAAGAAAAATAGAAACTTGTGTTAAAATTACTCCTTTAATGATTTTAGAGTAAGGAACAGACCTTTTACACATCCACAACTTGGTACAAACAACTCCTTCAAACAAAGAATCACAAACCACAAGCTGTGCCTACAATTATGTTTGTAGGCACAAAGGTGGATTTTATTACAGTTTAGCAAACCTTTTACCAGAAACCAAATATTGTTGTCGTGGAAAAAACAAAATATTTCTGCAGTTATGTCCAGTTGTGAGTGTTTCTGCAATGGTAACTTTCTTAAATTAAGAATGGATGCTGCACGGTAGAATAAGAAAGTCTCCCCTCTGCAGAGACCTGTAGGCTGTTCATGGCTGGACTGTGCTTGATTCATGAATCCCTGGTTTAAGTGTATCTCATACTTTCAATATAACCAAGTATCACAAAGGTAATTCATAGAAAGTGTCAAACAATTTATTCTTATTTTTATCCAAGACAATTAGCCACAATCAATAGAATTTTAGTGTAAAGGCCACAGAGCCAGAGTAATGATATTGATTTAATACTTATGACCTTTATCTAAAACCTGGTCCGAGTGGCAGATACAATTTGTAAATTGAAGAGATAAAAAAACACCAAAAAAATACATAGCAGAATATGACAAAAAACATGGGATGACCTATGACTTATTACAGTATGGAACCTAAAGAATAGCATAGAGGATAACGTTTTAAAGCAAGTGACAAACACAATTTGTATCTAAATGTAAAGGAGAGTGAACTAGTGAAGATATAGAGATAGGTCCTATGCAGGGTTCAAGAGCAGAAATCATGTGTCCTCCATGTTCCCGTGATAGGAGTCGACCTGAGGTGAAGCAAAAAGGGGTTAGTGCCATCGTTAGGGAGGACCGGCGAGAGGGAATAACATACTATTAAATCTATGAAGTGTACATGTGATACGATAAATGTAAGACAAAAGGCACATATTATCAACTTGATGAATTATCCACCCAGGATATGATGTACTAATCACAGGGATTATCCAAGCAATTGAAAAATGTTTCCTACCCTGAACGTTTGAGTGGAATTTAACAAAGTGAGTGCACAAGATTCAGGCTTCCAGGCTGAGGAGCTCCACGTCGAAGGTGAGAGTGGCGTTGGGTGGGATGATCCCTGGGTGCCCTTTGCTGCCGTAGGCAAAGTCTGCTGAGCAAATCAGCTTTGCACGCTGACCTACACTCATCTGTGGAGAGAGAGTATTTACTTATTCTTTTTTCTTTTCTTACCTTTAAAAATCAAATAATCTATTCTTTAAGTGGGTATTCTATGGATTTGGAAATAAAAAACACGAAGACATTTGTTTGACTAAAAGTTATTTTTCTGATTTTTTGTGTATTCATTTTTTCAAAAACGATTACAATAGCAAACAGTCAAAAAGCATAAATACAGTTTAAAGAATTCTAAAATTATGAAGAATAGATGAAATACAAGTAAGAGCTCGTCAGCTTTGTAGACAAACATTGTCAAAGGAATGTGCATAAATGAATTGCATATTCTATCAGACTCTGTGCAGATGGACCAATGCTCCCATTAACCTAAGTAGCACCGAGTGTATGACGCTTAATGTCCACTATAATGTTAGAACAACTTTAATGTGAACCACTAACACTCCTCACCTGCGCCACTCCTTCTTCCCAACCACGAATAACCTCCTGGTGTCCGATCTTGAATTTGAAAGGCTTCCCCCGGGACCTCGAAGAGTCAAACACCTTCCCGTCTGCCAGTGTGCCTGACGAGAAAACACATATTCTTGAATAAGCTGATTTAGCAAACGACAACCAGCTGCGGGTTGTTTAGCCTCCTAGCGGTTCCAGAGCTATGAGCTACCGCTAGCCGACTAGCATCCCCGGGGCCGGTCGGCTAACGTTAGGGAGCCTGACAGCAGCTACGGTGCCGTTAGCTCGACCAGAGCCCGTTCCTACTCAGCGGATAACAACAGTGCGAACCTTTTGAATTATCCAATAAGTGATACAGGTCAGCGGGCGTCTGGCTGTAGCAACACCCGAGCTAGCGGTACGCTAACAGACACAACAAGCAATTAGTTACGCTAACGCCAGACGGTTAGCTTCAGCGCTAGTCAGCGTTAGCAGCCGGACGCAACCGGTTAGCTTAACTTGTACTAACGGACACACATTACGCGAACAGCAGCCATTCACACCGATAACGGCTCACGTTACCGGGCTGCGTGTAGCTTCGAAAAAAACAAACAACAACCCCGAAACATCCTGTTAGCCGGCGAGTGTTGTTTTTTTTTAGGCAAAACACGGCAGTATTAGTCGTCCACACTCACCGACGTAGTGCACCACGACGCGCTGCCCTTTCTTCGGGAATGTCCGTCCTGAAATAGAGACAGAAGTGGTTTAAAAACGAACCGCGCGCGCCGTAAATTTGTCAGTATTCAAACGGTTGTAACAAAGCAGTAAATTCCCACCATCGCCCGGAGTTATGGTCTCGATGTCTACTCCCATCTTGGCTCCTCGGGTATCCTTCCTCTTGACCACCCGACAGCACGAGCGGAAGCGGGATGCGGGGGGAGGGCGATGGGAGGGTGAAGGGGGGGGGGGGGGGGGGGAGTCCTCTTGATGGAAACCACCTGATCACCTTCCCTTTTCTTTGTTTTAATTGACAACTAACTAAACCCACAGCTACACATTTAACAATGGCAACAATGTAGAAAATCCGGTTTATTGAAGACAGATCTTTACACCAACGTGTGATTGTTTTCTTACATTCATTTTTTTTTGCATACTGCAGAGGGCATAACAAGAGATAGACATGTGCTCCAGGTCTTTGCAGAGTGGGGGGGTCTCGCAGTAAAGTCATCCACCACATCTGGGGAGCATTGACCTGAGGCAACCCACATGTCAATGTACACGAAGGGAACTGACCGGTCATCAAAACAGATCTTTGCTAGAACATTCATGACCAGCGAGGGCTCAGGTGAAGGCGATGTTGAATGATTCATGCGCACAGCATCCAGTTTAGATACCGATTGCATCTGACAGGCGGTCTTGGAGAGGTTTTGCAACTGTGAGTCCTCGCTGGGAGCTGACTCACCAGGGGGGCGAGAACACGGCGGCAACGCTGAATCCCATCAGAACGCACATAATCACGAAGAATGGCACGCTACTGGGAACACAGGCGACTAACTGCTCGGAGGAAGAGCTGAGAGAGACATAAACAGGCCTTAGCGAGTAGAAGAAAAATGAGGGGGGAATTAGTTGCATTACAGATTATTATACAGGGATCTGTGTGATGTAAATAGTGGCCTTTTCTTCCTATTCTCAGGACTGTTTGCCACAGAAGAACTGCTACTTAGGCAGAAGCCTGCTAGAATATTAAGAATGTATCCTTTGAAATTTGAAATAGTTTGCATATACCGACATCTTCAGCGTGTGTGATACAAGTGTGATTCCCTTTTTACCAGCATAACCAACAGCAGGAGCTGCAGCCAGCTGCAAAATAGCGCAAAATGACCGCAGAAGGACATCTGGATTAAAAGGGATGTGTTAGATAAAACCAATATTTACAATTTAACCTTTTGCTCTGCTTCTAACCAATAACTACATGCATGGCTTTCAAAGGGGGGGGGGGGGGGGGGGTACTGGTCATTCTCCCCCTGGAGACAAGGACCTGAGAGGAGGATTGAGTTCTGGTACTCTACTGTAGGCGGTGGCAGAGTCACTGTGATTTCCCCCCCCCCCTCAGGAACTTGTAGCACTGTTAATGGACATTAGAAGAAAACCTGATACCAAATGACAGCACGGGGGCAGTGTGAAACGCAGCAGCCGGGGCGACGCAGCCCCGAGGCAAACTGCAGCAGCAACAGTGTCATGAGACTAGTGGGGAATTCTGTCACCATGGTGACATGAGGAAGATGACGAAGAGGGAAGCAGCTCGCTGAAGCACAAGACTTGGGTAGATAATTAAGAGATGTGTAGTTGTGAAAACAGTACAACATTGTAAAATAAGGTTATTACATGTCTTCTTTAATGTATGAGAGTCAGATTTAGTGCAGAAGAAACACATATAGAATAAAATGGACATACAGTATGTTCAAGTGAAGCGCACGCTGACTCACGAGGGTCTCAAACAGGCAGACCCTGAAACCACAGCAGCAGAAACAGGCCGCCAAACGGAGTAGAGCCCGTGGGATCAAAGAGCCGTTGGATGAATTGGAGCCTAATTCAATATGAAGTGCATCAAACAAGCGGATCCTCCCAGACTCCAACCGGACGGGAGGGAGACGCAAGAGGCCTCCATCTGTGAAACAGTTACTTTATTTTGAAATGACCATCAGCCCATATATTGTAAGGCACACAGAGCATTTAAAGTAGCACACCTTCCAACCCAGAGGAATCCCCCCGACCCCCATGAAGAACAAACAGGAAAGTGGAGGGAAATGTTTCGGTTGTCTATTGAAACAAAAAATGACTTCAGACGTTTATCTGTTTTGTGGATACAGTCTTTTGTTTACACGGTTTTCACAGAGCGGTCACAGCAGAAGTCGGTACCAGAACATTTGAAATTCTGATCAAGAGATTTCTTCTGCTCACAATACGGTCTCACTCTTTTTACCACTGAAGAGAAATTGTTACATACTTGAGATACCATGTGCGTTTAAATTAGTCTGCAAAAGCCAGGCTGTAACATTCTCTACATATTTTTCTTTTTGACTTGTATCGACAGTTTTGAGAGGACAAATCCTCCTGGAGCCTTTTGTTTTTCACGTTGCGTTTAGCTTTTGGTTTCGTTTAATCTCAAACTGGGTATAAAGTAGGTCACAAACGATATGTATATACTTGACATAATGACAGTTGAGGTATAAAAGGTGCCTACAAAATTTGAAAAAACAAACATTTCCCTATGATCACAAACTAGTGAAAAAAAAAAAAAAAAAGAGGATTATCAGTGGGATATTTAAAGAAAACGCACCCTCAGCTGACCGTCGCTGCTCGGGTTTCAAGCAGGCTCATCCTTTTAAGTAAATGAGAATAATCTGTATGCAACTCTCACTTGTTAAGACGCTGAAATCCAGTTGAACAACTCCTTGTCTTTGAAAGTGTGCCGCTGTCATCCAACCCGCCTGCTCCTGTCCTACAAAAAGAAAGACTCAACTGGAACTACAACAATAGAAACCATTATGAATCTGTTCCATGGAAAAACAGGACTTTCCACTGTGGAATAACGGTCATAATATAAAAGGAAGTTTTAATGGGAGCAAAGGTTTTAAATGTTGTGCGTCGTACGTCCTATGAGGTTGAACGAATTAGTTTTTAACTGGACTTGTTCTCAGTATGGGCTGTTCGGACCTCTTGTGGAAGTAAAACTCTCCATCAAATGAGGCCTGTTGATCCGGTTCCCGTTTCCCTGACGAACTCACGATCAGCCAACGAGAACCATAACGCATCACAAACGCTTACAAGGACTCATAATAGGGACATAGAACTCCATAAGATCTTCATTTGTTTTTATGGAGTTGAAGCAGAAATGGCGCTCTGATCCGTCTCAGGGGAAATGTATCATTTTTGGGTCTAAACTGAGTTTTCATCACGGAGTTTCAAAGAAGATGCTTTCATCATTCAGTCTTTAATGCTTTTCATTCACATGACCAGAGATTACACTTTGAGGTTCACAAAGGAAGAAGTAAAAAAAAAAAAAAAAAGAAAGAAAAAAGAAAAAAGAAAAAAAGAATAACCACCAGCATGTCAAAACATTCTGAACAGAAAGGGAAAGTAAGTTAGCACTCATAAGTTTAACCATGTGACACTTTCTTTCCTTCCTGCAAATGATTTACCACCATCTCACAAATCGGTGCCCTTACTGGCATTGTCTTTGGCCTGACGGAGTCCGTACAGCCATTTGATTACTCTTGCATTCCTCTCAATGACGGAAACGCCATAAGGAACCCGCTCTGCGGCGTTGGAAGCATCCTCCTCCTCCTCGCCGTCCTCTTCCCCGGTCCCCGCACACTCTGACCCTGGAGCGCTCACACTGCGGAAACGGGCCATGGACACGATGTCAGAATTGGATCCGGTCAACTGGAGCTCCGCCGGGTCCAGACCACACAGGTTGAAGAAGCGCTCCAAATCCGTGCCGGCCCGCGAGCACCGGTCGCTCAGGTCCGATTTGGACCGGGTCAGAGACGGCCGTTTCCTGGAGCTGGACGAGGACAGTCGGGTTATCGCCGGGGAGGAAGGAGGGAATGAAGGGAAGCTCGGGGGAGATGGAGCAGGGGCGGGCGTTTCAGCCGGCGAGGTGGGAGAATCGTCCGGCTTGGACGGAGCGACCACGGGTTTCAGAGCGGGGGAGGGGCGCGACGTGGTCCGGGTGTGGAAGGGACGCAGGTCCGAGGAGGTCGGGCGCAGTGGAAACTGTGAGTGCAAAGGTATGGGCTGGAGGGGCTGCCGGATGTACTGAGGGGGGCGGCAGGGCGTCCGCGCGGGGCTCGCCTGAGGCATGACGTCCACTCTTCGTACCATCCTTGCGGCCGGAAGCCCAGAAGCGAGAGGGCTCTCCGCCCTGGCGGGTCCGGCGGCTTTTAATCTCACCGTCGCTGGACTGAACCAGTCCGGACGAGGGGCCGGACGCGGCCTTTCCTTTTTCTGTGGGGCCCCTGCAGGTGTGAGGCAAGGGGAGCCGCGTGCCGTGGCGACTGCGGCATCCACACCTTTGACGTCCTCCGAGATGCCGGCGCCATTGATCAGGTTACTCAGATGCTCCAAGTTGAGCTGAACTTCTTCCGGCCTGGTTTTCGTCTGGTTGGGGGTCTTCCTGGTGGGCCGCATAGCGGTGCCGGGGTTCAGCGGAGGCGAACGTGCCTCCGGAGGCCGGACCACCGGCTGCAGTTTGGAGAGAGCCACCTGACTCTTGACATATTTAGCCTTGTCCGCTTCCAACCTCTCCACGGCACTCTGCTTCGGTCTGCTCGCTGCCGCTTTAAATTGCCGGTAGAAGTCGGGCCCCACCGGCCCCTTGGGCCGCAAGCGCGGCGGCACGGCGGCTCCGCCGTTTGATGCCGGTTGTCTGAGTGGTTGTTGGAGAGTCTCCAAAGGCATTTTGTAAAGCCAGTGGTCGTACCTGTCCTTGTGCACGCTCTGTTCACAGCTTTTTCTTTGGCCACCCTGAAATAAATCTCTGGGGTTCTGCAGAATTCGAGATCAGCATCTCGGGTGAGGTTTACTTCCCGGGCATTCGGACTTCCTGTGTGGAAAAGAGACACAGCAGTCAGGACACAGGCAGGCGACATTTAACATTTACAGCCACCAAGACCACTGATAAACCCCTCCCCTTCCATAAAGAGCGCAACCAATCCCCCGCTGGAAGCCATCGGCGTGCTCGCGAGTTCATTGGCTGCAGGCACAGACGGATCCCAACAATCCGCCTCAGTCATCCATCTCTCGGTAGACAGACACACAATAAAACTGACACTTCATTTTCAGTAAGTAGAAGGTCCCTGAAAAGAGCAGAAGTGTGTGTGTGTGTGACGGGGAGGGGCATGAGGACAGCTGTCAACAAGCTATTGTCTGGAGGCAATACAGAGCAGAACACACACACACACACACATACACCAACAGCTGCTATAGGAACAAGGGCTCCCCATCTTTAAATAAAGCAGCCAGTTGCCGTGGTTCGGTGCTGGCTTCTTCCTGAACTACAAGCATCCGTAGGTTAAGTAAAGTTGTAAAAACAGGGTTGCACTTAGCATCCCTCCAGGTGTTTGGTGATAAACCTCAAACTCTGGTGAAGGTCACAACAGTGAACTTGGTGAGCCCCCCAGATTGATATTCTGTACATACTTGAGATACCATGTGCGTTTAAATTAGTCTGCAAAAGCCAGACTGTAACATTCTCTACATATTTGCCATTCCGGTCTGAGCCAGGCCGAACTCCCGCTGACAGAGCTGGGAACCTTTTTCCAAACCTCCAAAAACAAAGAAGCGTGGAAGTAAAGCTCAACACCACCTTGATATATATAATTAAAGAGGTAATGGGCCGGTGTGTTACAAAGCAAAGAATGTCTAGAGGTGAGTCAGACCCACAAAAATAGAGCCACTAAATTGAATGTTTCTGAGTCAAGTTCCAACATGTTCTGCCCTTCCGAGAAAATGACAAACGCGGCGCGAAACAAAAACCAAAAGGTAGGCCAGATAAACCCACATGCGCTAAAGGCCCCTACTGGTCTCGTCCGGACAAGCTCAACCCCTGCTCCTGTGGAGGTGTGGGTCAGCTGTAGAGACAGTTTGGAGTTGTACTTGTACAACTCCAAACTGACATTTGGCATTTGGACAGAAAACTCACCTTGACAGTCCTCGTGGATGTGCTGAGGCCGTCTCCAGCTTCCTGTTAGCCCGGCGAGCCCACTGAGCTGTTCCTCCTGAGGACAAAGGGTGTGGAAGTGTTTGAAATGAGCAGCAAGCAGCTCAAGACAAACCTGTTTGACAACCCACGTGTGCGCCTCCTGAGCCCGCCCCCTCTCGCCGATTGGTCCGGTGGCTCTCTTACAAGGAAACAATCTGGCCTCTTTCTGGTCACGTGACGCTGCCCTTTGTTGCTTTTTGCTGCTAGCGAGGTGATAAGGAGTCGTAGCTCATTTGCATATGCTGACAAGCCGTCCAAAAGTCTGCGTGGAATGTTTCGGCGTGCGTGAAGAGTGGATTAAAGTGCACAGCAAGACGAGTACTTTAGACAAATTTATTATCAACAGAAAATTGTCTGAAATAAATCTAAGAAGTTATGATCTCTTCCCTTTACCCCAGATACAACTAGAAAGAACAGCGACCTACACCAGATATATAAAATTAAATGATTTTACAGTTTTTTTGATTAAAGACACGAATGTATATAAACTTTGCAGCATTTATAAATGTAACCACCACTGTTTGTCTGACACCCACGTGGTCGGGCCATTAAGTATTCATGCCTGTAATATATTACAGCTATATAAAAAGTGCACATAGAATGGTTACAGTAGTGTTAAAAAAATAAGATGTATTTTTTATTTTATTTAGCAAACCGCGATAGAGGAATGAGCCAGCGGTTAGCGGCCACGTGTTCTACTGTACATTTACATATGTAAATGATGGGAAGTAACATTTCCCTTCAGCGTTGCGGCAGTTTGTGTTCAAAGAAACTGCAAAGCAACGCCGAGTCCTTTATTTGGACGTAACAATACAACCCAAACAATTATCACCACACGTTCATCACTTCTCACAGGATTCATTCTCTACAACGGAGCATCTCAAAAAGGCAAACTAACAACCGTAAATACAGTTACGTTAAAGTCAGTGACCTTTTTGAGGCTTGTTGCACTTTCTGTTGCTAAGTAGTACGTCTGAGTAATGAAGGGCCATTAGTTCTTCTCGTGCACCATCATTTAGAAAGTAACAATGCTGTTATTTGACGTTGGGGCTTAGGAGATAGCACAGTTTTTGTCTTTGTCCTTTGCACCGAGGCTGTGCGCTCTTCTCCGCCTTATGCTGCCTCTCAGTCCCCAGTCTCTCTGCCCCTCCCTCTCCTCGTCTCCCCCTCCGTCTTTGCCCTCCTCGGGCTGCTGCTTTCGTAGCTGTGGGGGCAGAGGTATGGGCTGTCCCAGGAAGAAACCCTCTTCCTCTGAGTCTGAGGACGAAGAGCAAGTGGAGCAAGAGTCTTCATGTCTGCACTGGCCCGGCTGCAGGGTCAGCGAGGAGCCCACGGCGGCGCCGCCCCGCGGCTCCCTCTCTCTCTCGCCTCTCCGGTCGAGGGTCTCCAGCCGAGGCCGGTCGCACCGCGAGCGTCTGGGGTGCCTCTCTGCTCCCGGGTGGAGGGCAGGGTCGGCGGGGACGCGACAACGGCTCCACCCTCTCCGCGGACTCCGTTGGTAGGAGGATCCATCTGGAAGGGAAAATGTGAATGATAAAAAAATACAAAAACAACTTGACACCCAGATTCTCCAATTCATCTCTTTGGATGCCCTTTCTCACCCAGAAGATCCATCTGCGGCGGGATGCCCTTTTGGAGATGCAACTTGCTTCCGAAACCTCCCTCCGGCTCATCGTCCTCCAGCTGGTTCTCCTCCACCTCGGGCAGCTCCGGCCCGTCTTCCTCCTCGTCCTCATCGACTGAGTAGCTGCTGCTGATCGGTTCTCTGAAGCTGACCCGAGCTGTGCCACTGCGAGACAGCGGTGGCGGAGAAGCGGGCGATCGCTCCGCTAGTTGGGGGAGGTCTGGCTGAGGGGAGTCCGGGGGCATCGGGTCGCGAGACTTGAGCGGCAGAGGAGGTGGGAGAACAGACGGGTTGTTGGGCGGGAGAGGAGGCGGGTTTTCTTGTGGCGGAAACACTGTAGAGAGAAAGGCAAGCGGGGGGAGCACATGTAGTTAATACAGAGTGAGAACAACAGTTAAAGAACAATGCTACTGGTTCGTATTTAGCGTGATGGATGTTTGATACCTTGCATTACTTGATTGGTCTTCTCCACCCAGTTCCTACAGTCTTTCGTTGAGGTTCCCCTTGAATTAACGCCGGTTAGTCCGGTATTTCCATTTATCTCTGCCTTCAGCTGAAGGTCTCCGACAGAACGCTTGATGCCAGAGTTCCCCGGCAGCAAACTGTAATGTGGCAGGTCGCTGGGCCAAGATGGACCTAAGCCGTTTCCTAGATGGATGTGTGGGAGAGGTGAGTAGGAGCCTCTCGGATGAGGCTGACCACTGGGCGGAGGCAGTCCATTCTGAACCGGAGCAGTGCAGTGGACACCTGTGAGGAGCAGAACAAGGCAACGTGTGAGAGTAGTCGCTACGAAATACTCACATGGTATAAAAATAGATCAAAGTATGACACCAGTGTATCATCGTCACCTCTGTTCTCCACTGCATCGCGAACGCAGTCTTTTGCAGGAGTCACAGGAGAGCCGGCGCCCTCTGGTGGCTGCAGGGGAGAGCCACACTGCGGCTGCTGGTGCTTCTTGGCCGACTCACAGCGTCTGTGCTGAGGCGGTTTGCTCTGCAGCGCTGAGTCACAGGAGTCGGAGTTGTTGGGGTCCTCGCCCAGCGAGCAGGGCCTGGAGCAGAAGATGAGCCCCCCTCGAGGGAGGAAGGGACGCCCCAGCAGGGGCAGGTGGCAGCGGGCGCAGCAGAAACAAGACTCCACGGCGTGCCAGTGCTGACCCTCGTACGTCATCTGGCCCTGATCAATACCTTAGAGCAAGTTGTGTCATGATTACACCAGTCGCTAGACGTTCTGCAGCTTTGATTCATTAGCTTCTTTTTAATAATCTGAAGAGACAATTATCTCCTTTTTCTGGGCAATTAAGGGGATATATGTACAAGCAGTATATGAACAAATGTGTCTTCAAAAGAGTACAGATGTAGTCAAATACTACATGAAGGCATCTGTTACCAAAGAAATAGTGCACAACATGGATAAAACCCCCAGTATAGGAGTTATTGTGGCTGTAACTCAGTACCTATGTGTTCTCCGCAGGTATCGCAGTACTCTGCGTACTGGGACTCGTAGCAGGAGCAGCAGTACGGTCGACTCTCTCTCATGATGTAACGCTGACCGCCCAGTGCCGCCTCGCACTCAAAACAGCAGAAGTGCTTCATGTGCCAGTGTCTTCCTTCGGCCTCAGTACATTCATCCGCCAGAATAATCTAGGATTGAGACCCAACAGCAGAAAAAAACAGAGGGAGACGATGGTTTCATGGGTGCAGAATTAAGCAAATGAGATGTAAGTGCTGAGGATTTGGGAAAGGGAAAAAAAAAAGATTCCGCGGTTGCCCTTTTCAAGGCTTAGTCATCCTCTGGGTCTAAAGAACTCTTGTAGGTCAGTCGTGGCAGATCCATTAGTCGACTATGTCCACTAATCTCTTAAATCACATTGAGAAGTCATTTAAAACGAGCAGAGACCACCAGAAACGCCTGCAAATAGCCCTCTACTACGCGCGGATCAGGCAAATGATCACACACAGCTATATTACGGCACCACACAGGGCAGAATGAATCTCTTATCCACTCATGATGCTTCTTTTGTTGACACTCGATGAGACAGTCACCTCGTCACAGGCCTGGCAGCGCGGCTTGAGCCGCTCGGCGTGGTGCCGGCCGCAGTAGATCTGCCCCTCCTGGAAGAAGTAGATCAGATCGACCAGCAGCTCGCTGCAGGTGGCACACTGGAAACACTGAGGGTGCCAACAGCTGCTCTGTTCTGCCCGACTGGCAAACACAGCGATGTCTCCGCCGCGGATCTGCTTCTCGCACTGGAAGAGAAACAGATTTGGTGGGGGTGTGGTAAGAGTCACCATAACCGTTAAAACCTTTCAGGTCTCATGCAGCCCTGTAATCATTACATCAGCGTGCTGCGCTGTGGCCCCTGAGCTATGCCTGCACCTACTCGCACCTCAACTTTCTCCAGCAGGGCTCCGATGGGTTTTAATAACGTTTGACTTGCCAACATTAAAGGGAAAAACTTGGCACCTTTCACACGGACGCTCAATGAGTATTAATGGTGAATGTAGTCGATTGAAGCAATAAATTCCTCAGTGCGTTCTGCATTGACTCAGAAAGCATCTTCAAATCCTCCTGTTTTTCTTGCATCTAGCACCAATATATGAACAACCAGTGAAGTAGGACGCAAAGAAAAGCTACAGGCATAGTGAGTGCGTGAGTTGGAGCGAGAGAGAGAGAGAGAGAGAGAGAGAGACAAAGTGAAGGCAAATTGCTTGAATTTACGATCAAGAATGATTGAAGGACCTTCACGGAAAAGATGCAGAATGTTCCTTTAAAGTGATACAAGGATACTGTTGTCTGAGCTTTGCCTCGGTGCCGCGAGGGAATCTGTTTCTAGACATAAAATAAAAATGTTGCTCTACCTGTTGGCAGATGGCTCCTGTCATAGTTACAGGGAAGAGTCTGACGACGCCTCTGCCCAAGTTTTCTCTTTTCCTCTGCTGACTGAACAAACGCAACTCCTTCTTCTCCTCCTCGTCCAGAGTGTTGCAGTACTGGGACTGAACGAAACACAGACATTGTTGTTGACATAATGGGCAAATTCTTTCTAAACATCATTTATTTCTTGAGTTCCGAAGGAGATGATTCTTATTTGTATTTTCTAGCTAAAATTATACATTTAGTGCCTTTTGAGATGCCTCAGTTTTTTTAAAACAGTTTCCAATTTATGAAAGTGCATTCATAAATTGGTAGCTGGATTCTCAGTGAAACACAAGGGTAGTTTTGAATAATCCAAAATATGTTTTGCATTGTGCACATGTGTAATGGTAAATTATTTGCTGTAAAGGATTTTAAATAAAAGCTGAATTTAAATGAAACAAATTTGTCAATAAATGACAATAAACTAATGCAAAAGTTAAAAGACGTAATAGTATAATAATCCAAAAAATATCGAAACAATCCAAAATGTTTGATTAAGAGGAAAAGGATCAATCTGTGAAAATTACTAAGAATAATTCATTCATTTAACAGCTTCGATGTGGACGCTGAATGGAAAGCTCAAAATCAATAATAACGATGATGTATTATCGTGCTGTGATTTAGTAGACCCGCCACACCGATTGTGATATCATCAGCAGGTCGCCCCGCTGCTGCGGTACACCGGGGGGCGGAGACTAAAGCATCCGAAGTGGCGGCGCTGTTACCTCGCTGTCGTGGGCTGGAAGCTGGTGCAGCAGCTGTTTGATTCGGTATCGCTCGCCTGAACTGTTGACGTAAGGCACCCTGTCCTCCGGCAGGCAGCTGAAGTACTGGTACACCTGCACGAGTGCGTTCACACAAAGAGCATAAATTACAGACTTTATTCATTCAGAGAGCAATTTATTCAACTGCAGTCGTAAAACATTTCGTGAGAGTCTGAACACGTCCAAGCGCCGGCGCGCATCATCAGACTCCTTTTGTGTGTCGACTCTGCATCTGCCCTCGTTACCTGTTCGGGCTTGAGGCCGGGCGGGACCCACGCGTACTCCTCGGAGGCGCAGCCCGAGTCGTCGTCGGAGATAGAGTGTCTCTGGAAGTCCGACACCAGCTTCGTCATCATCTTCTCCAGCTGGCCCGGCACCGAGCGCACGGCGTGCTCCTCTCGCACGCACTTGCAGTGGACGCAGATCTTCCTGTGGGGACAAAGGCGGCTTTGAGCTTCATCCCTGGGGACTTTTACTCGGGTTTCTCCCGCCCTGCGGACTGCGAACCACGGTGTGAAATCGGGGGAAACCCAACTTCAGATTCACACCGGTCCTGGTTTCCCAGATGCATTTGACACAGCAGAGGGAACAGAGAACATGCATAAACATTTTGGTAGCCATAGTTAAGCAAGATGAAGAAAACAGATCAGGCCGTTGGGACAGCTGCTGAAACAAACCCGAACAGCGGGGGTGTAAAAGTGGCAACTCTCATGTAGTAACTTTCATATTGGCCCTTCCACCTCTTAACCTTATTATTTATTAACACACACTGCGTTTTAGACATTAAGTTGCAGCCCACAAATTCTTGACTGAATGATGCCCTGCAGCCAAAAAATGACAAATACAACAGTACTTCTCACACCGTGAATTAAAAATCTCCTGATGATTTTAAACTAGAACACAGCGCTGTGGACAGGGCACGGTGATAATGCATTAACACAATCTCAGGTTGTCACTGAGGTTCCCGCATCCCGATAAACACGCCACGACCAAACAGGCCGGAAATGAGGTCGGCGACATAAGTCCGGCCGCCAATCCCACGGGGGGAGGGAGGAGAAGAAGAAGATGGGGGCAGTAATCCCCCTCACTCAGCCTCCTCTGTGACTCCTCGGACAATCAGTCCGGAGGTGGGCGCCCCCGCTTGTGGAGTCGGAGTAAAGTGCCGCGGGGCGCCGCGGAGGTGTGGATGTCGTGCATGCCGCGCGGCCCCGCGTGCGTCCACCGCCGCCGCGGTTGCGTAACAGCCTGCCAGCTGGCACTTGTGGCTCAAGTTCGCAAGACACAAAGCTGCTTTATTCCGGGACCCAACCCCCCCACTCGACAAAAAAGCTACAACACACACACAGACACACACAACCGCTGGATCAACCGCACAAGTTCTCCTCTTGGCTTCAGTCTCCCCGTTCATTCATCACCAGGTAACTGTAACGGAGCCGACAATAGAAGAGAAAATACATTTGAATGTCTCTATGTGACCCCCGCTGGTGGTTGGCACCTTATATGACCACGATCACAAAGCTGCTGCAACCAATACAAATAATAGTAAACGCGGCAAGTCGGCTTAAACTAAGCCAAGTTATCAGGAATCTGACCCCAGTTGTATTTGAGTGTGCGTGTGTGAGGTGGACATGCCTATGTGAGTGGGGAGGAGGACACAGGCAGACCGTAGCACGCTGGGACAGATGGCAGATAAACCACGTCCCACCCTATCCCCCCCGCCCCCCACACACACCAGCAGCCTCCACATGATGACAGGATGGGATGTTTAGTTGCCATATACGAGCTACAAATAAGCACTTGAGCACCTTTTAATAGTTTAATAAACTGTATCGCTGTCGTCACGTTAAATTTTCCTTTTCTCAGCGAGAGGTTCTTTAATCGTGAGTTCAGTCGACTTAAAAGCAGCGGTCGTCAACACTGCAGGACAGTCAGGCCTGGTGTGCTGAGCCCTGTCCTGATCAATTATGTGACTCACAGGCCTCTGATGTAATGCAGCTAGGCGTCGTTCCCTCTGGCACATGCAAAACGTAATAGGGAACTCCAAAGGAGGCGAAATGCAATCAGATATTCTGTGATTGTCATGAGAATGTTTAGGGCAACAACTGCGAGCTGCAAGTGTATCACTCACCAAACTGCTGTCAGAATTAGAGATGAGACAATACGTCGACAGAGAAAGAAAGAAAATGTGTAATCGACTACGATCTGAAAAAGTCAATATATCTGTATACCCAAAAATGGGTCTCTGTTAGCTGTTTCAAAGTTAGTACTCTGTAAAAACGGCACTATGTTAGGGCTGTGAGATTAATTGTTAATTATTTTATCTGACCATCAGTCCAAAGTCAAAGCATATTCAGTTAAATCTACACAAAACTAAAACAGAAAATGAGAGAATGCTTTGCATTTTTGTTTGTAAAGAGAAATTGTTTTTTTGTCAATTGACTAATGCATTGATCTGCTGCGGCTCTAAATTGGAGCTGCCGCCAATAAACAGGGAACCGGCAGTGGAGAAACTAATTGTTAGCTTGTCAACACAGACCAGCGGTGTGCGAAACATCAATTGCAAGGAGAGACTCGTCCCACATTTCATTATAGGAGAGTCAGGGTCAGTGTCAGGGTCTGAATAAAAAGTGCACAGGCAAATGTGATCACTTAAATAATACTCTACTTCTTTACAACATCTGTGTGAACTCAAACTGTGAAAAAAACAAAAGTTTCACCAGGAGACATTCATCAGCAATCTGCCTCTGAATTTAAATCGCTGCATCCTAACGTTGTTATGCTGCTGCTCTATTGAATTCTATTATTCACTTCATGAAGTAAACTATGGAGGACGGAGGAGATGACGGAGGAGATGACGGAGGAGATGACGGAGGAGAGGACGCTCCATGACGTCCATGAAGATGCCATATAAGCCTCCGAGGTTCGAGCATCAACACTGTACAGTCATGTGCAAACAGCTGTGTGTACTAAATAACGTATAACCACAAAGAATCTTCTCCCAAACACACACACACACACACACACACACACACACACAGACACCCTATAAACCCTTTAGTTTACCCACATCTCTCAGCTGAATGAGCTGCTCGTCCCTCTAATCCTGTCAGAAAGAGGAATATTGTTGGTCCGTTACCTGCTGCAATCCCGAGTCCCGGCAGCATCCGGACGCGTCGCTCCTTGAAGGTTTGCACCCGCGAGGCGTCGAGAGGGAGCGGGCTGCTGCTGGGAGGCTCCCCTCCATGTGCTTCATACCTCCGTCCGCTGGGCCCTTTTCAATGTCCCCCCCCCCACCCACCCACCACCCCAAGTCCCACCCTCCTCCTCCTCAAACAAAAGGCCCCAAACACAACCATGCACTGCACACACAACGCTCTAAAAGGTGCACACATCCTCATGGGGGGGTGTAGGCAGGGGAGGCTTTTTAAGTTTACTTTAAATGTTAAGCTCAAGTACACAATTAACCAGTCAAGAGTCCACGTGAGAAAGCTCACTGCGTCTTTTCTCCTGGAAGCGCTGCGACTGATTGACAGCAGATGGACGGCCGTTTGTGGCATCGACGCCGCTTATTAATCATAAAGAGTCTCGTGCGCCGAAGCGGCGCGACAACAAAGTGTCTCCGGTGAAACGTCGAGCAGACGGTGTGACGCGTCTCTGAGGACACGTCTCAGAGGACAAAACGCGCTACACACTGTATGATTATAAGCAGGATACAAGTTCCTCTTGGACTGCTGCTCAGGCAAAATAATTCATAACTAATCTTATGATTGTTAGTTGACTCACGGCCGAGAGTCTCGACCCGTTTGTTGGGATGTGCACATATGTTGTGAGTCAGTATACAGTAATTAAAAGCAGTCATGAGATAATCCACTGCTGCAAATGTGTGCTGCTGTAATAATCTATAACCCACTGCAGGATGTATAGCGAAGGCCTCCATAGATCGGATTTTAAGAACCAGATGGGCCTTGTCCTTTCGCTCTGCCACTAATTAGAGACTGAGTAATCGCCGCGTGGCCACCCAGACTAACGGCGAGGGCCACTTTGAAGGCTTTTGAAGCGTGGCGGGGACCTGCGGGTCAAAAGTAACTCAATTGACTGGCTGCTGGGCAGCGGACGCACCATCTGCCCCCCACCTCGGGTTTAGGCTGCGCCTGAGAAAAGCTCAGGATGAAGACGGATCACTTCCCCTCTCGGCGAGCATCAGCAGCTGAGTCTGTGGTCGCTGGGATCAGCTCGTCCATCAGAGGAAGGTGTGATTGTAAATGGGTTGTTAAGGAAGATGCAATTAGCTTCGGGACTCTCGGGTCTTAAAAAGTGACCCCAATAAATCTCAATCATTTAATCTTTTTCTCCGGAATCGAAGACGTCCGAGCAGGACGTTTCTCTTTGTCACATCTCCCAAAGTCATTTCGAGCCTGAAGCGAGAAGCGTCCGCAACCCACAGCATCGTGGTGATGCTGCAGCACACATGTTTGAGATTACGTCCCAACATCCAAGCTTTTGTCTTCAGCTGAATACTGGCAACTAAACTAATTACAGTCTTTTGGTTACATGAAACACGCTTTCCTTTTATTCTCTCCATTGCAGAGTCCCCGTTGGCTTCAGCCATGCTGCAACCATCTGCGCTCCGTTTTTCCTCTTCAACGATCGAGCTGTGTGTCGAAGCCGGCGAATGTACAAAGAGTCCGGATCCACTAAACGCAACACGTACATGGAACAATACGTCCAGACAATTGACGCTTCTTCTACGCTCCTTCGAGCAAGTACTTGTGTTTTGAAACTCAACGCATACAAATGTCCCAATTGAAAAAAGGGAAGGCGGCAGTGATTTAGAGAGACAGTGGGGGAGACAGCGGGCGGTTATGAAGTGGTCCAGAGGGCTTCTATCACAGCAGTGAGGCCTAATCTTATTAGTGCGATTGTCAGGATTAGAGGAACCAAGAGACCAAACCAGCTGGAGATTCTCAAACAGACAGAGAGAGAGAGAGAGAGAGAGAGAGAGAGAGAGAGAGAGAGAGAGAGAGAGAGAGAGAGAAGGAAAGGGGGCTCAAGGGAACACAGGCAAAAAAACTGCGAACTTTAAAGAGAACTGAATTGAGGATCCTTCTGACAAAAACGTGTGAGATGTGCAGTATGTATGCCGACATTTCAAATGGCTGTTGCCTACATTTGAAATAATTATAGGCTTTGCTGCGGAGACAGAAACTCTTTCAACGGCCCAAAACACAATATGGACACCCCAGGAGACGTGTGAAGTTCGGCTGAGCAGATGTCTTCGTGTTCCAGCCGAACATACGACACGTGCACCAGAGTCAAGAAAGCGTGGCATCGACCAACGTCGTGACGGAGGAACAGGCGCTGCGTCCGAACCCGTGGAGCTCTGCACACGTCGCAGGCTGGACTCTGCTCTGTAGAGCTTCTGTTTTCCCAGGAAGATGAAGTCAACTCCGACTAAAGGCAGCTGCTCCGGTTGCGACTGCCGGGGCTTAACGGCACTCGTGACCCTATAGCTCTGGTTCTTTATCGGCTCTGCGTGGCGGCATGTGGCGATCCGACCATGCTGGTTGTCTTTTAACGTATATCTGCACTCAGTGTGCACACAGATCACAGATAAGCTGATTTGCGTTGAGGCGATGTTGGTGGACAAGCGAACACACACACACACACACAAACACACACACGTTTCACTCCTGACGTCTGTTCTTACACATCCACCCATCATGCTCTTATGTATCCACAAAGCAGCACATGTACATGGGTTTAACCAACAAATTTAGTCGTTTATGACTCACCGATGAGGTAAAGTGTCTCTATTTGCTGTTTGACGTTATCAGAATATAAAGCTGCTGTGAGAAAGAATGTAAAAATTGTCAACAGCAAGATTGTGTTAAATGTTTAGCTATTAAAACACTTATGATTCTGTTCACAAAGTGGCATTAAAGTTGTAATCGTATTACATCTCTCATGTTTAACGGCCTGAAAAAAAAAATGTTTTGACCTCCCTTTTAAGTAGCTTATTATTATAAGAAGTTGCACAACATGCCAAACGAAACAGGAGGGCGCGCAGCTCTGCAAAGGTGATTTACAAAGAGGGAGAAAAACATTTCCTGCGGAGCCAAGAGGTGCTTGAGACGTACCTCCAGCCGTGGACACGGAAGCCGGGGCACCGATCCCCACAGCGCATACAGGGCTGCCCTCTGTCTGGGTCCTCTTCCTCCTGCTGGAGAACAAAAAAAACCCCACAAACTTTAGCTCACACCCTTCACACCTCCCGGTATCCGGACGGAGGAAGGTTCGGCGTGCAGGGAAGCAGAGTCCTCGGCATCATAGCGAGCCGTTACAGTGGCGTTTGGGGTTTGGGGGGAACATCGGCCTGTCTTACAGATTTCCCCGCGCATTACTTGATGTTGTGTGTTTAGGAAAATCCCACATCAGTGTGAGCTTAAACTTGAAATTCATCCATAATTCTGCAACTAAATAAACCTTTTTGCTTTTATCAGTCGTCACATTCGGCTGAGCGTTTGAGGGGTGTAGCGTGCTCAGACGGGCGTAGAGTGTCAAAAGTGTTGCTTTTTCTGCAAAAACGCTGAGCAGTGCATCTGACTTAGGCGACCACTAAACCAATGGCCTCATAGCTAACTTGTTTTCATATACATGTGTGTGTGTAGGAACCAGCCTCTTTTTAGAGATGAGAGGAAGGAAGCAGACACAGGATGAGAGCTGCACCTTTTCCCTCCCCATGTAGTCGCTTTGTCTACACTTTCTTTTCCCCCGGTGACTTTATTCTACAGCACTTCTTATCTTCTGTGATAAAAGCTTACTGTGGACACAGAACATCTTACAGCTATTTATTAGATGTTTTGCTACTTTCTGAAAAAATGAAAGTCAGGATTTTATTTTACATGGAAAAAAAAATAACGAAACATCAGGATTCTTTGGTGCTTTTGTTTTCCATTCCAACATTTGGAGCAAAAGGAAAAGGAGCAAGACTCCATATTCGCTGATGTTTTGTCGAGTTTTTAAAATGAAAGGGGACAGTGTGCTAATTTTAAGGTTGATGCGCGTATTTTGGGTTTGGAGACAAACATTGAGATGCAGAGTACACACACAGGCGCCAGCAGAGTTTAACGAGCACGGCAATAAAAGGCAGATATGTGATACAGCTGGGTCGGGTGTACCTGTGTGTACCTGCTCAGCTGGGTGTCCCACTTTTCTCTCTCCGACCACCAGCGTCTTCAGGAAAAAGGCCTCACACCAAGCCTGCCTTTCCCATGCACAGTTCTTAATGCGTTATTATGCGTTACTCTGACTTAGATCTTTAAACAGGCTTTAAACGCTATTCAGAATTATTATATGTGAGTATATGTTTTGAGCCTATTTGCAAACGACTGTTTCCAGAACTAGTTATTCAAGAAACGTCGTCAACAAAGCATGGTACGAAAGGTGACAAGATGAGCTAATTAAAGCGTACGGATGATTTCTGGGTGACTGGACCTTTCAGTTGTTATTTCCTCACGCAGTAGCCGAGCTGTCAATTGGACATGACGACTGGATGGGGGGGGGGCAGGCAATTATACTTTAGGGACCATGGAAAGCTATAGTAACTTTCAATGCAATAACAAGATATATATAAATTCATGTTTTCGGCGTCACTTTCTGCACTTTTTGCCCTGTGTGATCTTTTTTATTGTAAAGACAATAGTTACTGCACATTCTGATTATCAAAAATAAATAAATAGTAAATAAATGGAAAGAAAGTTCGCTAATTAACAGAAAACAGATGTGGCCACCTCTGGCCTTCTTGTGAGCGTTTGCCAACATTAGATCAAACTCGGCACAACTGATTCTAAAACTGTAGTTTAAAGTCAGGCACCAGTAAAACCGCGACATAATGAAAGGATTAGAAATTTCTGAAAAAACCCTAGAATTCAGTCATACTCTCGAGGTCATATAAAATTAATCTGTGCAATCTTAACTTTCCTGTATCTGATGCATTTATAGTTTTTTAAGGAATGGAAAAAACAATCCATGCTGTGGCTCAGCTCGTCGCTCACAAAGCTGCAGTGAAGCGCGGTGTATTAGACGTTAGGTATCTATCCTCATCACCTCGCTGAAGGCAGCGCCCTCGATTAGTATGCCTGCTTCGGGCTGCGGGGGATTCCGCTGAGGTGAACGCGTATCAACGACCATAGACACGCGATGCGGTCGTGCTCGGCTTTGGATGAATTCACTTGTGTGCGCAAAAGGGAATTACATTAAATTGATAAATATACCAGCCTCGAACATTAGCCTTAACCAGCGACTTTTTACAATTCCTAAAAGGTGTCACACCGACACGTGACCTACACGTTGAGGACACAAGGACACTTCATGCGGCCCAACAACGAGGTTTCGTCCATTGTGCTGCGAGTGAAGGATGTGATGGGAGCGGCGCGAGGAAGTTTCTTCTAAACCGACCGTGGGTAAAGTAAATAAAACAATCACGTCGGCTCACATGCTCGCACTTAGGCCGGCGTCAGACTTTTCATATCAGCTCCTCAGCGTTCGCTAAGTGGGTTTGAGAGGTTTGATCTCACGCCGACCTGCCGCGGTCTGCTTGAGATCGCTACCAAGTAACCAGAGAACTGAAAGTCCAAACATGTTTGTCCATCAGAGGCCTTTACCAACATCTACTACAAAATGATGTTGTTAGGACACAATACATGTGAGTGTCCTCCATCAGACGGGAGCTGAAGGGCAGAAGACAATGGTTGTAATACAAGTTTCGCTCCTCTCTTCGATGTTTTGGGGGTTAAACATTAACAGAAAAGGTCAGAGGTCAGGGGCCTTAGAAGCCCCTGTGCTCACTGGCCGGTATCAAACAGACAGCCCCTCTCGAGAGCACTTCATGTTACACTTATGCGCCGCTGCTTCAGGCTGCCTCGGAAAAACAATGTTTAACGAGTGGAGGTTTACAAGTGTCACTCAGAGGGTCAAGCTTTTGTGATCGTTGTGAGTTTTTCATCGTGCTACATTTGTTTTACTGTGGCCAGAGGGTTGTGACAGCAATCAGAAATCTATTTTATCATTCATTGGCAAAAACAAGTGTTTCAACGTACATGATGTTGACAAGATAGTTTTACGCTATAATTATTGCTGCTGTACGATAATGATTATATTTAAATCCAAATAAGGTCTGAGATAAAAACTGGTTACTGACATTCATTGGTTATTTCGTTCATAATAATACACAAAATTACATTCCATAAGAAATTCTTAAAACTTGTCAAAAAACTTATACGGAAGTACTTTGCACACTGACATCTGTGTTGAAACATGATTCCAAACTCTCTTTGAGTGGCGATGTAATTGAGTGTTGGAACATAAAATATTGATGGTATTCATGAATATTTGACTGTTTTCACAGTACAAGTTGGGAGGGACACCGGGTCCTGAGTGTTTAATGTTAAAGCCCCGTAAAGTAATTTATCACAAGATCCAGGCCTAAATAAAGTGGTGAAAAAAACTCTTTACACACAATTGACTCGAGTACTGTACTTTAGTATCGCGCAGTCATAAACATATAGATGCATCAATAATTATAGTGCAATAATACAAATTATTGTATTATTTTTCTGACCATTCTGCATAATGACTACTTTTAGAAATATTTGGTTGCAACTGCTTTGATAATGTAACATTTTGAATTTGCAATACTTTCAAATGAGTTTCTACACAGTGTGGTACTACTTTTATCCAGGTAAAATATTTGAATAGTGCTGTTAAATACTAATACTTGTTTATACAGATTTATAAACACAGAGTTAAAAGGAGGAAAGGATTGTAGGTCTGGTTAGCTAAAACTAGTGCTATAAATGGAAGATTTTCTACAGCAAGTAGTGTGTGAGTTGGATTCACAGCTGTCTGGATTAAATCCAAGTGTGCTGCACAGCCAGATGTTTCTGGCCACACAGCTGTTAAGTCTGGTCCGAAAACAAGCTTCATTTGGTTAGTAAGCAGACCGTATGGGCTTTGGGCACATAAACTAACCGCGTATGTTGTTGTAATGAAAACCTGACAAGGGTTACATACACGTTCAGGTTACAGTAACCTGCTCAGGTGAGAAGCTATGACGTCATCGGACCCCTCCTGACTCACACGAGTGGGGCACACGAAACGATTAAAAACCCTACAAGAACGGACTTTCTGGCACATAGTTGCAATGGAAAAGGCACAATATAACTTACTGTAAGTGTCGGGAAGGAGGGGGACGTACTCGTTATTACCGGGGAAAAACGTGCAGGCCACCGACAACGACGTCCAGGTGGAGGTGGACAAAGTTCCGCTCGAGCGCTTTTTCAGTGCTGGACTTAAGACTTAAAATCAACCTGAAGGCTGTCCAACTAAGCGAAATGAATCCTAAAGTATACTTTTTTGACCAACGTAGAGGGCATAACAGGTTAGCGAAGGAGTTCAATAAGTTGCGGGAGTCATTAGTTAATAGCAGAAACATAGTTACTTACCGAGCGGTTCGAACGTCGCTTTTTAGACCCGCGCGTGAACATGGTGTCGGTTGGATGTTACGATTGTGATTCCCAATGAATACACGAAGGGAAGGAACACAGAGGTGTAGATATTTTCAGTTACAGTCCGTTTAGAACAAACTACATGATGCCCCCCCTCAGACTGCCCCGGACTCCTCCTTCCGCCTCGGCTAACTACTTTGGCAACCGACAAGCTAGCCTAACTGAAAAGCATCGCTTCCGGCTGGTCTTTCAGAGTAAAACACTTCTCAACACCTATTTTCGACATTTCTTGAGCAGACTCAAGCTAAAAGCCGAATGGATGTATACGCTTGTATTTAATGCGTATCCAAATGTTTTCCAGGTCATAACGTTCACCTACAGAGTATTTCATTTCTGATTGATAACGTAGTCACTTTTATCGTGAAGGCCTGGGGCCATTCTGACAGCGTGTCTTGACGATTCTACCTCAGCTCCCGTCCAGAAACCTGAATATAGGTAGCCAACTGACCTAAGGCCTGGCTTCACCTAGACTACAAGAAGTGTATACAAGGCCCTCTCCCTCTACTGAAACCCCCTCCTATACTTTGACTCATACCATGTTTAGTCTTTATGTTTCTAAACGAGGGGAGCACAGGAGTCTGCTTAATACATATTCCAAAATAGAAATGTTGTCACAGGTGTGTTGGCGAGGAACGTAATTTGTAAACTCTTGTCAGTAGAGCAGCGTTAACATGGGGCATTGGTTTAATAACAAACCAGTGTTGCCCCAAACAACGGCTTATTGTTCCACTGTAGGTCTTTAAAAAGGACAAGGGCCTTGTGTACTGCGATGATTATTGCAACTGAATGACAGCAAAACCTGCATTGGAAAGGATTTACATAAACGCAATGTAATCTCAAGACAAGACAGCAGGGACAGCGTGCATAACTGTCTGGAACAGAAATATTACCCACTTGTACTGACCCGGTGGTCAGTACAAGTGGGTAATGACAAACTTAATAATTATGTCTGAATACCAACTGAGATACTGGAGCAAACACAACTAGCCGTGTGGATGTTTTTGCTAGTTGTACGATTTTAAAGTTAATTAAAAAACGGTCAACCGATTGAAAGAGAGAACTTTGATTTAGCAATTTAATTCAGATGTGTCTTGTTCCATCTAGTGGCCATCCGAGAGAAGACAAGTTACAGCAGTCAATTGCGTTCTTGTTGGATAGAGACCTTTGTTAAACATCATGGTCAAAATGTAAGATGAGTAAACGATTAAAGAAAAACTGAATTTCTCTGTAGAAACAATGGCTTTTATTTCCAAAAGCAAGGCTGCTTTGAATTATGAAATTGCACCGCAGACTCTTGTAAAGCATGTTAAAAAAATAAGAAGGCAACGTTTTACTTGGACAAATAACCAAATGGCAGGAAACAGTTACAGAACATGTCAAAATTGGAACCTTTACATCCTAAAATTCCCATGTTTTTTCTTTTTACTTCATCAAAATAAAACATGTACCAAAGAAACTGGACCCCATTTGCGGACAGTGTAAAATATTGTAAATATAATCTGCACCTTTAAAATGTGTTTCAAATGTAAGAAAAAGAAACCACCTGAGCAAAATTAAATTAGGTAAAAGAAACTGGAAGATGATACAGTAATTGTAATTAAAATAAGATTTTTAGTTAGTTGACATATAAGGTCTCTAATGATGCAGATTAAACTCTAATTAGTACAAAAACAGCCCAAAGATTGCTGACCACGAACAGAAGACACGCTGAATGTTTAGGCTCCAAGAGTAGAAGATGAAGGAACTAGTTAATTTAAATGAGGGTCTAAGGCACCGTGACACATGGGGAGCGCTCCAAAGAGCACTGATTAAATAACGGAGAACTAAATGTTTGCAAAGCTGAGGGACCTCTCAGGAAATACAGAAAACACTCAAGAAGAGCCTTATTACGATGTTAAACAATTCCTTAACCACCCCAACAAAGTGTCAGTTACTTCTAAAGTCCAAAGGACACAGTTACTACCCACTACGAGTCCACTAAACAACAGACATTTGTGTTAGACAAGCTGCATGACGACAACCATTGCCCATTATTTACTATTTTCCCTTTTTAAATCGGTGGTACATTGAGGTTGGAAGAAAAAGGTTTGTGAGGGACGTTCTTCGTTGCAGACATAATTGTCTCGACGTGCAGGTACAGATGTGCAGTACTGCTCACTTTGGCTACGTCGTGCTCCTCATCGCCCCCTCCTGTTCTCACCGTACAGTGGCATGGATTAAAGTGTGGCCTGTCCATCGTTCTTTATGATAAGACTCTTTCGTTAACTTCTAAACAACTTCATCTGGTTTTTCTGCTGCGTTCTCGGAGTGTTTAAACTCCGTCACCTGTATCAAAACAAAAATGTAAGACATTGGCAAGTCGTTATAGATATAGAGCATGTTTTATGGTGTGTCAATCAGGTAAATATCAGTCGCACTCACCGGTGGAAGCTGCCGTGTGCTGCCTGGTACTCTTGACTTCCATGTAGATGGTGTAGGTGTCATAGGCGAACAGCAGACCAGCGATCAAACCAAATACCTGAAAAGGAATAATAACCCAGGATCAGAATCATAAAAATAGTCATTCACAGTAAACATGAACATAAGTATTGATCAATGTAAAAAAAAATATATATTAAACTCTGATCTAAGACCAGAAAACATCTTTATTCCCTTGGGTCAAAGCTGCGATGCCTTTAGTAGTCTCAAACTTATGCGTATGTATCAGGAAATGAGCAGACGTAAAAATGGGCGGCCTGGGTTCGCACAAGATAAGAGAAAGGTCGTGGTGGGGGAAATAATTGTGAAATTATACCACAGAAGTGCACATGTGCTAATGGCATTTACACTACAGGCATCTTTCTTTTCATACAGTGTTACCCACAGTTCTTTTGTGCACATTTTTAACATCACTCTGGCTCCTTTTCATTTCCAATGAAGCTTGTTCAATGACTCTTATTGCATTAATAATAGAAAAACTGGCAGCACTCTAAATGGATGCCAGCCGCCGTGGTCCTCAGTCTACAAATGCAGCCTTTTTTCCCCCAGCAATGATAAACTCAAGCACGTTAAAAAAAATATCTCTCAAGGTGTCTCTGAACGGACTATGGACTAAGAGGACCCATGGACTATTTGTCCGACATTGTAAAAAAGGGTCGTGATCTTTACAGAACTCAAACAGGAAGGAAGCATGATGTATGATTTCAGATGTTCATATTACTCAATAGTGGCTCAGTGACCCTGGCCTTGTGCGTTCGTTAAAACCCATCAGAAAAAAACCCTCTAAACTTCTATCATAAGTTTCCACACCTACAATAAAACAGATTCATTGATAGTCGTAGTAGTTTATCATTGTCAGAACAAGCAATAACATTTTACGCTTTCACATTCAATTTTTACGGCAGCTCAACTCACCCCGCCAGCGATACGAGCGCCGTCCCCGGCCCCCCCGATCACGTTGATCAGAGAGACAATCAAATAAAGGACTGCACCGATGCCGGCACGGAAAAGATCCTGCACAGAAGAGGGAAGATGAAGTGTTGAGCAATGACTCACACGTCTGCATCACTGAGTGTGTATGTGTGTGCAATAGTAGAGGACTCACACTCCACAGCCAGTTGACCAATAGGAATTGCTTGTCCATCCCCATCATGAAGATGCCGAAGAAGACCATGGCGAAGATCATCTCGCAGATGGCCACGGAGGAGTAGCCTCCAGTGTGGGACGCTCCGTAGCAGATGATGATGATGAAACTGATCAGCTAGCAGTGATCGAGGGGGAAAGAGAGAGCTTGGGGATTAATGATTTCTAGAATGGAGAATATATCACACAGAAGCAACAAATGCCCAAATTCCTCTCCTGTCGTACTTTGCTGTAAAGGATTCTGGTCCACTCGGTCGGTCAGACAGTAAATCTCTCTGATAAAAGGGGCCATCCATATAATAACATGCCTTTTTTTTTGCACAGTGAGACCACTGGATGGACAATAATGCACTCAGTCAGTCTGTCTATCACATACTGCGCTCATCTTTAGATGCAGCACGCGTTTGTTCCATCAAGATATTATTTTTCCATACGAGAGGAAACAGAAGTCAGCGGGCATTCTTCTCAGTCCATTCCGCTGAAACGCTGCCAACGTGCAGGAATCATAAACTGAGGCGGGCAGCCTACCGCCGTCAACCACTATCAGCCTTTTTGTTTTCAATACAGCTTTTGTTTGCTGCTGTCAAACAGTGTGGGCCGATACATTCACACAACACAGGCGCACGACAGCCGTGAAGGAGAGGAAAGTTAAAAAACTTGCTTTACAAATGACGAGGCCACCCAAACAGTTTTCCAATAACACTGAAGAGCTGCCACTAGCACATTTTCATTATACACTATCTTCTGATTATTTGTATTGTATTTAATATTTGTAAAAAGACCTCAGCATGTTGGTATTATTCAAAAGTCTTTAATAGGTTTCTTTCAATTGACTCATGCTTTTTGTTGGAGCACTATCATTAACCACTATTGAACTATTAATACTCTTCAACAGTATAATTTACATCTCTTATTTTTATTCTTATCTGTACTCTTTTTACCCTGTACATATTGAATCATCGGGCCACAAATACAACCTCTAAATCTTCTATAGAATACAAGTTAGAATTAAATAACCTGGTGTGGAGACATTTTCAAATAATCGTGTGAAATATAAAATGTTTATTTAATGAATCAGACCCTGACTCTAATGTATGTATATATTTAAACACATTTTAATGTTTCATTCTCAGGGGCCAGTGTCAAATCACCGCAGTCTAAATGATACACATGTGACATAACCAACACAAGCCCTACATCTGTCACTAAGGCTTCCCCTCCCGTCACCCACAAACACGCAGCCGGCTACATGCATCACTAGCGCATGTGTTCTGGAGACCGACACAGGCTGCCTCTGTAGAGTAGCTGGGCGGCCAAGGCCGAGGTCCTACACAAAAGCGGCTTTATACAGGCCAGCGGCCACTGAAGAGGCCTTCACACAGAGAAACAGCCACTGCAACAAGAGTCCCTCTCAACAAGAAAGGCTGCGAGGTGTTGACACCTTTGTGGCTTCCACAGCGGTAGATCTGTGCGCGTGGGTCCGCTTTGTAGATCTATTCACCATCACCACGATGAGCTGCGCTCTTAAAAAGAGCAAGCGCTCGGCTAATTATAGTCAGCAGCAACATTGGAGCCAAGATCTAGTCACACCAAACAGCAACGGTTGCTCAGGAAGTCACGTACATTTAGCGGGGGTTTTTTTTTCTTTCTCCTTTACACTTTCTTTAGCTCACTTCAGTGTATTCAGAGAAAAAGAGAGGAAAATGCTCGGTTTTGTTCCACCGCTTTCTTTACTCATCATGAAATGGAGGCATATATTCCAAATGTAATGCTTCTGCCTACTTTCCTCCCTTTTTTATTAAGATATTCTTCAAAAAAGGAGATCACCTGAAAAAACAATTAGTCCTAGGAGAATGTGACCACAACATATTCATAAGATTAGAAGCAGCGGGAATGATTAGCTCATTGAATGACTCATCTCGACTTATCGCTACTGGCTTCACCAAGCTACACAACAAACTAACAGACTTTACATGGGCGTGTGACGGGGGTCATTAGGTTGGTCTGCAGCTTCCAACATGTTCGAGTTTGCCTCCTCACAAAATCGAGAGTAAAATATCCAACAGTAATTTTAACTACCATGACGACCTCGCTGTCACAATTTACAGGGAGTTAATTAATTCCTTTAGATTTGGTTTATCAACTGGAGGACTCAAACCTGCTGTGGGCAGATAACCCATTTCCCAATAGATGGAACATAACGAGCAGTAACGGCAGTTGTCTTCCGGTTTCACTCCCACGGGCCTCTCCCTGCACTGCCAGCTATTTCAGACATACACAATCACTGATGACTTCCTTTAAGGTTTGTCGGCTTCCAGCAAAACCATGACTTGTGTGAGGATACAACAAACTACTGAGTGTTTTCACTGGAGCGCCAAAGGATGTGTGCTAAGAAATCCACGCATTCTTTGTTCCCAGGAACAACCTTCACACACAGGCTGGAATTTCCATTACTTCTGGAAAAAAAAAGAAAAATCCTTACAGTGGACCACTGAACACCAACGTCTGAAAGCCCAAGTTAAAGTGTGCGCAGTGAGTTATGAGAGCAGAACCTTTAAAAACGCCGGGCACACAATAACACAGAAGGACAATTAGATTACAAGAACTCCCTAAGCTACTGTGAGAAAATGTTTGCTATGTGATTAGTGAGAATCTGATGAAATATTTGTAAAACCTATATGAATGAATAAGTTATTATAGTTAGTATTTAAGGTCAAAGCGAGTCATGTGTAGAGAGAACACACAGCTGTGAAATGCAAAACAAAAGGCAATGATGTGAAAACAGTTATCAAAGACAGTTTAAATAAGATACTTCCTAGACCGGAAGATGTTGTATCTCGACAGGAAGTGGAACACTTGAAACCACACTCCAACCTTACTGACTATTAGGATTCACGCCTTGCTTTGATGTTTCTTATGGGTATATAATTAATCACCTTAACTAGAGCGAGGTATGCGAGAAAAAAACTCACGTTACGAGTATTTTATACTTGCAGGAATAATAATAGAAATTGCATAATTTTCTTGTGACCATATTAAGGCTCGCTGCCCACACGCAGTGTGCAGACTGACGTTACATGCAAGTAGAAAAAGGAGACCACCATGCGAGTGGACCCTCAGCATGTGGCTCTTTGGTGTCAAACGAGAGAAAAACTGTGACGCACACTCAACAGGTGGAAACTCCTGACGTTAACCTCTCCCCGTGACCCCTCAACCCCCCCGGGACCACGTGCTTACGTGCCAAAATTTCCCTCTTGAGGGATCAATAAAGTATCGATCTATCCACCCTCCCCTAACGAGAAGAGCACAGCTTTAACTGCATAAATACCGAAGCATTGGTGACTCAAAAAAAAAAGAACAAACGACTTTTCCATTCTATCCAGCATAATGGCGACAGCGATCAATAACAGGCACGAAGTCTACATTGAAATGCGTGCGATTTACGATGTGCTAGTTACGCGTTCTTAAAAACATGGGTCTTCGTGAGCAGGTCGTGCGGGCTAAACGCGACATGTTTGTCCCCTTAGTGCGCAGGTCAGTGGACTTACTATCTCCGCTGAGAGGATGAACCCCTTCGGGGTCTTCACGTAATTCTTCAGCCTCTCCAAGCAGCTGGCACCGGCGCTGGGCGCTGTTGTATCCGCCATTCTGTAAATAAAGTTAACTAAACGTATCACTTTCCCAGACCGTGTGTTGGACGAACACGGGGTTAATGGACGGAGCTGCTAGCGTGGGGGGAAAAACGGGTTCCGTGCGCCAAAGAAGCAAGTTCCACTGCGAGTCTCGCGCTTTCTGCCGTTGACCGTTAGCTTGTTGCTTTTTTTTCCTCTCTCCTTCCACTCGGACGAATCAACTTCCCCGTGAAAAACGTCCTGGTTGACGCTCAGTCCAGAGGCGGGTGTTGCTCGGTAGGGAGGAGGGAGGGCGCGAGGAGCTGACGGCGGGGCGTTGGCTTTCACTTTTTCCTTGGGAGGAACTGCCGTTGCGTTGACAACTGTGGCACCGCGCGGAGTCGAGCAGTGCTGCGTTCAGGGGACCGTCGTAAAAAATAGGAAAGACCTGTTGCAACGTCTCAATGCGAAAGGAAATGTTCTTTTTTCGTTTTTGCATTTTGTTGTGAATACGTGTACGCTCTTTAAAAGTACAATAACATTTAGGATTATTCCTTTTTAATGAAGTGACCGATATTTCTGTATTGAGGTATATTTACCTTCAGACTAACTGAGAGTAGTGATATTGTTAATAGTCAGTGAAGCATCCTACCTTAATTTGAGGTGGGGGGGACTTTATTTCAACCACGTAGATTCAGAGAACCGTAAATCACGTTGTGGTTTAGTATTCAGTACGTGACAAACATACGGCTCACAGCCTGCCCGCAATGATGTTTAGGGCCTCAGTTTTTAGAAATATGTCAGGCCATCTAAATAGCCACTTTTTCTATGCCACTATCACTAAATCGACAGAATATGTTCCAAGGTTTTATTACACCCTTGTTTGTTGTTGCTTCGCTCTGTTTTTAACAGCTCTGATTTATGTAATCTCTTGCTCACAGTTATTCATAAAAAATATAAGCTACTTGAAATATATTACTACTAAACGTAGCTCAAACAAGTAAACAGACAGACAATCAGCCTATGAACAAAAGCGCACATTTTAACCTTGAACAGAATAATCGCAAGTTTATTTCATTTTGTTTCACATGGATCCCATATAATAAGAATACAGCAGAATTTTGGAGAGTCTTGGATATTTTTTTTCTCTGACTTATCATTATCATAAATACTAATATGAATACATCATACACAATAAACACAGCACTATCCAAAGGCGTAGAGAGAGTATCACAAGACATCATTCACCACTAACAACAGAGTATATTTCATTTCAGCATATTTATAGGAGCTACAGTGAAAGAGAGAAAGACAGAGAGAGAGAGGAAAACAACAGAGGTGGGGGGGACTAGAGGAAGAGAGAAAGCCAGGTGCTTCTACACGCCTGAATCAAAGAACCCTGATTTAAAACAAAGCCAAAAAGATGAAACCAAGGCTGTGCATTGGTTCAATAAATACTGGAGATGTACAACAATTCATCCTGATGAGTCCTGTGGAAGCAAAACTACCAGTCAAAACACATCTCTTACCCTTCGGCAATCGTGTATATCCAAACAAAGGACTGGCAGTAGGATGAGTATTTATATCTGCAATGGAAGTTATTATTGCAGCACCTACTTTGTGCTTTGCGTAGAATATAGCAGAGCTGCTGTGTGTGCCGAGCTTCAACCGCGATGATGGATCAAAAAACATAGCACAGCGTTACTGTGTGTTCTAACTTTCCTGCAGCTTTAAGCTTCTGTCTCTCCAACATGTTTCGGGGTGCTTCAGGATACGAGGACGCATGCAGTAAGTCCACCTTCCGAAAGAGAGGAGATAAAGGATCGAGGATGCAGGAGAAGTACACGTGGATCCATATTGTTCAGAGCGCCTCGGAATAATATGTGTTGTACTATGCAATGTCTTTAATGTACTTTATTCTCATTTGCCAAGTTAATGTTAACGTGAGGATGTAGGTCACTGATTACAGTGTGATAGAAACACCATTTAGAAAACTATGTATGACTCTATCTCGCAACTTTCCGGACCACATAACAGGCAATCGAAACAGGACGAGGGTTCATAGACGAAAGGAAACTGATGCCAATACATAAATCAGAACAAATAAACAAACACACACGTCGCTAAATCTGATGTTCACTGGCCCCAGATTCACAATTTTCATACTGATAGCACACTATAGCAGTTTCAGAAACAGCACAACAAATATGAGATAGTACCATGCTCACTAATTGTCATGACCGTATGTCATTTCTGATCTTATATGTCAGGATTTAAAATCTTCTGTGTATCACAGGAATTCCTCCTTGCTTGACAAGTGATATTTGATGGATAAATACGTACAAAACATAAATTAAATTAAAACAACCTACTTAAAACCCACTACTATCATCTATATACTATGTTATAATAAATTACTCTTAGTCTCACTGTTTAAATTGATTATCTTCTTTCCACAATTGCCACCGTATTTTAATTAACCTTTAGCCCCTTTCTCAATGAGAAAAAATGAAGTAAAATATTTGTATAGATTCTGAGGTGAATATATGACAAACTGATAGTGTGAATAATTTAAGGGGATTGAGGGGGCAAAGGCTAAACTATGTGAGCTCCTAAACAGAACCAAAGTAAATGCAATTGAATAACTCTGTGCTCAACATTTGTTGTATAACAACTTTTATGGAGTGCACAATTATTCAACTGTGTACATATAATCATATTTATATATATCAGCATGTTGATATTTACACAGCACAGACAAATACATTCTCTCAAGTTAAATATTACTACAACTTTTTTTTGAATGTAATTCTTTTCCATTAGAAGATTTCTCTTAAATGTTTGCGAAAACGAATGTTTTGGTATTTGTATTCAAGTTTTTCTCGTATAACCAAACAGACAATCCCCCGTTGTCTTCTACAGTTAAATACATCACGAGAATAAACATCATGTTACAGCAAAGACCCTCATCCCCCCCGATATTGTCCCCCTCCCCAGGCTTCACCAGTTTGTGTCCCACATGCCTCCCTCCCTCCGCCTGTCAACTCACAGATACACAAACAGACAAACAGAGGAGTGTGGAAATGCAGGTGGTGGTCGAGAGCCACACTCCAACATCACGAGCTCAACCTGGGGAGGCAAGGATCATATTAAGCACACGGCAAACGTATGATCGCATTAATTGCATGTTGAATGTACAAACAAAGCTTTGGCTGGACGAATGCAGGAAGTCAAAGCTGCTATGGACACTTTAGAAATGCCTTTTGAAGTTGCTCCTTTGTGACCATATTCAGTAACCATAGCAACGGCTGAAAATGACTAGTTTTCTAGTGTCTAGTTTTTACTTCTATTTATTTTATTTAATATTTTGTATGTATCGCTTGTTAATTACAAACTGACATTTACAGTAAAGCCCCTCAATAGAAGAGATAGAATGAGATGAAAAATGATTGGTCTTTATCGGCGTAGAAGCAGAACTGTGCACGCCATAGAAATAGCAACCCAGATAAACCATTTAAATTAAGGTGAGGTCGATATTCAGCAGATATCATTATATGCCTCATAAAAACACCGTTAGACTTAGATCACCACCTCAAAGACATACAGTATAGTGACCCGTTTTTAATGCACCCAGTCAGTACGCCCCACACATGTTTACACTCACCATCCTGCTGTGGTTTGGCTGGACAGGCTCACATTTGGTTGGAGAAGGAGGTGGGCTGCTGCTCATAGCCCTGGCTGTACCCTCCCTCCTCAGTGTAGCCTCCCTGCTGCCCGTATTCGGGCTGGTATCCTCCCTGGGAGCCGGCGTAGGGGTCCTGCTGGGCGTATCCTCCCTGGGCAAAGGAATCGGGGGCGGGCGGCTTTTCCTGTGATGGCACATATGTTCCAGAGAGAGCGGCCATCCAGCCGGTCTCCTTGAACACGAACCACAGGTTTCCGATCCACAGGATCAGGTTGATGAAGCCAAAGGCCTGTGGAGCGGAGGGGTGTTTGGAGTTAGGAAATGTACTGATCTCACGGCAAGCGCTTCAGTGCGGTTCAGCGTGACGCAATCGGGGGTTCCTACCACGGAGGTGTTGAGGCCGGAGACCTTGGGGTCGTGGACTTCGCGGCAGCGGTTCTCTGGTTCGTCACAGGCCGTGATGAGAGTGATGACCTTCTCTGGATCGGTGGCTGTTTTCACATCCGACAGGCCTTTAGCCCAAGCACACGAAGACACCAGCCACATGAAGGCAAATACCGCAGACACAACAAAGTCCTGGGGATCCGCAAGACAACATCAACATCGTTAATACCAACAGAATTAACAAGTTATTTACTGTAACACCGGTTGTTGGACTTTTATCATATTTGTAAGGCATCACAGAACTCACAATCTGGGCCCCCTTGCAGTTTTCACGGTACTTCTCCAGTATGAAACAGTAGACAGAGAGGGCGGCCATTGAGTAGAGGAAGGAAAAGACAGCGATGGTGACGAAGAACTCCGCTGAGGAAGAGTAGTCGCCAACCAGGAATAGACGCTCTTTGTTCGCTCCCTTACAGGTGGGGGAATCAAAGTAAACCTGATGAAGCCTGGGAGCAGAGACACAAAGGGAAATGAGAATGAATGGAACTGCAAAAAGAGCTTGGAGAAAGAAAAAAAAAGTCAAATAGTAACACAGTTCTTCTCATGTTTTCATTTATTATATAATTGTATTAATGGAATATACAACAAAAAACTGTTGACTAGAGCACTTCAAAAGGAGCCGTTACAAAGAGCTGGAAACACATTTCTTTGTTTTCTTGCAAAGAGTTAGATAGGAGGATCAACACCACTCTCCTGTTTGTCAATGGGAAATGAAACTACAGCCAGGGGACGTTAGCTTAGCTTAGCATCACGCCCGTAAACAAGAGGAAACCGTAAGTCTGGCTCTGCTCAAAAGGTAACAAATTCCACCTAACGGCAGCTTAACCTTCTATAAACTGCCCATGGTCCAATGAATGGGGATCATATGCTCCTTGGTAAATACATAATTAGTTTTTTTAACTGTCTTTACTGTGTAACTGTGTTTATTTTAGTTTATTTTTGACTTTTGAGCAGAGAGAACAAGGTGTGTTGTCGTTCTAAAACAAATCATCTCCCAATATCAAAATAGTTAACAGGTATCGACCATCAGCAAGATGTATTTTCTCTTGAGTCATTTATTTTTATACTTGTGCACAATATGTATTTTACAGTTTGTTTTTGGTGCCGACTGTTTTTTTTCCTCCTTATTTCTACTACAGTGGGGAAAGTGACTTGCGTGGTGGGACGTACCTGAAGGGATATTCAAATTCTACTTCTATGCCGAGGTCACTCTCCGTCCGGTTTTTACACTCCACGCTCATCTTGAACATGCCGGAGTAACTGCCACATGTCGAGAAGGCGAAGATAGCAAAGATCTGCGGGAGAAAAGAGACACGAGGAAATGTGAAACCTCAAGAGACCAACTGCGACGTGATTTCCGAATCACACTTTGACTGCATGATGAAACACTTTAATTACAAGAAAACTTGCTCCTATGCGGACGTGTAAAAGAGGAGCTCTGGTGAGAAAGACAGTGACGGCTCCATTCACACCGAGACCTGCGGGCTGCTGCTTTCACCAGCTGCAACGTCTGAAGCAGACCGATATTCCACCAATCACAGCCAGCTGATAAAAAAGAAAAAAGCACTCTGAGTGCAAATCAATGCAGCGCTATCACCAGGCTGCACGGCAACGGCGGCGCCTGTTGCCATGGTTTCCATTACAATTGGAGCTGTTTCCTACTGGAGCACTTTGTGGTGCGACGGCGATGGTGCATTCGGTCAGAGTTTGTTACTTCAGTCTCCCTCATCTCCCACCGGGGTCAGCGGCACAAGCGCACGAGCGTGGGGAGGAGTGCGCACGCCCAGCAGATTAGTCAGACTATTTTTACCACACCCTGCCTTCGCCGCAGGCTAGATCCGATTGAAGGGAGGGGGGGGGGGGATGCAGCTATTAATCTGACCGAGGTGCTCGACCATCTGTCACCGAGTCCTAAACTACAAGCTACTGTCACAGGCTGCCAATCACAACACACACAGAGCCACACCTCAACACGTGAGCGTTTACGCACACAAGCACAAAAATACGCCTGGAGACACTTTCTACCTGCTGTAAGCATCGACGCGCTTAGAGATTTACAGTATTCATTCAGCTAATGTGAAGCGGAAGCTTGTTTTCTTGGATTTATTGACACACCGGCCCGCCTACAGCCTCGTTCTGCTCTGTAAGGTTTATTTTAATTTTATCTTCTAACGTCCTCTCCCAAAATCTCAAACAACCCTCCCTGCTGTGAGGCCAATTAACGTGTTTTAATAACCAATATAAATGACTGTAGATGTGATGAAAGTGGCTGCATTAGTGTGTGAGATTAGGGAACGACGCAGTTTATTAGTTGGATGTTAAACTGCATTTCGTTGCCTCAGTACTTGTGCTCTGTGCAATGACAATAAAGTTGAATCTAATCTAATCTCATCTATTATCAATTTCAGGCAAAGAAAAGAACTGTGTCATCTGGAGCCTTTCAGTTAACATCCAGACTGAAAAACTGATTTCCACATTATTATGACAATCATACTCAGGGCGGAACTAATCGTAAATATTTGAGCCTGATAACATTTTTTTGCCTGCGTGCTTAAACCAGGAAAGGTTTTTCCAAATGCACCATGGCCACTGACTCATTTTGGAGTCCATTCATGTGTTATTCCCGATGTCGGCTTTATGTACAATTGTGAAAGGCCGAAATGTGGTCTTACTCAGTACTCAGTACTTTCTCTTTAAAAAAACCCAAAAGAACGGGGGAATGTAAGGCTGCAGCAGCTTTGTAATAAATCAACACCGACATCTGCACAACTGCAGCGTGGGTCCATTTGAACCTCGTCATACATCTAATTCCGTTTAGATTAAGAGCTCATCTTTCTATTTGTAATACGTGGGAAGGTTTTAAAGCTCTCTGTGTCCATATCATTCCTTCATTATCCCCCCTCAGCTAGAGGTTAACAATCTAGAGAGGGATACATTAGAAGACCAACAACCCAGCTGTCTCTCTCCACTCTTTGGAGACAATGCGAACACTAAAGAGGGCTGGATTTCCTATCAGACGTAATCTTAGCCACACACTGTTACTTCAGCTGACGCGTCTTATCACATTGTATAGTGATACCATTGTATCACTATACAATGGTTATAAGTGAAAGGTGGTGTATCACACTGACACCAATTGAAGGGGCACCGCACAAACGGTAGAAATCGGCGTAACGCCGGCGTGCTCACATGCTCACAGTGACAGCGTTACCATGGTGATTTGTGAAGAATTTTTCATCTATCAGTGGCAAATATTGAGGCTGATGGAAAAATTTGGAAATTGGTGTTGCAGGTATTTGTTTATAAATGTTGTTTATATCTAGTTTTAAAAATAAATTGATCCAAAAGGAGACGTACATGTTTGCACCGAATCGTATATAATTATTGCCTAAACCAAAGAGGGTAGAGCTCAAAGCAACGGCTATGGCCCTCAAGGAAAATGAGTTAAAACGAGAGGGACCATGCAACAATTAAGAGTTGTACTTCTATGGTGATAAATGAGTGGACGGAGACGTGATGGGGGAGGAAGAGGAGGCCGAAGCGGGCCGAGAAAAGAGATGGTGGCACTCTGGGTGTTCGGTGCCATGGTAACAATATTGGCAGCAACACACAGCGAGGAGGCAGAGGCTGGTTTCTACCCGTCCTGGTATGTTGGATGGTTGTCAGCTCCTCTGTGCTGTGAAGACACACAATCTCACACACTCCGACACGAACGATCCGTCTGCTTTCCTATCTAACAATGTCTGTGTGTCCCTCTCTGAAAACAACGATCGATAAAAGCGCCGACTGCAGAGCGCGACCAATTTAGGATTTTTGAAGCGGAGAATTATCGACATTTGACATTGGCCGAACAATGTCCCCCCCCACTTAAACACGCAAATGTAAGATTATTAGTAGCAGTTTTTGAGATACTCCTTCAAGTTCCTTTTTTCCGATGATGATATTTATCATCTTTGGTATTTCTGTGACTTTTAGTTATCGGACATCTATCTATGTAAATACTGATGTAATGTCGGCCTGCATGTCTTGCATGATTTCCAATTAAAATCATGACCCCGACCACTGTAGGGGCGATAAGCAGCTCTTTACATCCCTACACATAGCCAAAAAAAACCAAAAGCATAGAACCAAACACAAGCTGAGCCTACAGAGGCCCCGGGGTAACAACCACAGTGAGTCACCAAGCTTCCGAACAGCAAAACGCCCCAGAGCTAAAAATCAACAAAATCAACAGCCTTTATTACACATCGGGGACTCAGGCAAAGCGAATCGTGTCTTTGCAAACAGCTTTTGTATGAGTCAGAAAGTGAAATTTGTGTTGAGATGAAATGGAACACAGCGGTGCCGTCCTGTAGCGGTGGAGGCAGGCGTCCGTGGTTGAGCTCCACATCAGCGCTATTTGGGAACTCAATGTCTTCCAGCATCAATCAAATCTAGGCTTTGTCAGCACTATTCCCCAGGGACAAAGAGGGGGAGGGGGGGGGGGGGGGAGGTGCGAAGAGCTACATGAGTCACGCAAACAGAACGCTGTCGAAATCTAACACATTTTCCATCGTGAAATGTGGACGAAATCTCTGCAAAAAAACTAATCACACGTCCTCCGCCGGTCTCAACCGATCCAATCAATTCAATCTCATCTCCATAATTGAACTATATGAACGTGAGCACTGCTGGCAAATTATGAAAAAAAGAAAATCTGCACATAGTGACTGTTACAAAAAAAAAAAACCACAGTGTCCCTGGTCGTGTTTGGCCGTTATGATACGGAGAGACCAGCAGCTCCTCCTCCAGTCTGACGTTGAGGCACGCGGGCCCCTCTGACGGATGATTCATGGGCCCTGGCCTCCTGAGCGAGGCTCCTGATTGGTGGCTGCCTCGCTGTGACCCGGGGAGGCAGTGATGAGGTGCTGGCACACTCACACAGCTCCAGGGAAGGACTACAGAGTCATGCAGCAGACTCATGCCTGCGACCGCTCGCTGGCATTTCTGCAGAGCCCATTGCAGTGTGGCCCTCTGTTGGGGGAGCGCTGGCACGCACGTTTTCATCTGGTTTGTGTTAAGCGTGTGCTCGCACGGAGGATCACAGCAGAAATTATGGGACCTGTGTGCAGGAGGGGCAGCTCCTCCTCAACTCCCCTCTCATCCACCCTCCGAAAATGTATTCATAATTACACGGCATGCACAAATTTAATGAGGAACGTAAGGCTTGTTAAAATGATTAGGGCTACATCTGACGTGTATCTAACAATCTGGGGCTAAAGCCAATTATTTTCTTGATTTGACGTATTGTTTTGTCAATGAAATATCAGAAAACAGTGGAAATAATCCCAAGGTGACCTCATGGTATAGCTTGTTTTGCTAGAGCAACGGTCAAAAGCCCAGAGGTACTCGGCCCGCTATCACATATGACTACAAAAAGCATCAGTAGCCATCGTATTTGAGCAGCCAGAACTATAAATATTTGGGTATTGTTCGGATGCAAAGGAATTCACTAGGTTGATAGTGCAAACTGGTTACAACCAGTCATCACATCGGTGTTCAACAAAGCATTACATAAGATAAGAAAAGGCCCGGTTTAGAGGCCCTTGCGTAGCTGGAGGGGCCCGGGTGGGGTAATTAGCGCCACTATTCCTGCTGTGGTGCCCCAGCTGTACAGAGACAGAAGACCACTGCAACAGAGAGGCTGTTGACCCTGCAGCCTCTTCAGGAGGAGCTCTGTGGTCTCTATGGTTAACAATACCCTTAATGTCTGGTCTTCTAATCGTGTCAGCGAGAATGGAACCAGGGCTGCAGCTATTTTCATCATCCATCATTCAGCTGATTATTTTCTTGTTTAATCAATGAATCCTTTTGGGCCAAAACTTGCCACATAATAGATTGATTTAGTATTTAGATTTGTTTAGTCGAGTTTGAGATCTAAAAACAGAAATTTTTCACATCGCGTTTTGCTTGAAAAAAAAGTATGTACTCTATTCAGTAGAGTGATAGTTATATACAATGTTGGTGGCTCCACAGTCTTCCTAGAGATAAAGAAAAGGTGTGACTTTAGGTCCTCGTGAGAGAGAGTTCCATGTTGTTGTTTTACTAAGAGGGTACAGAGTCACATCCATTATTAAGCCCCCTGCAGCTTCATGACCTCTGCGTGACAGAAGGTCACAGACCTGTCAGTCACGGGGCACGACAACATTATTTATTGCCAACTACACACACGCCCCAAGAGGTTCATCCATGTTAATACTCCTTTCTGAGAATTTATTCTCTCGCTAAAATGGATATTTTTCATACATTAGTCATATTTGTTGTCAACAATATGCAAACTATAACACTTACCCATTGTAGAATTTTGATGAATCCCAACGGTTGTTTGAGCACCGTGAACTGCCCTTGGGCCACCAACTGCCAAGAAATATAACATATTAATAATTAGCAGGGTTTTTATTACAACGTTGTCAAATCAGCTTAGACCAGATGATGATGAAAAAAGAAACCTGAACAGTTCTGCCTCATTTATCCCACTGACACCTGCGGGTGTTCGTTACAGAGCAAATATGTTCTGCCAGTGATCAAGGTGTGTGTGGAAGAGAGAGAGACATAGAGAGAGAGAGAGAGAGAGAGAGAGAGAGCGAGAGAGAGAGAGAGAGAGAGAGAGAGAGAGAGAGAGAGAGAGAGAGAGAGAGAGAGAGAGGGGGCATCATAATTACACTAAAGCTGATTAACCGACCGTTTTCCCTGCTCTCTCACAGCACACATCACGACAGTCTCTTTTTTTTAATGTTGTACTATTCATTTGAGACCAAATCTCACGAAATCTGCGTAATTCACGACGGCAGAAAAAGGAGGGATCTCTCGTGCGCAGGTGAATGCGACAGCGCAAAGAAGGCGGTGTGTCCCTGTGTGCATCAATAAATGGCCGCACTGCAAATAAGCAGCAGCGATGCCTTTTTTTCCTCTCCGTCTCACTCCACTGGCACACTCGTCGTGTCTTTCCCTACATCCGTACTGAAAGCAGATGACGCACGCACGGGCCACATCACCCGCGTTGAGGGCCGGCGGCTCGCTCCCTTTCTCCGGGGAAGCGTCGCTGCCTTTGTCGCGCACTCGGCTCCGCTGGAGCTGCAGGAGACCTTCCTCTCCTGCTCGGTGTGTCCGGGGCCTACTGCGGCTCCCCCCCCGCACACACCGAAAGGGGCCTTTTTGGAAAACGAGTCGTGTTTGTAATCTATGGCCACGGCGGGGCTCATTGAGACGTGAGCGGTCCGAATGAATCAGGCCGGAAAGCCCTGCAGACGATATCTGCCGAACGTCCTCGCTAAATGTCACGGCTGCAGAAATCTCTGTGCATCCTACACGTTTTTGTCTTTAAGAGATGTCAGCGGGCCGCTCCATCACATCGACCGCAGCATCAGTGGTTGCAAATGGTCCAATTGTATCACACAATTATGTCGCGCTTTTACATCGATGCAGTTTTTTTTTATTAAGAAAATGCATTAATTTTGACTCCAAGGTAATCGAAAGCACTGCATTACAACCGTAACATCGATGGATTGAAAGCAACAAAAAAAGCCTTAATTTGATCCCGCGACACGGGAGAATAAGGTAGATCGATCGAGCATCATCTACCAAACAGAACCACAGTGAAATGTAAGATATCGCCCCACAAAAAGCCTCACCTGATTCACAACATCCATCTTGGCCGCTTACTCGCTGATAAGAGGATCAGAGGGGCGGAGGGAGGGAGGCGTCTCACCCGGAACAGCCCAGGGGAGGAAGACGCCCAGGAGGAAGAGCTGGACTGCGTCACGGGCTGGGCGAGGACGTGTGATGCGTCGTGACGTCAGATAACCCCACCCCCCCTCCACCCTCCCTCCTTCTCATCAACCCCCGGACGTTGACGTGAAGACCAGCCGTCCAATCGCAGCGCTGCTTTATTCTAAGGCGTGTAGGTCGGGATCGAGCCCGGAGGCTGTGGAGCCGCGTGGAGGGTGTTCACGCTTTAGTGGGCGGAAAGAAGGATGTAAATAGGGGAAATAAAAAGGTCGGAGAAGGTTCCTGAACTGCAGTTGGTCATTAATGGGCAGCTCTGCGCCGTCAAATGTCAGGTGATGGTGTTTTTCACAGAGAATATACGGTCGCTCGTCTCGTGAACCTTGTAGGGAAACTTGATTCTGCACATAACGCTTTGTGGAAAGTTCAGGGAGAGTTCGAGATCTCGATAAGAATGAATTATTCTAAAATATGCAGTGTATAATTTAGCAGGGAACATTAGACACATGTAGGTGAACGTTTTGCTTCCTTTTTTTTAAACCCAGATGTTGTCCATCTGCCGGTCCATTAATTGCTATGATTATGTAATTCATTTCTGCTGCTGGTTTCAACCTCCATTGAAGCACTGCTGTAAAAACAAGAACTCAAAAAGGACCTTCGTGTGCATCGTTATTACTTCACAGGCACCATAACTATAACACGAGAGAAAATGAAAAGCAAATACATTTGAGAAAACATAATACTTTATTTTGAGTCACAGAAATCAAAACTTTACAAAGAGCTTTTATGTTGAATGTTAGAGGATATTCAGAATGCAGTAGATAAATGTGTACAAAGTGATAATAATTCAAGTTCAGTACAAAATAAGTATACAATGCAAAAAATGATCCTGTGTCATGACGATGCCAAACTGCCACAAACTGACATGTCACCCTAAAATCAGTGTGTGTGGGTGATACTGTGTGTGTTTTGGCATTTACAAAAGTTAAAGTATATCTTACCAGCACAATATTAACCTCAGTATAACAAAGCACACAAAACTGTCCCTTTTGTATCACATCATTCTTACTCTTGTGCTGTTTGGTCCACTTTTGTTTGTTTTTTCTCCAGAGAAAAATGAAACACTCACACAGTTTTTTTTTTTTCAGTTTTTCTGATCTCAGTAAGAAATCACGCAGTTCATCTCATCGGCCAGCTCGTCCTCAAAGCGAGCCATCGATTGGCTGGCCCCGCGAGCTATGAGGTCGGTGGCGGCGCTCTCCATGTCGTCCAGACTCATGTGACACGCTTCGGCGATCTCCCGCTTGGCGAAGCTCACAAACTTCGGGTCCCTGGCGTAGACGCCGAGGCCCTCGGAGATCAGGATCTGACATTAGCAGGAGAGAGGGACGTGAACGATGAGGAACAATGATGTAAAACAGGGATCATGCTCCTATCCACTCACTCTCTGTAACATGCAAACGTACATGAGTGTTAATTATGTCCAATGCAATCTCTAACAGAACACTGTATCAGTTAAGAGTGTTCTCTTACTACTACTGTGTAATACTTTGTATGGGTAGTACAAATAAAATACTGAATGTGTCAAAACAGCTGAAAATAAGAAGGTACATTTGGAAAAATATTCATGTTTAAAAAGACAAAAAGTGAAAAAAAAGAAACCTAGAGACCAGTCTGTCCAAAACGTTGCTATTACTACTCACCGACTCAACCAGACTGTCCGCGCTGCCTTTGTCTACGAAGCCCTGTCCGACCGGTGGCATCCTCATGCTGGTGAAGGTCCTGGTCTGACCCGGGTACCAGCCGGGCGCCCTGGCGCCCGCGGGGAGGCTGGCAGAGCCGTCGCTCCACAGCGGCTGGCTGTTGCCGGTGGCTTCGTCCACTAGGATCATGGGGGTGTAGACGAGCTTGCCCCGGCGCCCCGAGGCGGGCATCGTTCCCGGGAGATGGCCGGCGCCGGCTGCTGCGGTCGCGTTGACCCAGGAGGCCGACGACACGGAGGACGCGCTGCCGGGCCGCGAGTCCAGGCTGCGCTGGTTCTGCGACGGGGGGAGGAAACCAGTGAATCAAGGTGATTTGGGAACGCCGTCATTCTGGGGGGTTGTACGTGCGCGTCGTTGCTTTACGTGTATATGGGATCTCAGTGGGGGTGCGGCCCCACGGAAGGTCCCCGGGATGGGGAGGTTGTCCACACTGCTCTGTGGCCTCAGACACTGAAGGTTAAAGGACGGCTTTCGACCTGAAACGACATGCAAAGAAGTGGTAGGAAACTGGTCAGCATGCATGACTATAATGTCATGATTGTCATCATTGGGGAAGGTTTTGGTATCAGCATCACGTCTTCGGATGAGCCCACTAAATTTGGTAATTGCACCATAAAAATCTTAAAAATATGTGTAGTTGCCCTTGAAGCGCCTGATAATTTAACGTTGTAGCTCGATCGTTTGGTTGTTAGAACTGTATAATTGTGTAAATCGCACATTGTGAATGTATGCAATATAAATATTTAACTGACAATTTCAACCCATACAGAACGAAAAAACAACTCCTTTTTCTTTTCACCTTGTGGTATGAGAGGAAGCAGCCGTCTCCTGACGAACTGGGTACCATTCTCGCTTCCGTTGTAGCCATTCCCAGTGTAGCCCCCGAAAGCCCTGCCGTTTCCATTCATCGCACTTCCGTTGCCGTTGGCGCTGACGATGCTGCCGTTTTCCATGTCGCCCGCGTATCCGTTCCCATCAAATCCATTTGAGGTGTACGGGGCGGGGCTCTCGGTGACACTCTCGCCATTCATGTTGCCGCCATCGTACCCGTTGCCGGCGTAGCCGTTGCCGTATCCGTTGGCGTAGCCGTTGGCGTCACGATTGTCATATGGCATCTCGCCAGTGCTGACGCCGCTTTCCAGGCCCAGCTCATTGTATCTCGCCTCAGCTGGTAAAGGAGAAACAGCTTCTGGGTGCACGTACCTGTGAGATCCAAGAGTCGGGTTGGTGTTCAAACTCTTTGTTTATTTATTAACTTGTAACACAAATGTTGTCACTGTCCCCTCCCTCGTCATCGCTTGTTTCTTACCCGTCTACTGGAGCTCCGCCAGCAGCGTCCTCCTCAATGCAACAAACCTGCTCCTCTGCGGTTGCAGCCACCGCCGCTGGTTCTTCCACTACATCCGGTGCAATCTCCGGGGGAGGAGGAGGAGGAGGAGGAGGAGGAGGCAACTCATCGATGGGTTCCTCCCTGAAGAGAAGATGCAAACAGCTCGCAGTGACTTAAACAAACATACGCGAAATAGAGTCCTGATGTGTGAGTTTATGTCACATGAGAGGAACAGACCTGAGGGGCAGGGCTTCAGACCTCAGAGGCTGCTCTGTCACCACCCTCACTCCCGCCAGCTCGGACCATGGCCTCTGGTGCTCCTGCAGGCCCGCCACCTGCTCCGTCACCACCACCACCTCCTCCTCCTCCTCGGCTTTCTTGAACTCGTTTTCCATGAGCACGGTAATCTGCTCCACCAGCTTGTTTATGGGCGACAGCGAGTTGCCGGCGAGCGGGACGCTCGCGGAGGTTCCCGGCCCGCTGTCGAACAAATCATCGCCGGTCACCTCTCCTTCCGCGCCCTCCTCTTCTTCAAGGTCACAGGCCATCGCCAGACGCATCTCCGGAGCCAGATCCTGCAGCGTTCGCAGCCCGAGCTACGAACGCACACATGTAAAGTTTGAATGTCTGATCTCCTGCCTCCTACAGACGCAAAAGCTTCTGCAGAGTTTGACATAAAAAAGCATCTCCTGACATCAACACGTGTACATATTCCAGCAGGATTTTGTGACCTCACAACAGCCAATCGTGGTCCAGTATGCAACCGCCACATACTTGATGTAGAAATTCGGGAGTTTAGGACGTAAACTAAACGTTTGTGTATTCATATTGCTGAGAATCAGGATTTAGAAAGTGCTTTTCTAAGGCTGAATGGTTAGTGTAGGTATATCTGAATGGGATCTCCCCCTTTGTGAGTGGGTCGTGTGGCCGACCTCGGGTGGCCTTCGGTGTGCTGATTCGATCCCCTCAAACCCAACACAACGCTCTTTTAAAGTCACCTGCAGAGAAGCCGCCCTGTCCTTCCTTTTGGATTTTCTCTCCCTCTCCTTTCTCTTGCGGTACTTTTTAAAATAATCCTGAATCAGGAAGCTTGCATAAAACTTCCCGCAAGTCACCTCCTCCCCTGAGAAGGAACGAAAAGGAAGTTAGTTCTGTTTCAGGGCAGTATAATTAAAGGCAAACGATGACTTCATCACTTTCACTCTCTTGCAGTCTGGCAGCTTATGCGAGTTTGCGTTGTACCTCTAGGGGGAGGAATGACTTCATCGATGAGTTTGGGCCTGGTGTGCTTCCACAGCTTCTTGATGATCAGCTTCAGCTCCTCGTTCTGCTTGTCGATCGGGCCTGCGGGCGACAACGACAAACAAATCCCGTAAGTGGGAAAAAAACAACAACAACAAAAAAGCACCGAGGGAGAGCGAGACTCTGAATACACGAACGAGATCCAACCTTCGGTCTTGATCTTGAGCGAGGTTCGCACGAGAGCAAACAGGGTGGCGCTGAAGGTGACCGTCCCGTCGGAGTGCAGCGGGACGTTCATGGCGACGAGTCTCTGGGGAGGACGGAAGAGGCGCGAGGGGAGAGGGTGTCGTGCGTCTGCTCGGGTTCCTCCGCGGCGCAGTTTGCAACACGGACTCAAACTCACCTTGCAAGCGACGCGGTGGGGACACAGTTTTCCGAAACCGAGAGGCGGCTGAATCCTTCGCAGCATGGTGACGACGTCGATGTGTTTTATACGGCCGCTGCGGGGGGAGGGAGGGGGGAGACGGGAGAGAGTCAGACGTTGGCTTGACGGACGAGAATATTCGGACGAGCGGCGACTCTCACGTGGCCTCGGGATCGTAGTCGGACCAGACTCTCTTGAACTCGTCCAGGTGGTGGGTGCCGAGCACGGTCCAGTCGCGCGTCAGGTATTCAAAGTTGTCCATGATGACGGCAATGAACAAGTTGATGATCTTGACGGAGACGAGGACAGGACCGATTTGGTCATTTAAAAGTGACATCAAAAGACGCTTTCAAACTATGTAAAAGCATAGCAAGTAATAGTTGCTGACTACAATGTGACTGTAAAAGAAATGCGTTTGTGTATGAATGTGTATTTAAGTAATGTCAAATGAAATTCATACAGTTGATTTGCTTTAAGGCAAAATAACACAAGCAGTTAAGAGGAGGCCCAATACTCTAAATGGAAGTGTTTGGAGGAGGGGTCACAGTGGGGCTCTGCTAAAGGTCACGGACCACACACACACACACACACCGAGGGAGGTCCGCTGTCCACAAGAGAGCAAACCGTGGACGAGATGAGAGACGCACTTGAGGAGACGAGGGTCGAACATCTATCTGGACGCTGTGGTTGTAAATTTGTCCCCGAGGAAACAATCAAAGTGCTGAGATGTGAACTTGAAGTGACCTTAGAGGATCAGTGTGTAGCATTCTGGGGGATCCACTAACAGAAATGCAATGTAATGTTCATGACGATGCTTCTTAAAAGTCTATAATCACCAAATGCAACTGGCTGCACCCGCTGCATTTAGAATTACTCTTCATCATCAGTTTGCATTGAGGATGTTTTTAAGGCGGTAACCTGTCCGTCCGCTTTCAGGATCCGCTTCCACTTTCACTGGCCGGCCTTCAAATCGGACTTTGTTCTCGGCTCTCACACATTCTCCTGGTTCTACTTGGCTTCAACCCTGCTTAGACGTCTAAGAATAGCATCATGAGATCATGGAAATGCTACCCAAACATTTGCACCTTCTTTAAATCAGGATTTTGGCTTCGCTGTGTGGATTAACAAAATCCACCGAGCTGGAGGCCGGGTTAGCTTTGTGGAGCTGCCGCCGCTCGCTCGTTGCAACGCTACACGCTTTACTTTCATCTGACTGTGATCCCACTCGACCCAATAAAGCCTGTCTGAATTCATTATACCTCCATTTAATTTAGTTCTCCGCAGGCCGTTTTTTTTTTAACGGGATACAAAGAGAGGGGGAAAGCGTTTTAACTGCGAACGCGCTGAGAACACATCCTTAATCCTCCTCACCAGGTAAGCGCAGAGCATGAAGAAGCTGATGAAGTAGATGTAGGACAAGTTGCTGCCGCAGTTGAACTCCTCGCCGGGCTCGGTGTCGGCCTCCGGGTCGCAGCGTCTGCCAGGCAGAGCTGCCAGCATGATCTCCTGCCACTGCTCTCCGGTGGCACACCTACAAGGACACGAGGACAGGTGCGGAATACTCAGCTGCCACCTGCACCTCCTGCACCTACACACTGAGAGACTTGAGCTGTTAAGCCAACGACGCACCTGAAGAGCACCAGGACGGCCATGAAGAAAGTCTGGAAGTTGCAGTTTCTGTTGATATGCGTGTCGTCGTCGATGGCCACTTTGCCAAACGTCTGAAGGGAAAGTACTTTGTCAAACGGGGTCAATATGATAAAAAACTACCAGGATCTTCAATGGTATCGTCAGCTTTCTTCATCGTTACTTGCGTTCTGAGAGAGACTGACCTGCATGCCGATGACGGCGTAGATGAAAAAGATCATGGCGATGAGCAGGCCGACGTAGGGCAGAGCCTGAGCACGACAAAGGTTACGATTACACAATGAAAGAAGGGTGCTGTCCGGACGCGCGTGGTAGTGAATCATTCTGTCACCTGCAGCGACTTGACAAAGGTCCAGAGGAGCGTCCGAATGCCCTCTCCTTTGCTGAGCAGTTTCACCAACCTCAAGACTCGGAACAGACGGAAGAAGGTGATGGACACCTTCCCGCTCTCTCCTTTACCGGGACCCTGGAGCAGAGCCAGAACGGCTACGTGTCAGTGTGTGCATACGTGCGTGTCACACAGTGCCCAGGTTTATCTTGAGGCACGAATACAACGTGCTGTGCTGAGCTCTTACCTCACCGTGGCCGCCTCCTCCCTGAAACAGGTAACAGATGCCAGGTGAGAACAGGGAAATGTGAAAAAAAAGAAGTCAATTTCAAGTTCACTGATGATGGATTTTCCTTAGTCTGTATGAATTTCTGCTCTCCTAATATCGTCGCTCCACACTACTAGGAACACAATTATGTTGAAGGGTTAGTGTGTACGTACAGATATACAGGTAATAAATCAATTAAGCAGGTGATCTATCTAAAATTGAACCTTTTTAAATATTTTACAGTAAACATTTTACAAATCAATAATGTAGTTCTGAGGTTTATATTGGGTAAGACGCTGCATTTAAACCTTTTATCAAACATTTAAAGCACTTTGTGCCAATGATACTGGAGCGTTGTAGGATTTGATTGACTTTTTTTTAGAAAGAAACCACATGTCATACATTCACTTTTGAAATGTGTTTTTTGTTTTTCTTACGCTCAACTCGGAGACGGCGATATCCAACACGCTGCCCACGACGATCAACGCGTCAAAGGAATTCCACGGGTCGATGAAATAGTGCTGCGGAGGAAAAGAAGAAACGAAGAGCGTCAAAACGCGGACAGGGGTGACGCACGAACGTCGTTCAAGCCAAAGGTCAAAGCGTGAAAGCTCACATGAACCCGCAGAGCCAGGAGCTTTATGATCATCTCTATGGTGAAGACCACGGTGAAGATCATGTTGAGGATGTCCATGATGGAGGTGAAGCCTTTGGACTGCTCGTAATGCTGCGGGAGAAGCGGCGCCACAGAAGCTCGCGTCACGGCACTGAAACAAGTGGACGTCTCCGCGTTGCGTGAAGAGGTTTAATGGTACCTGAACAGCCAGAGTCAGGGTGTTTCCCAGAATCAGCACAAACATGATGTACTCAAACTGGCTGGAGTTGATGATCCTCCAGAATTTGAGCTGCGACGGATCTTTGGGGATGTAAATCTTTATGGGTTGGGCCTTCAGAGCGTAGTACACACACTGCCGCTGCACGGGAGGAAACAGCGGGGATCATTTAAAGATGAACATTGTTTCATGCGCAAATCCAAACAAACGTATCACACACAAAGATGCATTTTTATTGAAAACTCTGTGATGTTTTTACTTGATTTTTGTTGAGTTCACAGTTTTTGAATTCCGCCTCTCCTTGCTCTCGAAATGTGATGATGACGAAACCCACAAATATGTTCATCATGAAGAAGGCAATGATGATGATGTAGATGACGAAAAAGATGGAGATCTCTACTCGGTAGTTGTAAATGGGCCCTCGGTTGATGGCGTTGGCATCCACGGACCGATAGAGGAGTCTTTAAACAAGCATAAAAAGACAAAGAAGGATTCCAGGGCGAGCACGATGATATTTATCACTAAAACTAAAACAACAAAAAAAGTTTTACCTACGTAGCTAAAAACCCAGTTGTTCACATTTCCTTTAAATGTTAATCTAAAAATAAACAAATAGAATAAATAGAATTCTAAAAGGTTAAATCAACTGTGATAAATTCACTATGCATTCCTGTTTAGCTCATATATGGAATTATTAAGACATTTTTATAAAATGCAACTTCAAATTTGTCACCAGATTTTAGAGATTTAAATCCTCGGTAAAAATGGCAAACTGAGCGGGTCCAAAAGTACAGAGGTGGACCACAGCATTCTTTTCATGGTGTCCATTGACAACAAAAGCAATAATAATCCTGAAAAAAAAAAGTAAACTCACTGTGGCCATCCTTCGAATGTGGACACGGTGAACAGAGCCAGCATGCCCTGCAGCACGTTGTCAAAGTTGAAATCACTGTTTTCCCAAATCCTCTCCCTCACCATGGGGTGGTTCATGTCCCCGTCTTTGTAGACCACAAACGTTCCCCTGAAATCAAACAAACGCACACAATCAGTGGCCGCGGCGCCGTCGACCCGGTGTGTTTCCCTTCGTGCGGCTCGTTTTCCAAGTGGGAGTCGGGATCAGACGTGTGTAGAGGAGAGGAAAACAAAACTGACCTGCACTCCACGGGATCGTGTTTGGCTTCATCCGTGCAGCTGTAGAACCTGCCCTGTGAAATAATACACAGGAAAGATCTTTTTTAAAAGTGCTCCATTTTTTGATGACATCGGGGGAAATGAGTGCGTCACATAATAAAAATTGTTAGTGTTGTATTGAATTTACGTTTACAAACATGAGGGAGGGGCAACATGTCAGAAATAGTCATGATTTCTACATGAAGATGGACTTAAATCCTGAATTCCCGTGTAAAATAAAGATCTATTTTATATTCCCAGTAGCAGACTGGAGAAGGGTGTACGCCAGTGTGGGAGGCGCTAAACAGCACTCGCAGTGATGTGTACAAGCGAGGTGAGCTGCCCGACGGGAAGGTAGGAGAGGGAAATGTCAGACGTGAAGAGCTTCACATTAAAATATGGTGATTTAGTCTGAGTGATTCTCACAGGACAAAAGCTCACAGAGACTCCAGTCTGCTTCTCCCCTTTTATTCTCATAAATATTAAACAGCTCCAAATATAATAAAGTCCAGTATAATACAACAAGTGACCTCGTACCCTTCATTTAGCCCCAGTGTTAGACCAAGTGAGGGAACATTTACCTTGAAGAGCTGCACTCCGATACAGGCAAACATGAACTGAAGCAGCGTGGTGACGATCAGGATGTTGCCGATGGTGCGGATGGCCACGAACACACACTGCACCACATTCTGAGAAGAACACGCAAACACAAAAATGAATACACCCCACAGCCTAATTCAGCAGCCCTGCAATAGATGCTTAAAATGTGATTAGAACTTCGAGAACTTAGAAGAACGTGCTGTTCACCTTCAGTCCTTTGGCTCTGTTGATGGCCCGAAGAGGCCGCAGCACTCGCAGCACTCTGAGAATCTTCACCACAGAAATCGCACTTGAACTGAGGGCAACGATGTCAAAATATTCAATGGTTAATAAACCAGAAAAAGGCAATGGCCGTGAAACAGGGGACGTATGGAACTACTGTTCTTTGTGTTCCGTGTGCAGCCGGTGGTAGACGGGTATCAACTCACTGCAGAAAGAAAGACATGAGCGACACGCCGACCACCACCAGGTCCAGGAGGTTGAAAGCGTTCCTGCAGAAGGAGCCGGAGTGCAGGAACGCCCCGTAGACCGTCATCTAGACACCGGCGAGGGAGCCAAAAGGATGGAGACGTGAGAAAAAAAAGGCCGTTTCTGCCAATCACGGCACGTTCCAGTCAATTTAAACCGCCGTCGCCGTTACCTTTAGTACGATCTCCACCGTGAAGACGGAGGTGAAAACGTAATCTGCATAGCCGAGCACCTGAGTGTCAGAGAGGCTGCTGTTAGTAATCGTCTTCACGGTGAATAATGAGCAGATGGACGTGGTCATTCTTACGATGTTCCTGAACGAGTGGGATTTGATCGGATCCTCAGCAGCCAGGGAAATACTGCTGAGGATGATGAAGATGAGGATGAAGTTGGTGAAGTAGGGGTGATGGATGAGGTTGTGGCAGGCGACTCGCAAACTGACAATAGGAGGGAAATTAAATAGAAAAGTAGATTTTTTTTTAGCAATGTCCAAGTGAATTGTTAAATCGGCGTAGAATTAAAGTGTTAACATTATAGGAGTGGAGCAGAATCGGGTCGATTTGCCGCACAAATGATCCAATTACCAGTTTTTCTTGCCCAGAATGAAGAAGGAGCTCCCGTCGGGGATTGGGACGATCTTCTCTTTGGGCCCTGAGAACTCGGGCTTCAAGGGAGCGACTCCTGCGACGAAATACGGAGAGAAAAAAGGAGGTGTATCAGGGTCAGTCCAAGGTATTAATCATCGAGGCGGCCGTTGCTCCTGCAGGCAGCGATGTCCTTCAACCTCACCCTCCAGTCCCTCGATGGCCCTCAGCTCCTCGTTTTCCTGCCACTCGTCCTCCTCGTTCTACGCGCGGGGGGAACAAAAGATCAGCGCTTTGACATTTACCATTTGTCCAACATGGTGCCGGAGGAAGATACTAAAGATTCTCTACCGCTGCATCTTCGTCCTCTTTTTCATTATCCTCATCCCATTCGTCTTCATCTTCCTTTTTCTCCCTAAAACATACGAACCATCAAGCAAATAAGCTGAGAGAGGATTCTTGTATTGTTCTGTGCTCAATGTGGAGATCAGGCGAGAAAGATGAGTGATCACTGATCATCATCTCTCTCTTTCTCCAACTTACTCCACTACGGTCTTTCCGCCGCCTCCCGCCAAGTTGTCCACAGCGATGGCCAAGAAGACATTGAGCAGGATGTCTGATCGCAGAGTTAAGGAGCGCACTTTGTCCCGTTTGGAATTCAAAGACCCATCACGTAAAGTAGTGCTCGGACAGTAAGGCACACGGACACTGGGAAAGGATTCAGTTACCGCAGACGAAGAGGATGACGAAGTAAATGCACACCACCATGTTGGGGAAGATGGGCCCCCCGTAGGCCATGATGCCGTCGTACATCACAGCGTTCCAGTCCTCTCCGGTGAGGATCTGCAAAAGAAAAGAGACACAGTGGACCCACACAGTGAGAGGAGGTCATTTACGCCATAATACCTACAGATAATTGAATAGTTAATTACTGGTGTCTACAGAGGTTTCTATTTAAGGATGTTTTGGAGCTTTTCTTGCTGGGTGGTTGAGAATTCTCATATTTATCTTCTATAAACTACTTATGTTCTTGTTTTTGTGTCCCTATACCTCTAAATATTGCCTTTAAATGTGAAGTAGTTTACAAAGCGCTTCACAAATCATCACTCACCTGAAAACAAGTGAGCAGAGCCTGAGGGAAAGAGTCGAAAGTGCTTCTCTTCATCTGAGTCTCGTCAAAGTTGAATTTCCCTCCGAATAACTGCATTCCGAGCAAGGCGAAGATGATGAGGAAGAGGAAGAGCAGCAGCAGGAGGGAGCAGATGGCTTTCATGGAGTTCAGCAGCGAGTTGACCAGGTCGGACAGAGCGGCCCAGTGCCTGGAAAAAAAAGAGAGAGAGAGAGAGAGAGATTCACTGGTTTGTTCCTCCTGCAGCCGGCTGACTTCTAAACTCCGGCCGCGGTTACCGGGTCATCTTGAAAATCCTGAGCAGTCGGATGCAGCGCAGCACGGAGATGCCGATGGGCGGTATGAACTGCAGCTCCACCAGCAGCGTTTCCAGGATGCCGCCGCACACCACGAAGCAATCGAAGCGGTTGAACAGCGCCATGAAATAGATCTGCAGGCCGAAGGCGTACATCTTCATCAGCATCTCCAGAGTGAACAGCAGCAGCAGGATCTTGTTGGCTCGCTCTGAGGGGACAAAAGAGGGGACAAGGAGACCTTTTTCGGCAGCGTTTCCACACAGCTGAGCTCGGTGAAGGGTTTGATGTGTGAGTGATGCTCACCTTGCATTTCCGTCAGCCAGTTCGGCTGTCCGTAGTGCTCCGAGGCACTGGCCACCGTGTTGAGGAACACCAGCAGAAGCACCAACCAGTAGAAGTTGTTGGTCTTGGCGGCCACGCGGCAGTTCTTCCTGAGTGTGTGATTCAGCTGGCACAATTGGTCACTGAGATAAACAGGGGGATCGAATTCGGAATGAGGTGTGCACGTTGAAACGAGGAAGGAACGCTCTTTTTTTTTCAATCCCTCGTCTTACCAGAAGCTATTGGCCATCATCTTTGCCCTGCGAACAAGAAGAAAACGCGCAAATCGTGAATTGACCTCCTCGACGCCTTAAACGGAGAATGAAAACTTGCGCCGCTCCTCTGTTGCCTTACATGAGGGACGCACAGAAGCCACTGTCATCATCGAGGTACGCTATGTCGTCATCCGAGTCGGACTCCGCTGCTCACGGAGAGAGAGAGAGAGACAGAGGATCGGCCGTCAGAGAAGGTCACGCTAAACCAACACGCCGACAAGCGGCTGACGTACCTCCGCCGTCCTCGTTATGTTTGTACCAGCCAAACTTCTTCATCATCTTCTTCTTCGCGATGGCAGCACCTTTGAGGTGAAATAGAGGTTGGATGTTGTAAAGAAATATAAAGCCGGGTATAGTTTTTTTTGGGGGGGGGGGGTTTATCTTCATGGATGTGCCTCGAACTAACGTTTGTTCCCTTCTTCGTCCACATCCTCGGCCTCTATGAGCCAGTCCATGTAGCCTATCATGTCCTCCTCCATCTGCTTGCTCTCCTGCGCCTGCTGCAGCTCGCCACGCGCGACGGCCTTCTCTCTTTCCTTGGAGAACTCTCTGTGCAAAAGGACAAACTCAGGAAAGTTACTGGGCAGATTCATTTTGTTCCTCACCAAACACAGCAAACGGCCAGAAAGCGGCGCGCTGCAGCGACCTACCCGCTCAACACACCCAACACGAGGTTGATGATGAAAAAGGAGCCGAAGATGACCAGAGAAACAAAGTAAACCCACGGAATCTCAAAGCCGATGGCGTCGTTCATCTGTGCAGAGACACAAAGTCGAGTATTTTCAACTGAAACAAAACTAAACGTGAAAGCGTGCAGGATCCCTGAGCGCGGCGAGGACTGGTACCCAGTAGAGGACGTCTGTCCAACCCTCCATAGTGATGCACTGGAAAACCGTCAGCATGGCGAAGAAGACGTTGTCAAAATTTGTGATGCCGCCGTTCGGGCCTTCCCACTTGCCGCGGCATTCGGTCCCGTTGCCGACACAGAAACGCCCGCTGCCGGCGAACGCGCAGGGCGACGGGTCATCTTCTATCATGAGACCTGGAGCAGAAAGCAGCACTGAGCCGACACACATCAGGTATGTATGAGTTTGGGTTCAGAGGGCACAGACCTGTGGTGCTGGAGTAGCACGTCTTGTGCATCCGTCCGATAAAGAGCTCCAAGCCGATGATGGCGTAGATGATGATGACGAACATGACCAGCATGCCGATGTGCAGGAGGGGCACCATGGCTTTCATGATGGAGTTCAACACGATTTGTAAACCTGGCAAAAGGCAGACGCACACAACGCGGGTCACGGGAGCGAGACAGCGAAAAGGCGCTCACTGAAGCCGCGTTCGGGCGTTCAACGCACTTGGCACTCCGGACACGAGGCGAAGGGGCCGCAGCACCCTGAACGCTCGGAGGGCTTTGACGTCCAGGCCTCCGGGCTTCCCCGCGGCGTGGTGGGCCTCCCCCGGCTTGTGATCGGTCATGCCCTCCGCCATCACGCTGAACAACCTGCACGGAAGCACACGGCAGTCAGAACTCCTGGTTCCTGTGAGCGGGGGGACATTCGCACGCTGAGAATCGGGGGGCCGCGCCAAAATACCCGACGATGACGATGACGAAGTCAAGCAAGTTCCATCCGCTGCGTATGTAGGCGCTGGGGTGCATGACCAAGCCGTAGGCGAGAATTTTAGTGAAGGTCTCGATGGTGAAGATGACGAGGAAGACGTACTCAACTTGTTCCTGGAAGAACAATAAATATCAATCAATCAATAAATATTGAAACGTTTTAGAGCGAATTTCAAGTGATTGTGACTGTAAAATAAGACATTTAGAACCACACTTTCCAGGTGGCATTAACAGACTTTTTCCTGTTTGACAACGGTGGCTTTGTAACCTCTTAACCTACTGCCTGACACACGCTTATGGATCTCTTCTCTGTAACCTTCAGCTTAATGCTCTAATCTAACACAATAACCCAGACAATTTATGGTTTCATGAAAGAAGTGTGGGACTCGTTACAACTAGTAACATCCCCCAAGAAGTGCTGATTGGAAGTGAAACAACTCGAAATCACTGAGGGGGGTGTGTGTGTATGTTAAACTGTCAGCTTACCTTCTTTGTGCAATCCAATAAAGGGATCTACTTACATCTATCCTGCTGCAACTGTGTGTGAGTGTGTGTGTGTGTCACTGCAAACCTTTTTAATGAATTTTCCTAAAATGCTATTCACACGTCGATGTTACCTCTCTACAAACAAGGTATGGATGACTTCCAACCAAGAAATAACAACAATGGGACGGGTTTATTTGCACTTATATAAAGCTGTTCGTGGTTCACATTATCTCACGTATCGAATACGCCAAAGGAAAAACAGGATGATTTTCAGTTTGACTGCTGTGCAATTCATGGGGACAAATGGTAAGAAAGGGAAGGAACGAAGAGGGAGATTGAGCAGATGGTTGGTGGACTTAAAGTCAGTCATGATTCCTGACAGGGTCACCCTGACGGGGGTCACAACTTTTCTCCCTCTAACACTATTACCATCTGAAGGGACACCAAGTTCTCACTAAATGTTCAGCGACCTTCAGCAAAATACCAAATGAGGCGGTTGCAAGGAATTCCGAATGCGTCTGTTAGTTTCCTCAAATGAGTCGAGAGGAGAGACACACGGGACGTTCTTAGTGAGAGTCTAGACTTGGAAACAGGAACACAGGAAAGGCGTTAAATTCCGCGAGCAGGCTTAGTTCACCTCGTCATTGAGTGAATGTCCTACACTTTTTATACTTTCAGTTTCCAAGGAGCACGATGTAGTCTGAAGGAGAAAGCTCAGTATGATCAAAGAGCTCCGGCATCCGTGTGATTTATGTGGTGTTCTCCGTGTCTGGCCCTCTAAGATCTCTCTCCACACCTTCTCTTTCTGTTTGATCCATTTGTCTGTGCATCAATGTGGCAAAGTCGTCATCAATCAGAAGATGAAGGGAACGGTTACTGACAAAACACACAACCTTCTTGTGTGAGTTTTTGGGCTGTTTTGTGCTAGAACACGTTGGTGATTGTGCCGTTTAGTGTTGATAAGTTTTCTCCTCATTATGTTATACTTCATTTATAATAAGACAGACTTACACTTGATATCAGCTGAGAGTACCATGAACTTTCTAAATGGGTAGAAGAAAACAAGTAGGCTTGAGCTACTGTGCATCTCTCCACTGGGAACTCACCAGCTGGTGATTGCTGGCGTTGGAGTCGTCATCTGGGTACGGCTTCGTGACACCCATGGCCACGCAGTTGGCAAAAATGGCGAGCAGGATGAAAATATCGAAGGGCTTGAGGAGTGTCGTTAAGGGCACAGCTGGCCTTGTGAGTGTATATTTCCAGGAAAAATTCCCCACAACAGCAGAATGCAAAACCCGCCAACACGTTGAGCTGTTCTCTAGAACACATTGTACATTTTAATAATATGCAGTCACGTAAACATGCAGAAAACAACAGCGAAGTAACTCGGAGAAGAAGGATATTTCCACTCGACGAGGGCCAGCGCTGCCATGCGGATGGGGTTGCTGAGGGTGAGGCAGCAGAGGGCTCGGGGGGCCCTGAGGGCGGACTTGTTCGCCTGCATTGCCTTCTTGGCCCCCCCTCCTCTTTTTCTGGCCGAGCCACCGGACCCGAGGGTGTCTGATTTTCCTCCATCCCCCCCAGGGAGGGCATCTGCCAGAGAAACAAAAAAACAAAATAATCAGAATCTCTGTTGTTCAGCGTTTTCGAGCATCCTGAATGTGACAAAGTTAAAGGAAGGAAGGGTAAAACGTGTGGTTATTACATGACCGATGGTTATATGCTGTGAATTGTCTAAAGGTACAATTACATTTTTTTTAATACATAAACGGTACTTAGAGGCCAATAGAGAAGTCTACTGGTGGATACCTTTATTGTCATTCAATCAGAGTCCAGTCATCGGTGTGCAGCTTTGACTTCATTCTCACATGTGTCATAATATCACTGCAGTGTATTAACCAGCACAACTAACGATAGACCAGATAGCACCAGACAGGAATCCTGTGCTGAAGGCCTCATCTTGAAGGACCCGATGTGACCTACTTCTGGTGGAAGCAGCACGGCACTTAGCGCAGCACTATCCCCATGTAGGTGATCAAGGCCCTGCAGTGTAAGTATAAGCCTGTGGACACATATCTTCTGTCCCACGTAAGAAACTAGAGAGCCACAAATATGAGCAAATAACTAACCGGCGTGCTTAGTGTGGAAGTATTGAATGTGATGCCCTGCTGTGCAGTTATTATTGTTGTTGTTAGAGGAATGCCTGCTTTGATTTGAATGGTAAGACACATGGATTTCTATCAGGATATGTTTGACCAAACTACTGCATGTGTGATTTCATTAAATGAAAAACAGTTATGCGTGGGATTGTCTGTCAGCGTGTGCGTTCATATTAAGAGTTAATTTCCTTGCGTGACTTTAAAAAGGCACAAAGCTCATTCTCTTACCTTTCTTTGCCTCCATGTCTGCAGTTTAACGCCACGAAATCACTTCAGAAAACCCACCATCAACTCCGCAGGCGATCCGCGATGCGCACTGGAGCGCGGATGTAAATTTAGGCCCCGAAAAATAACTTTTTCTAAAGGGGTAAAGAAAAGAGAACCATCTGGCGCCTGTCATCTCATGACCAGGCGTGGCCCGCCGCGGCAGCTGAGCGGCTGGAGGCCATCCGGCTCGACACCTGCTCGTAGCCCACAAATCCAGTTAAAACCGAAATCTCAGGATGTTGTACCAGGCAATTAAATTTAAAAAAAAGCAACAACTCAATGACTTTGTTTCCCCCAAAAAACGCAGGCACACAACGGTGATAGAAGTGTTATTCAAAGAAACGCGTCCGCCTGCCCGCGGTGGTCAGCCGGCAGGATTAAACGAGTTGAGCCGTTTAAAAGGATGACAGGGGAAATCTTTCACGGGGGAAGGTGGAGGAAGAGGTGCTCTGTGGCTACGTGGGGGCTTTTGTGTTCACAGTGTTAGTTCAACCAAACAGGGGGGGACATTAACACGTATTGTCGGGATAGAAATATGGGGTTGTTTAACTGAGAGTTAAAGAGGGGATTTCAGGACCTTGGACAGGTCAGCTGGTGGGTGCAGTACCGGTGGACGGGCGACAGAGGGCGCTCCTTCACGGTAAATAGGGTCATCGCTTCATTATATTTTTAAGCTTTGCAAATCTATGGCAACTTTAAAAAAAATACCATCCAGACCAAGTATTAAAGAACATTTGATGCCTTTATTATTTGTTTTTCTTTCAACCGCTTTTGCAAGATGAATGTAATAAGACAAAACATACAATAAACATCCTTTCTATACACAGTTTGACTGTAAAACACACAACCAACTGCCGTCCTGTGGGATATGCTTTAAGAAAAAGTGCTTGGTTGCTTGATGGATAATGCAGCGATCAAAGTGCGGTGCAAGTAATTCAAGCCATCGTTTCTTTGGGAACTCATCCATATTTCTCACCCTTCTAATAGTTAATAACGACCCAACAAAGATTGACAGTAATAGCTGCCCGGTGAGGCAAAACCATATTAAGTGATAATGCAAACAAAGGGTGGCATTAGATTTTCGTTGAGCTGAGACACATCTTGAGTGCACACATTATATAAACACATTTTCTGTTCATTGCATTGATTGTCACAGAAGACACATCATTTAAGACTTCAGGTTGCCAGAACACACGCCTCTGAGATTAAAACCTCACTGACGCCTCGTTTGTTGTGTTGCTCTACCTTTCCTCCTCGCAGTCATTAACAAATTACTTACAAATCTGTGCACATATATTTGAAAGCCTACAGGGATAGTTGTATTATCTTGTGAAATTTGGTTTCTTGCTCAGGATTACATAAAAAGAGAGATGCACACTCAAGACTGCAGCAAGTCAGAGCACCTGGTTAAAAACCTAAAGGGACGTGAAAGAGAGAATCTTCTCATCTTACTCTCTGCATCAAAGCAAATCATTGTAATGTCAAACTATTTTTTTTAAATACAGCTGCCACCTACATGTTAAGAAATACAATTAATTCTCATCCACATTTCAGAATTTCACATTTAACTCTAAGAAAATGTTGCAATGCAAACATGAGGTTTGTTACAAGCATTCACTTCAGAAAATACACAGAAATAAATGAACTCACAGTATTTTGCCCCTGAGGTAATACGTGCATAGTGCAACTACTCTTGACAACCACCATGGAGACCAACATCTCCACATCCGGGTCCTCCCCTCTCTCTGGTTTGACTCTCTGTGTCCACAGCTGGTCCCGGATGCTCTACTGAAACCCCCCCTCTGCCCCCCGAGGCTGCTGCTGCTGACCTCCATCCTTCGGAGGCAGCTGACTGGGATCTTCTGCGAATGGAATAGCTGTAGAAAACCAGAAGGGATTTAATAGCAGTAACCTTTTCATTCATGGTGTAAATATTATTCATACATGATTTTTTTAGCATGGAAGGTATTTCGGTAATGTCAGAATGGAAAAACCATATGTGTTCAAAATAAAATGGCATAATTACTGAACTCCTTCAGTTTGTGGTTATCGCTCGGTCTCATTGTCGTGGATGGAACTGAGCCATCGTTATCAGTGACACCTTTGCGTTTTCCGCTACACCAGGTAAAAATGTCTGCTGTGAAATCGGTCCGTGCCTCTGCATGATTTTCAAAAAAAAGTGTTGCATCTAATACGCGTAGCTGCACCGAGACTTCTGGCTCCACAGTGAGATGTTCAGCCTTAGTGCCTCCTTTTCTAGATTTCAGCAGTTATTCATAGAAATACAGAAATGAATAAAGGAAAGGATTCATATCCGTTTAAGAGGCCCTTTACTTAATATAAAAATATTGATAACAGCCACGGAAAATGTAATTTGCGAAAAACTCAATCAGCTTCACTTACAGTTCTGGAACTGCTTTGCTGTATATCTGGTCAGAAGGATCCCAAATCCCTCAATTAGAGCGAGCAGAATCCCGCCCATCATGGCAGAGCCCATCATAGTTAACGGCCCACCTGGGGGAAAAACACTGAATTGATTAAATCACAGTTAATTTGATGTGCTCACGTAATTGTGATATATAGGCCGCCTCTTACTGCGTGCTGCCAGGATGGCCCCAGTAAGTGCTCCACTTGTTATAGAGTTCCAAGGATCCTCTTTCCCTCTCAAGCGAACTAACCCGCAGTCGATGGTGGAGAAGAGCCCCCCCCACACAGCGAAGCTACCTGAACACCAATAATAATAATTAAAGGCAAAGTAAGTGATCCAACTGGACCAAAATAAACAAACCCTTGTGCAGGTAAATCATTTAATGTACATTGGGAGTGATAGTATTGGATTCCATCATTTCCCGTGTGCATAACAGGACTCCAGGAGGAACAATTCGTGGTTTCAAAAGGAGACGTCCTCACCTCCGATCTGAGGAGCTCTCATTCGCACTGCATTTGCGCTTCCTCTCAGTCTGTGTCCGACACCCTAAAAACATTAGATCACTGTTCAATGCTGCCTTTAAAAACCTATTGCTGTAGCATGTGATGATCAAATGATGACGTGGACTCACTGCCGGGGCGTTACGAAAGCCCTTGATCGCCTGGAACACCCCTCCTCCAATGACACCCATGGTGAAAGCGCCTCCACAGTCATCCACTATTCTCCAGGGACTAGAGGGATGCATTAAGAAGTGAAGATAAAAACATACAAAAACAACAGACATTGGCTTTGACACGCAATGCGTCAATTTTCCACACTGGAATCGCATTCAAATAGTTTATCATGGAGAGAAGATTGGTACTGACAGAATTCGCAATGTGCTACAGCAATGGTTGTCAGTTATTTGAGCAGCTGCTTCAGAGTTTAACTGAAGCCGCCTTCAAATCATTACCTTCGTGGCACTGAACCTGCTGATTAATAGACTGTAAAACAATTGGAAAAGATCACTTGCTGCGATTGTTGCGCATTGAAAAACATCCAATGGGTGTATTCTTTAGTATTTTCTGTCATATTTTGTTGATGAATAAATTGCTCTACAAAAAGAAACATGGTTGATTATTTTAGTCCAACTAAAGTACAAACAAATATGCACAGAATTATTTTAATAACAATTTTATTTTTCTGCAACAGCTGCATTTCATATTTTCTATTAAAAGTTACAATTTGTTTGTTTGAACATTCATAGCCAGGGATTCTGGAAAGGCCCCTACCAGTAATACTTTAGCCGTGGTCCCCTGTCATTAACTATAATGTGTCGTCTTTCTCTCTGTGTTCAGTGGGTCAAATTTGATCAAATGCACACATTTTTAAAAAAAAGAAGCTGAAGTGTGAATTATATTTTGTTCATGTGGTCCATCTGGTCAGCTGTCCTTTAGACAGACTCATTCATGTCAGAGGTTGCAGGAGCTCAGAGCAGAAGCCGTGTAACTGAATGCAGCTTTATCTCTTTATATCCCTGAGCCTCCACTAAGCTAGCCGGCTAGCGCACACTGCCTCTGCGTTTGACCGCAAAACAACTTGAACCTCGAATTGAAAATAAAAGCTATTTCCGAGGTCAACATGTTTTAATGTACAAAGAAAGGAAATGTTTATATTAAAAAAAAAGGTAATCTCACCAAGGTTCACGGGCATATTCCTCCATGTTTGTTGCTGTGAAGAGAGCGGTGCTTACGTCATCATTGTGCGCGCCGTGTGCCGTTGTGGAAAGTCGTGTCCACTCACAGATTAGAGAGGCGATCATCCTAAAAAAAGCAAAGGTAATGAGAAATAGATTCCCATTCTTTCAGTTTTGTTTTTAAGTGAACTCTTTAGTGTTGGTGTAGTTTTGGTGGTATATGTGCACAGGTCTGTGCGTTTCTTTGATATTTAATCAACCAGTTACCACCGCGGTCAAGCCAGCCCGCAGGCTCTTCCGCGGTGCGCGTGTGATTGAGGCATTACGGTAAGAGCGTGTAGGAACTGACTACATAATAAGAGCTACGTTCCAGTAAACGTGATAAGAAATATCACATTCATTTAGTGAATCAGTTAATAGGTCTACATGATAGATTAATTCATTTATACATCAATATCGTCGCATAAACAAATAGATACATGAATAAATTAAACTAAATTAACAAAGAGATAACGTTAAAATGGCTTGTGAAAGCGATTTGAAGTTGGCTCACGAAGGAGATTTTGAAGGGCTTCACTTTTGAAAATCTAGACAAAAAATAACAACGCATTGACTGACTAACCGAATGAATGTGACGCGTTTTATCACGCTCACTGGAGCATCGCTCTTATTTTGAAGTCAGTTCCTGCACGCCTTTACCGTAATGCCTCGCACACGCGCGCACGTGCAGGCTGGCTGGCTGACTGTTTTTCAAAGTGGAGTCTGGCTTGACCGCATTCAGCTGCTCCATCTAAAGTTTCTGGTCGTGGGGTGCTGCTATTTAATGAAAATACACGTTTTCTTGTGCATAAAGAGGTTCATTAAAAATGCAGATCTTTTTAGAAGACGAACCCGAGCTGCAAAAGGTAACGTTAGCTTAGCTTCCCTAGCTGACGTTTGACCGGAGCCACCGTGGCTCATAACTAACATTACAGGACGGGTTCTTACAATGAGACCTTTCTAGAAATATTAAATAACGCTTGCCCACTTTATTAATAACGTTTTTAATTGTACGTACACTAAAAGCCAAAGAAAATAATCCACCTGAATTCGTAGTATTAACTATCGAAATGAATCATAGTGTAGGGTGAGGGGGGGGGACCAAAAATGCATTTTGCTATTAAAGGTGCAAATAACCCATTAATTTACTTAATTCATTTTGGGTAATTGAACAATTGTTTGGTGTGTGGATGTATTAAAGACCCAATAACTTCATTTTATTGCTTGTCCAGTCCAAAATCTAACTAACCTTATATTTAATTCACTGCCGCACAAGTCAAAGATATCGACCCAAGACTGTGAATAAATTAATAATTTGGAGATTCAATCTATTGTTCCACCATTGTATCGAACTCACACACAAGTCCGGTAAGATAACACAGCCACAGGGAACAATAAATGTATCTAAGAACATAAGAAAACTGGATAATAGTGAAACTACTTATCAATTTCAGTAATTGCGTAAGTGTAATTCTTTAGAACGGAGACGGTTATCCGTGTTTTTCCTGCTTCTAGCTGATGAAGGTTGTGATTGACTGCGTTCTGTCTCGTTGCCTCGTCATGATGAGCAATGCCTCCCTTCTCTCTGTTGCAGGATGCCTCTTCCCGCGGCACTGCTGGCCCGCTTGGCCAAGAGAGGGATCGTGAAACCGTCAGACCAAGGTGACGATACACGGGACGAGAAAAACGCCGGGTTCACACATTTTTTACGTACTTATTTTTGTTTTTGTGTCACGTAACAAATCTTTTGTCCTCCTATTCATCCAGAGGCAGATGAGGAGATTATTGCTGAAGATTACGATGACAACAACGTGGATTATGAAGCGACGAGAGTGGAAAGTCTTCCCCCGAACTGGTATAAAGTGTTTGACCCGGCTTGGTACGTACGCAGTTCTCCCAACAGATTACACAGACGTGTCGACCTTATTCTGGATTTGACATGTCTGATTTAAAGAGGTCACCATGGATCTGTGTGTGTTTGTGCTCCGTTAATCTAGAGGATTTTGTTCCACATTTTGGGGTTGGAGAAAGATTTGTTCATTAGTAGTAAAGAGAAAACTGCCGTAATTGGATAAAAATGAGACCATGAACATTTACTGTTGAAGTTGAAACTTATTCTATTATTCTGTCATGTTTATTTAATAGTTATGGAGACAATAGCTTCAGCTTTTTTGTCAATAGCTTTTTGTCTGCATTCATTTAGGATGAGCTTCTCTGCTGCTTTGTGTTGTGTTAAAGAAATACATTGTACTTCATCGATGATTATACTACTAAACTATGCAAAGATCTTTTTTTTTTTTTTTTTGCCAATCCAACTGTTTTGAGTTTCTCTCCTGTCCATCCACAGCGGCCTTCCTTATTACTGGAACGTGGAGACGGATTTGGTGGCCTGGCTGTCCCCGAATGACGCAACTTCAGTGGTAACAAAACCTGCCAAGAAAATAAGAGGTGTGACATTTTAAAGCCTCTATAACATTTTGATGACTGGCACGTTGGAATCACTATGGAGATCTGTTGTGTACTTCTGATGCATCACATGTAAATCATTGCTGGTTTGATCACCATTCAGCAAATAATCAGAGATTAGAGTTTGTTTGGTTTTATTTTGTGACCATTGCCTTTTATTTTATTTTCATGATTCAGCTGAGGGAGGAGATGAAAGAATCGAGAGGCCGTTTGAGAAGCTAGAGAGAGAGCGGGAGCGGGAAAGAGAAAAAGAACGGGAGAGGGAACGGGAACGGGAGAGAGAGCGAGAGAGGGACGAAGGGAGGGAGCGGGAGAGAAGAAAGCCGAGGAGAGAGGAACCAGCGCCGTACAGCAAAAACAAAAGAGGTAATGCTTTACATCGGCATCAAACGAGACAAGCATTCAAAGTCAATGATGCTCTTTTACATGAATGGACGATGCATATTCATTTTCCTTTCAGGGAGAAAAGATGACGAGATGGACCCCATGGATCCAAGTGCTTATTCTGATGCCCCAAGGTACAGCAGTGATGATAAAGTAGCACTGCAGAGATTTACTATGGCAGTTCCATAAAGTTAGGAAATAAATATTCAATTATTATTTTATTATCATATGTATTAAAGCGAACGTCGTTGCGTTTACAGGGGCACGTGGTCCACCGGTCTGCCGAAGCGCAACGAAGCGAAGACGGGTGCAGACACCACAGCGGCGGGGCCCCTGTTCCAGCAGCGGCCCTACCCGAGTCCGGGGGCCGTGCTTCGGGCTAACGCGGCTAACCAGATACCCAAGGAGTAAGTCGAGCTCCGGAGGAAACGACTAAAGAGTTACGGACTGAGAGATCTCAAGTTCTGTTTTCATTCTGAAACGTTTGTGTAAATGTCAGAAATCGAGCGCTGAGCTTTTACACCTGCAGTGCTTTTCATTCTTACACGTAGAAATGTTGTAAATACTTTTTTATATGACCTGATGATTGACTTTGTCGTTGTTACTAAAGCCATTAGTGGACTTGCTAATAAATCTAAACACCTATAATGACTCAGCGCAACTTGTCTTTGTGGGTCGGTGGTTGATCGTTATAATATCTGTAACAAATCCAATTCTTAACGTTTTATTACAAAATATCAATGCTTTAAAATCCATTCTTATTGAACATCACAAACAACATTTTTTTAACAAGGACTAATATTTGAATCAGCGGTCTGTTGCTCCTACGTAGTGACAAATGGTGTCATAATCCAGAGTGAACAGCTTCTCCTCGCTGCGGTCGAGCTGGACCGTCGCTCTGCACTTGTTCTTGTCCCGTTGGAGAATACGGCCGACCTGAACACACAACCACATGCCGCTTAGCAACGGCGTGACCACCGCCTGCACGAGTCCTGCAGGAGACGCGATCCTCTGCTCACCTGTCCTCTGTGCTCGCCCAGCACCACCATGATGGGATCATCTTCACTTTTAGGAATAATGGTTTCCAGCATGTTCTGTTTCACATCTGCCATCGAAAATAAAGAGCCGTGAGTTTGTAAGACGATTAAAAGACTATTGAGGTAGCTACTGTTGGAATAGCGGTCAGCTTTTCAACCATGAAGATATTAAATGTCACTGAGGGGACACCGAAGACTCACCGTCTAACAGTCTCCCCTCCTCAGTTCGACACACGCACATAGTCGGTGACAGGACGTCCTCCACGCGCATCTAGAACATGATGGAGACCCAACATGTGTTATTTCAACACTACAGCTAAATATACTGAGGCATTTTTCTATAGACAATCAGTATTTTAATCAAAAAATAACTAAAACCTGTGTTAAAAAAAGCCTGGTGAGGTTCATCATTTCCAAACAAGATAACTTCCACAGAATTCCACAAGCCAAAGGAGCCTTGAGTAAGTTGATACCAAGATATTCTAAAATACAATATGTGGGTGGTGCATTAAAAACCTTTGAGTTGTAGTATTTTCCCCCTTTGAAAGCTTTGTCTATAAAGCGAACTTTCAGGTCCCTCTGGAGCCACGAGGGCGGAGCCGGTTTTCGCCGGGCCTCTTTCACCGGAGGTTTCTCTCTAAGGTGGAAAGGCATATTTACTCAAAAAAGAAGATGTGGACAAAGCATTAACCAACGAATGGAAATGAGAAATAATGCAGTGTGGTGACATGTGTGAAATAAAATGTTCAATAACAAATAAAAGAAACAAAAAGCTTGTATTAATCTTGGGCTGGACAGGTACCCTACCTGTCTTGACTTGATTCTCGGTGTTTCCTCTTCCTCTCATCTTTTCCTCGCTCTCTTTCTGAAGACTTGTCGTTCACCTCGTCACCGTTACTTTGCTTCACTTTCTCCTCCCGTCGCTCCCTTTCCTTCTCCTTCTCCTTGTGGGCTCGACTGAGGCGAGCTAGTTATGGGGAAACAAAACTGGTTAGCATGCAGTTAAGTTAAATATGGGAAAGTATGACCCGTAGAATACAGAAATATGAGCTTTGGCCCGAATCGCTGACTTGTGTTTATTTTTTAATACTTCAACTAACTAATGGATTCATTATTTGATCCGGCACTTTTCTCAATTATTGTTTGATGACAGGAGAATAGAAATAGAAAATAGACAAACTCCCATCAATACTTTCGCGAAGCCCACGGCAACATTTACGTTTTCTTTGCCCAATAAACCAAAAAATGGATTTCATTTGCTGACATAGAAGGCTGAAAACAAGCAAATATCCCTATTTAAGGAGTAACAGCGAGCGAGGCTTCGGACATTTTCGCTTGAAAAATCATTTGTATGACACTTGGTTGTCAACATATTACTAGTTATAATCAAAACGCAAACTGATCTCAGGAAATATAATTTACTTCAAACACAAAACCTATAACCGGTCTGCCAGCCTCTAGATCATTTCCGTTTCCCCCGTTGAGTTACTCACTGAGGTCTTTGCCGTTCTTGTCGTACTCCTTGCGGCCGACCAGTTTGATAGCGTACTGGCTGATTGTCGCAGACCTGCCGCCGATGGCCAGCTTCACCACAACTCGGGCGTTGTCGGCATCGACGCCTTCGATCTGCAGCACGTGCGTGAAGGTTTGGCCGAATTACTCAGAGGAAACAATACGTAGAAAGTAAAACGGGTTGTTGTACGTTTGCCTGTTTTAGGTTTCGGGATTCAACACATTTCAGACCAACGCTACCTTGCCATACATGTCTTTATGCGCCCCCGACTCCACCAGAATGCACCCGCCTGGACCCATCACCAGCTCCTCCTCCTTCTCTCGCTCCTCGCCGGGCTTGGGGGGACGCTTGTGCCTAGTGGGCTCCAGGTCCTTTATTGCTGAACGATCGGCTCCGAGACCCAAACCCTTCGGACGGAGCTCGTGTTCGATCGGCGTCACGTGTCTTGAGTAGACGGGGAACAACAGAACCAAATGGATGAAGGAAAAGATGGACACGTGCGCGACGTAAAAGAGGCTGGAGGAGCACTAAGCTAGTCAGCCTCTATCTGAGGCCACTCGAGGACAGAGAGAAGTGTGATCCTGTCAATTGCTTCTCGTGAAAATAATAATTTACTATACATTCTTTATACAATTGTAGTCTAGAAAATGATAGCAGGTTAATTTTTGAGATTGATTCAATGTTAATTTCTAATTGTCAGTAGGAAATGCTAAGAGCTCACTTGTGCCATCTAAATAAAATATATTGTTTGGTCCAAATTACTAAACTAAATATATTCAGTTTATAAATATATACAACTAAGAAAAGAAGCAGATCCTCACATTTAAGAAGCTGAAGCTAAAGACGTGGGAATATTTTGCTTGATTCAACGTTAAAGTAAAGCGCTTGTTTTACTCACTGTTTAAAGGTGCGTCCGATGCCTTCCTCTTTATTCCAGCCCATCCCTTTAATCATAGCGAGTCCATAAGCCTCAACGGGAATGCTCTCATAGTCGGCCTCTGTCGACTGACGAACACACATCATATCATCTTTTTGAAGATAAATACATTGAATGCTCAAACAACCAGACACCGCTGCCTGCATTGATGTGTGCAGCGGAGCTAAACAAGGTGCTTATGTAATCTTTGAATTCAGAAACACAAAAAGAAGCTGCTGTGGCGACTGACAGGGCGAAGCGGTTTTGAATGCTAGTCTTGCTCAGCCTTTTGGCTCCGGGCTGTCAGACTCAGCGACTGGAGTCACCAGGCAGCGCCCCCCCCCCCCCCCCCCATCGGAGCGACGGCCCGGCCCGGCTCATCTCTTCCCTTCACAGAAGGCTTCCCTCTGAGGGGGGAGCTGAGAGTCCGCACTGGCAGAGCAGGCCGCATTTAAAGTGAGCTCTGGGGGGGGGCGCAGCGAGCACGTTTCCCCTGACTCCCCACGTTCTGACAGTCACATCGGCGGTGATTGAGGGCTGACAGTGACGAGGCTGGTGAGGCCTCCGATGAAAACAACAAGACATCTGATTGGTTGCCTGCGCGTATCTCTGGGGAGAATGTTGACGCCTGTCAGCCACCCAAGGTTTACCGAACTGACAAAGTTAGCCGTATCGGTACGCATGCGCACAACTGTGGATGCACATGAGGGAGGGGGGGGGTTTAGACCGTCAGCACTTTCACATACTCAAATTTCAATCACAGTCAAAGTAGCCAGTCCACCATTTTTTTGTTGTACTGTCAAGTGTTTTCCTGTGCTCACTGAAATGCTTCCCTAGCAGTTTGTATTGTGATCTTCACATCTGACACCAGAAGAAATTAACATTTAACTGAGGACATACAAGTCATTTACTATTCAACCAACTATTATGCAAACTGTAGCTGTCAACAGCAGAAAGCTTAATCAAATAAAAGTATATACGATCATTAGTTCAACACCTTATTGAATGTATTATTCTGTTAAAACCTTGAAGCAAATCTCCCTGATCTCTTTATATAATTCATTTCACTTAGCACTTAAAAATAAAGCATATATTGAAATACTCTACATCGTTTTTGCTCCCAGACTTCGCTATATAGTTGCAATGGAAAGATCCTGGAGTGATTATACAGGAATAACAAAGCAGCAAAGAGAAAACCGTACGAACACTGTTTCCAACACGTGTCTTCCTATACAGGGTTTTAGGAAAAGGATCAGATAGCGTTTCTGTCCCACAGCCGGTATCCATACTTACAGATTCAGGTCGTAGATCCACCTTTACGCGGTCACCATCCTCGAAGCCGTCGGGCACTTTGTTCTGCATCAACAGGGGTATGGCGAGGTTCGGGTTGATTTCTGACTGGGAGCCGTTTTGCCACTCCTCCAGCTGCCTCCGTGAGTCTGCAAGCCCGGATCACAGAGGCCAAATGAGTTTAGTGCGAGAGGTTAGGATGACCTCGGCATTCCCAACAAGCAGGTGCACACACACAATATATATACACACACTTATATTCTAGTTCAATGTATATACCTTCAATGAGCTCCTTGACAGCCTGGGATTCCACAGAGTCATTGTCTTCGGTGTTTTTTGGTGTTTTGACGGCCCTGGTCTCGGCCTGGACCGCTTGGTCCGGTCGGTGCCAGCGGTTCTTCTGGATCAGAGGGATGATGAGCTCTTTGGGCTTCTCCGAGGGTTTTGTACTGCAGCACAGGGATGTTAACGTTAGCGAGGTAGCTGCGGCAGTCAGGGCCACTTTAAAACAATGTTTAGTTACTGTTTAACGTTTATATTTACTTCACATGTGCCCACAATGTATCATAAGTTAACGGTTGGCTATTAGAATGGGAACCTAGCCGTTCACCGTTGTGCTAATGCTAATATGTGTATTATAAATGGTACCGGTATGCTAGTTAGCATTAGCATACGAAGCCTACCTTTGCAATTCTTTGCCATCAATTCCGGTCAAATAATCTCTGTCATCTTTTCTAAACTCGCCAGTCGATGGTTTGAATTTGTTAACTGTTTTAGTAAAACCAAAGGACACGGCCATGGGTTTTCTCTCTTCATCGTCCCCAGGAGGAGCAGACTTGGGGGAACCCGTATCTTCCCCGAGCGACGCCATCATTGTTTGTCTCTAACAGCAATAAGAGAAAGCGGTTCTGGTAGTTGTAGTTCTATTTGTCTAGAAGCGTTTGCTTTAGGTCTGAGAGAAATACTTTAATTCCCACAATGCATCAAAATTGGTTACTGGTTCAGTGTGGATTTGATACATAATGTGATAATAAGGAAAGTGAGCAGTGCTGTCTAGGTTGCTGCATACATTATATATATGACACGTTTGAATTTGTTAAAACAATAAATGCAATGCGGTATGAATAATAACTTTAAAATTTCTTGCGGAATTTGGTCTTTTGTTCATTTATAAAATGTTTGGGCATTTTTCATTCGTTCATGGGCCGTATTCCTTTTAAAAATAAATCCTGGGTGTGTTATAAAAATAAAATAAAATGTGTTAGGGCTCATTTGGGTTGTGTTCATTCAAGTTTAATCTGCACTAAACTAGCAGCCTTTAAAATGTAAGATTTGTGACTATATGACCAAGTAGAATTCAACATAACCGAATGCAGAAACCGTCTTCAGGCGGTTCTCACGCCTTTAAGACCTTGTTATAGCCCGTAAGCAAAAAGTGAGGCTGCTGATGCAGGTGCACCGTGTGGGAATAAAAAAGGGGCGGTACCCTTAACTCTTTTATTCCCTCCCCTCCGCGCTACTTAACTTCCCCACATATAACCTTCTAATTTCCCTTTAACCGTCACAACTTTCCTTTCTAAGGGCCCTTTCTGGAAGCTGTAATATCACACGCCCGAGCACACGTCCTTCACCTGCCGTCACCTATAGTCCAATCTGATCCGCCGCCGCGCGCCCTGAAGGCACCGCGCCTGCCCTCCAATGACACCTCCACCCGGTCTATCCGACCGTGCAGCGACGTTTACCTTTTTCTTATTTGTTATTTTTTGGATCGCCGCAATAAAATCAAAACGATGTATCGGTCATTTGAAATGACCCGCACGTATATCTGCCAAGCGAAGACTAGAAGGATGGATTAGAGGAGGAGAAAGCGAACATGAAAGGTAAGAAAGTCCATTACTTATTGCCCCTCCTCGTTAAGTTAAACTGCACGCTTTCCTCATTTATTCATCCTCCGCGTTTTTTTTATCCGCTGCTAAATTTCTAAGCGGCCGCTATTAGATTTGCCAGACAGCGCGTGCCAGTGTGTGTGTGTGTGTGTGTCTGCATGTGAATATTCCCCCCCCCCCCCCTCTCTCTCTCTCTCTCGTCTCTCTCTACAAGATCACCGCGGCTCTCCGAGCATCACTGTCCAAATATCCCGTCAGCCGCGCACATCGCCCCTGACTCTCTCTGGGATAAGGCGGTAGCACATCACTGCATTCCCACACTGCTTTTTATTTACTTCCCCTTTTTTTCTGTAATCACACAGCTCGTGTTCATTTTAAGTCCTATAATTTAACCTCAGCCGGGTCGATGTATATAGACGCGTTCAAACGGATCCTCTTTGAAAGGCTGAACTGCTTGAAAAGGATGTGTGTGTGTCAGCGCCAAGGCAGGTCAGTATTTTCCCTAAATATGAGAAATATGAGAATGTGTTGAGTGTAACCCCAGTGTGTGTGTGTGTGTGTGTGTGTGTGTGTGTGTGTGTGTGTGTGTGTGTGTGTGTGTGTGAGAGAGAGAGAGAGAGAGAGAGAGAGAGAGAGAGGGTGTGTGCATGTAAACTGTGTGTGTAAGAATGATGTGGGTTTGTGATGATGCTGGCAGATAAGAATCCTTTTGACGTGAACTTCTCCTTTAACAGCAGGCGTGTGTGTGACATCATAATTAGGATTTGGAAAGTTTTTTGAGACCTGTGTTTATTTTTGTTTTTACTTTTTTATCACATGCAAACACAAGCCCATGTTCATTGCACCTGACTGACAAATATACTGACTCACCAAATGTACTTCTTAGTTCTTATATATGTGCAAGCATGCGTGTGCCGTGCAGCTGTTTGTGTGTGTTGTTGCTGTTGTTTCAGGGTGTGTCCCTGCTCAATACGAGGCACCCGTTTAGAAGTGATGGATGTTTTACTTATTCGAATCGTTCGTTAGTAGCGAGCCATTGAGGAGAGACGTGCGCCGTGAGACTTTTCCCCACATGCTCTCGTGCTGCTCTGGGCCTCGACACCGTTACTCAGCCTTTATGGTTTCACTCTGCGCTCGTCCCCCTTTTCGAGTCTAGTCCTAAGCCCTAAGTTTGAACCACTGGTATTTGAACCACCGGTAAGTGCAAATGCGTGTCGACAAACGAACACGACTGCGCTCTCAGGACGAAGCGGCGTGCGTTCCTCCTCCTGCCGTAGTAACGCACGTCACCCGGGAGTTGTTGATTGTCTAATTATGGACCTCCTGTGTCCTTCGGCATCATGCATATTAATGCTGCTGTCTCAAGGTGTGGTAAAAACAGGGTGTGCGTGTGTGTGCGTGTGAGTGCGAGAGAGTGTGTGTGTGTGTGTGTGTGTGTGTACGCAAGGCAGTTTACCCTTGACAGGGCAGGGCTACGCAGGCGTATTCTCCCATCTGTGGTCCAAACCTTTGCTCCCAGCCACTACATTTGGATTCTGCGGTTGTAGCCCGCTCTATTCTTAGTTCCCAACGTGTGGAGTCCGATATGACATTTCAACAACAGCTCGTGTCCCTGCCTCTTTACATCGAGATTCAATTTGGGAATCGGACGAGACGCCGTTAAGTGGTTGGACTCCGACCGAGGGAGGGGGGCAATCAATAACCAATCAATGACAGTTCGCAGAGTTACGATTCACACGTTGTCATATTTGAAATGTCAAGACTGCAATGAATCCGCGTCTCCTTGAGTCGCGTCGGAGTGGGACAACTGGGATCAATATCAGGTGGTGAGACAGGCCGCAGGAGCAGGCGAGGGTCACCTTCACCCGTCCCTACTGAATCAGCAGGATCTCACAAACACACACACACACACACACACAGGCACACTCTGAAGGCCTGCTTAGGTTACCAAACGGCGACCTCACACGCTCATTATAGTGAACTGTACCTCCCCTTTCACTTCTTCATGAATAATCCATTCTGTTATTAGGATTTCAGCCACTGTTTCATAAGGTTGCTCTGCACACCGCGTGTCTCGATTCTGCTGTTTTATTCCATTTTTCTTCAAAGCCCCCCCCCCCCCCTTCCTCCCCCTTTAGCTTTTCCCATTTCTTACTCTCTTATCCATCATCATTGTTGAAAAGCTGATTTGCCTCGTTTAATTAAACCGCTCTCTCCCCTGCTGACGGGGGCCAGCGTCTCTGGTCGCAGTGAGGGGTGTAACGCGTCCTGGCCGATTGAGCGACCTGTTGTCTTTCAGTGGTGTCCAATGTACACAACACGCCCCGCTAACGGCACCCCTGCCTCGACCTTGATCCTGTGACAAGATACCCCCCCCTCAAAGGGAACATCACCGGGCCTGTTTTATCTCGGGTTTTATCTAGTGTGTGTGTGTGTCTGCGTGTCGCTCCAATGCTCAACAATGTTTTAATCTTACGCTAAGTCCCTTTTGCATGTAGTTGACACAGGAGCAGCTGTAACGAAATCACACGCTGGAGTAGATTGTGGATTTGTTGGTGGCGTGCAGAGAACAAGGGATGTCCTTTTCATTCCACGTTACCAGCTTCCTCCTGTATTGAGTTTATATTGAGAGAGGGAGAAAGTTGTCTCTGTGAGTGTCTAGTACGTCGCCCCGTACGGCCGAGAGAGATATTTTGTTCTTTTTTTTTATTTTTTTCAACCCACAAGCATTTAATCTTTTATTTTTAAATCTGCCGCTGCTGTCTGTTTTGTGTTGAGCACTCCCGTGCCCTAGATTTGGAAGTGAGTGAGCATCAGGGCGGAGTGGAGTTCGGTGTAAATGTTGGGCGGGAGAGGTCAGGACACAGATGTCACGTAAGACGCCGCGGCAGCGAGAACGTCCGTTTCCGTTTGTCCGCTGCTCCACAAAGAAGAAGACAGTTGTGATTGAGCTAAAGATGGATGTGTTCAAGTTTAGGGTTTATTTTGTCCTGCAACTGCCACGAAATACCTGCATTGTAACTAACTCAGATAGTCCAATTCATTATGCAATCTCTGGTGTCATTGGTGGAAATGTGTGAAATTGTCACCCATGGCTTCAAAACACATTATATTATTACATTATAATTCAATCATCGATTATTTTCCTATTAATCGATTAATCGTTTAGTCCAAAAAAAAGGAAATAATCATTAAATAGCTTTTCTGATAACATTAAATTTTAACTGAAACAGATCAAACATGCAACTTGCCAAGTTTGAGCATGAGTGTTTGATGTCTGAGGAGTCAAAAGAACATTTGAAATAGATTGCATTAATTGATGTTGATCAATAATCAATATCAATACACAAATAAAATTACGAAGGAAGATCAGAAAATAATTGAAACGTTAGTTTTCCTTTATGAATGATGAACTTAATTATCAAAAGCATAATTTTTAGTAGATATATGGATCAGTGTGTGATAAAAATCACTGTTACTGTAGTGATTTATATATATATATTAGGGCTGTCAAGATAAACGCGTTAATCTATGCGATTAATGTGGCCAAGATTAATGCAACAAAATATTTTAACGTACGTTTGTTTACTTCCGGAAACCGGAAGTTGACTGCTAGTTACATCAAGATGGAGAGAGCTATTTGCATGGGATGTAAAACAAACAGAGGCCCGGCATACAGCGGAGAACTGTGCAGAGGAATTCCTCCACGTGTCAAAAAAAGGGGGGTGAGTGGCAAACGGACTGCTATGCTAAGCTAGCTGCTAGGCTACTTCCATCTCCACATCTAACGTTACCCTGCGCGGCACACAGTGTGCAGAGGACCACCACTGTGTCCCTAAAAGACGTGGTTTGAAAACGTTCTGGCTAAATGTGGGGAGATTGTTGGCACTTCAAACACAGCCGTGAAATGATGGAGAGTTGAGAGCAAAGTGCACGAGGACAGCAGGAAAACTGTGTCTAAAATACACACTTTCTAACGCGATTACTCACTACTTTTGAGTTGTAGTCTTTAGAAGAAAAACAAACATTCATTAAAAACAGCATTGTGACAACAACAAAATTAATTTATCGGCATTAATCGAGATTAATGAATTTCAAAATGTGCAGTTAATTAGTTACTTTTTTTTTTTAGTTAATTATATTGACAGCCCAAATATATATGTGTGTATATATATATATTATATGTGCTATATTATTCACATTGACTGCTGTGTACTGTTGACTGTTGGTTGCTCTCTTAAAGTACCTTTCATAATGCAGCAACAGTGCATGTGGCCACTTTAATATGTATATCAGTCAAGCTTTTTGTCTGCCTTACTCAGACTCCCAACGAACCTTGAATGGAGCCATTAGGCATGCTGGTCACATTCTGGCTGACAAAAACACACAGTTGCTCCATCAATATTCTCACAAATTCTCATTTAGGAAAGAGAACTATTATCTCCGTAAACATGCATAAAATACCAAATAAGCCTACATAAAATCATACTACTTTCAGACCTCATTCGGAGTGTAAACCTTAAGAGAGGAAACAACGGCTCCAGCAAGTCAAACCAACAGAAGCTTTTATGAGCTTAGAGCCACTCCGCCGCTCATGTAGCTCATGAATGCTGTTCAGTCACATGAACGTTTACAGTTCAGACCAAGAGCCGAATTACAACAACATCTCACGGCAAAAGCGGGTCGTGTGAAAAAGTTTGCAGAAGTTGAACTAACTCTGCTGCGGTCAAAGCCGATTATGTCAGAGAACGAGCTACCAGCTGTGAGACGGCTTTGATTGGGATGAGGGCCGGCACCTAGATAGACATCAGGAACACGGGGAGAATCACGAGAGCTGACAGTCACTGCTTTCCCCACAAAGCCTCGCTGGTGCCGCTGATACGGAGGGGGCTGTTTGATAGGTGTTGAGCTCCGGAAATGAAGGGCAAAGTCGCGCAGTTGTGTTCAAATGCAGTTTCAAATAGAGGTGTGTGTGCACGTTGGACCTTCTGGATACATCTGTCGAGACAAGTTTCTGTTGTTTCTTCTTCGTCTTTGCTTTGACACGGTCAATGTCCACCAGAGCAATTCAATTATTCACCCGTCTTAATTGATGTGTTTTTCCCGTGCCCTTTAGTTTCCGAAGGTCTTCCGAGACGCTATTTGCCCAAAGTCAAATGCTTTTCCCGCATGTCCGTGATTTGCTGCTTCAAGTTGACTTTGAGATATTGAGCTCTAAGGCAAAGTTCATATCTTTAATACATTTAAAACCAGATCCAACCTGAAGTAACAGCGTACTCAGTTTCTCCTGTCATGTTTTGTTACGGACTACGGTACTATTGCAATGCAACAACTGGCACGTTAAGTTTGGTGGGACGAAGCTTGAAGTCCAGTTTGTCTCTCTTTTAAAGGAAAATGTAATTATTGTTAATTAACTTCAAACAATGAATTTCCTCTGGGCGCCACAAGCGAGTATTTCTATAACTCGGGGCTAAAAGGCGCATTCAAAGAGAAAACACAGTACGGGGCAGCTGTTAATTCCTACACAATGACTCATTATAGCCTTGAGCATTTCCTTTACGCATTGTGATTCAAACAAACACTGTAAATAAATAAAAAATAAAAAACTCCCAAGAATAGACCTCGGAATGAAGAGGATGTGTGTTTTGCTATTGACGGATTGCTGTGGTTTGAAATTACACTGGAAGGCCGTAGAACTCCAGAGCAGGTCACCGCTGAAGAGGAAGTCGGTGAAACAAGATATGTGTTTGTCAGCTATTTCCTGACCTAAAGGTCAGAAATCTCAATAGACCATTCGTCTTATAGGGCTACATATCCATGAAACCAACCTTCTCTAAGTCTAATAGCTTTGCTGTTGGCTTTATATAACTCCTCCGGAGTAATGATTGTGCTTTTTTTAGCCATGCTCATATCACGGCTTATTGGATCGCAATAACGGACGTTTCGCAGACAATCGTGGTTCGTAGATGATAATTCCTGCTCTTGCACCATCTTCTTACTCCTCCTCTTTGGCCACCTTAAGGTCGATGTATGTTTTGTGAAATATCTCATCAACAATTGGATGACATCCCTTACATTTGTTCTCCTCAACTGTCCTCCTGAAATCCTCGGACTTCTCGTCCAGCTCCATCCTCAGGTCAAAGTCTGAATTTGTGTAACATGAAATACCTGCAAATATATCCATCCAATCCCATTTTCATTCATAAAAAAGAAGCGATTAGAAAATATATTATTATATTATGTATATCAATCCCTCCTCTGAGTGTTAGCCAATTTTTGTATGCTAACGCGCTAAACTTTGATGGCTAACCGCTAGCATTGTTGCTGTGAGGCCTGACGCAGCAGCTTGCGTGGTTGTCCGTGTGGAAAACAGTGCGTTCCCTTTCCCGGGCTTATTAATGGCGACCTCGGCTGCGTGTTAAAAGTGCGCTCAGTGAGATGAGCGCGCGGCGGCCCGTCTGTAGCACCAACACCAGCAGCAGCGGAGGGGAGCGGTGTCAGGGCGGTGTCAGGTTGTGTGTCTGCGGCGGGACGGGTCCAGGCTCCAGCGGACCTGACAGGCTGCGGCTCGTTAAACCCCCGTCAGACGCAGGGTGGGTGGAGGGAGGGTGGAGGGAGGGTGGAGGGGGGGGGAGACAACCCACCGTGTCCATCCGTGTGAAGCGGAGGCACATTGTGACAGCACAGGGTTACAAACCAGACTTATCAGTTGTTTTATTCGAAGCGCTTAAATCATTACGACCGACTGCTGAGATATCTTGAGATAAAGCATAAAGAGACTAGCGGCTTATAGAATAATTCGCACATGGGAAATCACTGCGCATGATGAGATGGAAAAATTCGACCCTTTTGGTTTTTATTCTCATCTCACGACACACTGAAGGCAAACTGCATGACCGGGTCTTCTGTGTGGGTGGAGAAGCAGGTTGACCGTGTAGCTGCAGAAGGTTTCACAGTGGGGGGGAGAGGGGGGGGGGGGGGGGGGGGGTTGAAACATGGCGGCCCAGACAGCACTAAACTTGTTTCGTCGTGTTTTGTTCAAATGGGCGGAACGAGACTGAAATGCAAGTTTTGCGTTTTTTTGGGGCTCTCGGTGAATGAACCAGCTCAACCGTTTCCCAAACTCTGAGCTGAAGTCCCTTCAAGGTCAAACAAGTGAGCCGTATGCCAACCTCGGGCTGGGTGGTGCCGCTTGATCTCCATCCAAAGGACAACACACACCAGCCATCTAAGATACACACGTCAATCTCACCCTGTTTCAGGCTTCTCCCTGCCTTCCTCTACCTCATTTCTCTGTCTGTGTATACAAAAAGCCACCAGGGACCCCCCCCCTTCTTTACCCCCTTCAGTAGTACGAGAAAGGCTGGATGAAGAGGATCCCTGTCCGATCTAAATGAGCAGTCAAGTGTAAAGAGGATTAGTTATGATATCCTGTCCTTCTCTCACTCATTCCCATTAGGCCTGCTAGACCGAAGGACCCGGGGTCCCCCCCCTTCCCTCCACCCCCCCTGCTAAGGCCGGGCACGGTGTTGCACAAAGGGAAGCCTCTGGCGTTTTACCCGCGCCCTGCCGAGAGTCGTCACAGTCACACAGTTGTTAAGAGGATTGGATCTTGGGGAAGTGATGTGTAATTGCTAATCTCCTGCCTACAACGGAGGTGGAGATCAGGATTGTCCATTAGGAATATTGCATTCGAGCAAGTTTGTGCCAGTCAGTGCAGGTGCTGCGGAGTAAGCTAAGCTAAGTAAGGAATAGTTTGGGAAAATACATATTTTTATTGGGTGATATGTTGTCCTGGCCATGTTTAATGCTAAGCTAAGTTAACAGTCTCTGGGTTCCAGCTTCAACTGAAAGCCACGAGAATGGCATCACTCTTCTCATCTAACTCGCGAAAAGCAAACTATAATATATTCCAAAATGTCATCATACTAACTTGATACAAGGTCTTTTGGGTGGTGCTACCCCACCTCGGTCACCTTGACGGGGTGACGGCGCGCAGCTCTGATGATGTCAGAGGAGCGTTGTCCCCTCTCCTCGGACATCACAGATGTCAAGCCGCTGTCGACTCAAACAAATCTTTGCCACCTCAGCTGTACATCCTCGGCCCACACGCGCACACACACACACACACACACACCCAGACGCACAGCAGCTCCCCAGGTAACACGCTGCTGTGAAACGAATCCAGCAAATGAGAGAAGAAATCCTTCCTGGAGAAAACCAACGGGGTAATTCTTCCCCGTCCAGAAAAATCAATGGCAACCTGTATTTGTTTGAGAGCACCGTGCACCGTAGACGCAGAGAGCACTGAGGCGGTTGACTGCAGCTCACCTTTGCTCACGTGTCGAAAATCACTAGATTCTTCCCACATGACTGATGATGTGCTGGTATGTGCGCTAATTCCTATGTTGTGTGTTAACATGGAAACTTAACGTCATCCTGCAGCGAGCGCAATCGACATGGGGGAGCGTCTCCCTGTTTGTTTTGGCTGGACCGCGCTGTGGGATGTTTGCATAAAACGGAGCCCCAGTGAAAACATTATCACCCGTTCGGCAGGAATTATTCACGCCCTTTGCTCAATCCGAACACGACTCCCCAGACCTCAGACGTCGACAGCTGATAAAGGTTAAACAGAGGACGAGGCCAGAGGATATTGCCCCGGAGGTCGTTTTGCAACTGACACTTTCACTCCTGTTTGCTTCCCTCCACAGCTCCTTCGCCATGTCCAAGACAGCCGTGAGGAAGCTGCACTGGCGGTCCAAGGTGCTGGACACCTTCGTCCCCTTGCTCGACCCGTCGGGGGAGCCGGGCGTCGCCATCGGCGGAGGAGCAGATTTCGGAGAGTTTCCTTTTGTCACGTCGGCTCCGGGCGGCGGACTCACAGTGGGGGACATCATCCTAGAGATTGGGGGAACACCGGTGTTGGGGATGACATTGGGAGACGTCCGCGGCGTCCTCAACTCCTGCCCTCATCCGATCCGCGCCAAAACCGTGTCACCAGGTACGACTATTGTTTTGATGGAGGAGTAATCATTCCCACGGCCTCTCGCTTTGCTAATGCCATTTAGTTATTACACGTCTCCTGTAACAGTGCCGAAAATCTTCCCTCCCTATTGCTGTTTGTGTTTTGCTCGATTGCTCCTACACCTCATCGGACTGCACCCAAAAATCCGCCGCACTGGCGTCCGAGCTGTCATCCAAAACATTGTTACTCAATAATCCTCAGCCGACTCCTACACGCCAAATCGGCAGCCTGTGGCATTTTGACGCGGCTTGGCCCTCGTCAATCAGTCTGGCATATGTCAAGGCGATCGGTCAATATGTGGGCAGCAGGTCAAAACCTCCCCGATGACACGTGACAAGAGTGTGGCGATAAAGTTGTCTGTCACCGGCGGGAGGCCTTGGCGCGTAGAGCGCAAGGCCGGGGGAACGGATGTCTTTGTTGGCGCTGAGCGGTGCAGTATGTCACCGGAGTGTCACCTGAACGCCGCCGCTGATGGCCTCGCTTGCCTGATTGATGGCTGACTCGGCCGCAGGGTGTAAATGGGGACCTCTGATCCCGGTTCCTCTGCTGGCTGGTGGATCCATTATCATTTCCCGAAGCCGGTCCGCCGGGCAGCTTGATTGCGCGTCGCGCGGGCAGTGATGGATGAGGTGATGTGGCGCGCCGCTGTGGCAGACCTCCTCCCACCCTTTGCTACAACTCGCTCTCAAATACAAGACGCGAGGCTGCACTCCCCAGAGAGCAGTATTACTACGCTAATACTGGTACTATGCGGTCAAAAAGTAGTAATACCATTGGTCCATCACATTTAGTGATTTGACAAGTTTCCTTCGGTGGTTTCGGCGTCACCCGAATAGCTTTTCTTTGGTATTATTTTAACCGTGACAACCATCTCCTTTGCGTCGATGGCAGCATGAAATGATGGTGAGATCTGAATTTTGCACTTCAACAGCAGCTGTTTCAAAACACAATGAACAAAAAGCCCATCGTGTTCCCTAAAGAGGCAGCTGGCGAAGGTTCAGTCCTGTGTGCGTGCAGATGACTGCCTCCAGCGATAAAGTTATACCGCTGTGACGTTTTTAATAGCCACGCTATCCAGGTTGCTTCTGGGCAGAGCCGCTGTAGCAGAAGGCGGGGGCGAGGGGAGGGTGGATAGCTGGGCGTCGGCCTGGAAGGGAAGCACCGACGGAGCGGTCGTCTGTCACGCCCGAGCCGCTCCCGGCCCCCACGATCCATAACGTCAAGTGACCCGTCACCAGGGGCCCGTAAAGCACTTGAGACGATATTGAGGGAAAAGATGGAGGACGCTTTGCCCCGCTGACAGCCTCAACTGTTGCGTCGACAGGCATTGACCCACAGGTAGTCCATGTGTGCGCGCGGGGCGTCGGGTGAAACACACTTCACGTGCAGGATCTACGCGGGGTGATGTCAGATCAGTAGGCGTGAACGCGGAAGCCTGGGTTGTTAAATGGTAGTGTTAAATCAAGTAGAGATTAAAATAGACTCCTGTGCTTGTGCTTACTGAGCTGATTTCTTAATGCCTCCCCTCTCCTCCCCCCCCCCCCTCACCCTACCTTCTCTCTCTTTCTCTCTCTCTCTCTCTCTCTCTCTCTGCTTGTTCCTCACTTCCCTCAGGCTCCACATTGTGCAAGGACCTCAGGTTGTTTCTGAGCAAGTGTTTCACGCCCGGTTCAGTGGACAGCCAACTTCAGCAGGTCATCCGAGAGAACCTCTACCTCCGGGCGGTGCCCTGTGAGTCCCATTTGCTGCTTTTATCCCTGCCTTCAAAACCCTGTTTCTCTCTATATGCGCTGTGTTTGTATGTTGTACATCAGTACGTGCTTTGAGTCTCCCGTGCAAATCAATTTCATGTTTCATGTTTCACGTTTAAGACAAATATTAAAGTACATTTGTATCATTCTCATCATATTGATCCATCCAGGCACATCTCGCTTAAAGGGGAAGGTTTGGTATTTTTCAACCTGGACCATATTTCCCGTGTCTCAGTGTGTCAAAGTGACTAATGGAGATACGAATTTCTGCAGATAGCAGCCACTAAACGGGCAGCTGCGATATTAGTTTTTGCCACAGAGTGATGAATCTTTCTTACCCTTTGCTTTCTGTTTGTTATAGAGTTTATTGTGTTGGAGAACAGAAACCACGACTTAGTGCTATCTAAAAGATTTTCGGTGTCGTGGCTAAATATTTAGCTAACTTTGACATGTGGATGTGGAGCAACTACAAAAAGACAAACAAACAAGCAAAAAGTAAAAAACATAAATTTGTAAAATCCTTTCCATGAGCCTAGTGGAGTGGATCATTTATTTTTAAATGGTCGGCACTATAAAAAAAACAGTCCTGGCTGAAAAAATACTGAAGTTCCGGGCGTCATTCATTTTGATCAACACATCATGTTGTTGCCTATATGAGAATAACTTGGTGTTAATTGGCCCACAGATCCGTTTCCCACCCTTCAATGTTGCTACTGTATGCAAGCAGAACTGTAAAATAATTGACACGTTTTACGAAGTGAGACAGAAGAATAAATGTGCAACCCGTTTGGACATTTCCATAGCAACACTCTGTATGGCGACCGGGTTTATCCTCAATGGCAGCCCCCCCTTTGCAAATCCTGACCCTTGAGCTCCAGCCTATTACTTTGTTTGGGTGGTGGTAAGACGGTATTAAATGTGATGGTTATTGTATTTGACAGGTTATTTTTATCAGCGCAGCTTCTGTATCATCCGCTCAAAAAAGAGGCCCATAGTCTACTCCACACCGGCAGTTTCATGCTGATGCTTACGCATCGAGCACAATGGCAGCCAAAGGCAGCTAGTTGTAGTACATCTGTTGCTGTCTTAATCCTCTGTAGTGTGACGTCACTGGAGAGCGCAAGAGGATAGAGCAGCCGTCGCAGGGCTTTTCTGAGAACAGATCTACGCTTCTGATGTAATTTCAGGTCCGGCGCCGTTGTGTTTCGTGTTTTTTTATCTTCCTGCGCAGGTGGTGGTACGCAGGAGACGGACCACCTTGTGTGTGTTCGCAGTCTTAACCTTGTGCAGCCACGTGGTTGTTGCTAATCTCTCCTTTAGTCCGGGAAGTAGGTCATGTGGGACGGTCTGCCACCATGACACACGACCCACCCGCTGCTAGAATAAGATAAATAAAAAAAATGTAAAAAACTATTCCTCTTCACGTGTGACATGCATATTTGTGTTGTGTTAAAATCGCAGCTTCGATGCCATGAAGCTTTGCGTTACTCGGCCCCTGCGCGTGTGCATCTCGAAGCAGCTGCGCAGGGAGTTAATTGTCCAAACAAATGTCCATTTAGCCATTTCACATTTAAGAGGGTTGGCATTTAACCGTTTATAAAAACGTGTAAGTGGGTGTTTGCTGAATACACTGTGCGTCCTGGGTCCATGCTGTAATTGTCCGGCCTTTTCCTGCCCACCTTTGAGAACTACTTCCCATCTTTGAGTTTTGTCTTTTGAGTGACAGCAAGGCGGGCTCAGCCCAGCGGGTGTTTAATCCTCTGATCTGCTGGAGATGTCCCGGCAAGATGCCGTTGTTCTCGTGCTGATTCTGAACGCACTGACACTCGCTCGATACCCGAGACGGCCCGGAAACCTTCCCGTCTCTTTTCTCGGACCACTCGTAGATATACAGGAGCGGGTACATATATATTTCTTTGTCATTTTGTTGTTTTCCAATCGAGGAGGCCGCTGTGCTCCGTGCGGAGGAGGAGTTTTCATCAGTGGCTCATTGTGGCCCCCTTCAGGATCACATGTACGTTCCTCCTCTCTCAGGAGACTCTTTGCTGTGGTTTTTGTTATTTCCTCGCTAATCAAATCTAAGTGACCTGAGATAAGAATTAATCCGCCTCGATGGCTCACGAAGCATAGTTAAACCTTTTGATCGTTATATTACTGTTTAACGAAGCAAAGACTGAATGATGAGCCCTCAGATTTTTTTTTTAAGTTCAGCTACAATTATCCCCGTATCGCTCTGCTATTTAAAGAGTATGTCAGTTGCCGAATCCGTTTGATGAGGCAATGTTCTCTAGTGTTTGAGCTGCCACTGACTGCAATGAATATCATTACAAAGGCTCAATCCATAAAATGGAAATGAATGACAAAATTAAGTAAACGCAGGCTACAGTTTCAATAATCTAAAGAGGGAATTAAATTGTATCGGCCCCAAAGTGGAGGAGGGGCCCGACTGCAGTCTACGGGCGCTGTGTGCTCGTGCTGAGGCAGACGGGATGGTTACTCTGATTCTTTTGGGAGAGCAGGTAAATATGTAGTGTCCATGTGTCCAACCGTTATATACGACTCTAGGCCCTTCTCATTAACCCTCCCGACCTTTCCCATGCATGTTTGTATAATCGTACAAACCGTTTGTACACGTGCCCTTGGATGATTCAGAGCCAGTGTCGCGGGTTTCAAGGCCGTCTGTGTTTCTCTGTCGCCTCCATAAAGGACTTTTCTAATTGTCTTCAGAGTGAGTCTCAGAGATAAGAAAAATCATCATTTAGTTAATGTGCCCGCTCCGGCTTTGTCAGGCAGACTGTCTGCGGCCTTTTCAACTGTGAGATCATTTGTTAGCTATTTGTGGGCAATGATCTTGACAGACAGCTCTCTCTCTGGGTGTTGATACCGAGCGCTGTGTAATTACCTCTTCAATCCCAACCTCACCCCTTCTCCCTGGGAGGATTGGAGTGCGGCGCCTACGGGGACAAGAAGAAGATCAATTCCGTCCCCCCCCGCCAACATCTCATATAAATTTCCGAGGAAGGTGCATAGATAATGAGTTCCTGCCTCACACCACATCAGCTGGAGAGATACAACGTGTCCTGAGGGGAGGCGAAGAAGTACACACATGCCAGATGCCATTAGATTGATGATCAATTCTTTAATTTGACACAATTCTTTTCTCCTGATATTTGAGGATTCTGGTGGTGCAAACACAGCCGCCTCGCTGCAGCGTGGCACAAAGTGGATTGAACTCATTATACAGTATCATCAGGTGGAGTTGTTGTGGGCTATAATCACGGCGCAATCACATCAGCCCTGCAGCGTCCTAATGAGCCGGGAAGTGACTGTCAAATTTCTCTGGAGAAAACCGTCGCTTCTCCGGGAAGCAACAACGAGCCTAAACTAGAGCTCAAGATAAATAGTGATGGTCATTTTTTATCAATCAAAACAATAAAATAATTGACGTTTGCCACTATGTTGTCTTTGCATTGGCTCCTGTGATCAGAGCAAAACAGTTGAGCAACAGAATTTGAGGCCAGTGCCTCATCCTTTGTGCAGAAAACTCACTTTGTGCTACAGACAGAAGAGGTCAGGCTGATGGAGATGCTTCATGCTCTCCACTGATTGTGTATCTTACATTGTGAGTTGGCTGCAGAGTTTGTGTGAGTGTTAAGCGTGGGTTTTATGTGTGTGATTTGCGTGCATGTTCTCTGCAGTCCTTGCATGTGTCATCGTGCCTGGCAGAGCCGCTCCCAGGACAGCTGTGCATTAATCACGGGTTTTATGGGGTTTCTGGGTGTGACTCCCTCCTGCCGACCCCTCACTGACATCACATGCGCTCCTCCAGGAGAAGGACACCGATTTGTCCTCAGTTTGGGCTCGGTGTGGTTTTCGTCTTGGGAGAGGAATTGCTTGTCTCAAGGTCAGAGCGGGCGTCCTGTGGTTTAATTATCAAAAAAAATGAAACCATTCACGAGTCGCATAAAAAAATGTGACATATTTCACACAACATGCTCGAACGTGTATGAAATAGTGAGAGGATGTTTGCTAAAACATCAACAATCATTGAGACTCAGTGATTCTGGAATAAAGCTCTCGGTGCCCTGGTTTGGCCAAGGTCAGTGTCAATAATGACGACAGACCATCAATCATCATTCCAATAGTGATAGAAATACTTTAACAGTGTCTTTTTAATATAGAATTCTGTCATCATTGATTCCTTCATAATAAAGGTGGCCATGTAAATATCCACTGTCATCACTATGCTCTGCAAGGGTAAATTTTGGTTTTGTGGGTGGATGTTGACCTGCGACTGACTTTACATTAAGATCCAAATGCTTTTAAATGAAAGAGGTCACTTTTATCATCATAAAACCGGAATAGATCCATGAGATTGTTGCTCTTTCAGCAATCTCTGTATAATTTGTCAAACTGCAATGCTTGGGATATTTATAGTTTGCCAAGTTGTGTTTCGTTTATACACTAAGCATGATTTATGACCCAGGATGAGAGGAAAAGGCTGTAATTAATTGACGTGTCGTCTGGGCTCGAGCTAGCGGTGTTGCCACCATCATGGCTCAGATGCATGACATTATAATTCTTTCTGTCTCCCTCTCTTAGGTACAACCAGACAGCGTAGAGAAGGCGAAATCGCCGGCGTAGACTACAACTTTGTCACCATTGAGGAGTTCTTCTCCCTGGAGGAGTTGGGAGCGCTTCTCGAGAGTGGAAAGTTCAAAGGTGAGACTGACTCAATTGGCCGATTAGAATGTTTCAACACAAAAACAAGGGTTCAAATGTCAAGTTGTGGTTTCACAAGAGCCAATTGCTTATAAATATACAAAGACGTTGTCCTGATTTTTTTCCAGCTATAAGTCAGATTTGATATAGACCTAAATTGAACGAATGCATTATGGGTAAAGTTAGACGTGTCCCATCAACTATGGGAGAATATAACAAAACATTCCCCCTTTACAATCTAAGACCATTCTATGGACAAGACTAATCTCTAACTAAATGTATCTGCTGCTGGACGTCCGGAGATAAAACACGTCGACCGTTCGGAGGGAAAGTGCACTTTGTTATACGTGGACAGAGCTGGTCCATACATTAGGTTTACATACTTCATAAAGAGGTCGTCATTTGCCATTGCTTTACCCCCATTAATGCCATCAGGTGGTGCTCAGCTGGCATCTACGCTGCAGATCCCCCCTCAGGATCACAGTGCTGCCTCTGATTATAAAACTTCCATACATTAGCGTCCATAATTTCTATGAGATTAATAAGGGCAATAGACGTCATCCTTAGTTTGCCTCCCATGCGACATTGACGGACACATATCGGCAGCATTGTGCGCGCAGTAGACCCGCAGTAGCCCGCAGAACACCGCAGTAAATGGTGACGGCTGGTGACCTTGTTGTGGAGTTCAGTAATCTAATGTTTCCCCTCGGCCCATTCGGATGTCCGTGCGCCAAGTGGAGGGGTGGAGGCAATTGAATTTCTTCTTTAGCAGCTGGAGCAGATGGCCAGAACAAACCGAATATACAGAATACATGTGATCGGGAGAGACGTGATTCACCGGCATGCAGGCGTGTAGTATGTTAGTCAGCTGCTGAATAACTGAACAGGAAATATTTTATTTCTAATAGCAGATTGCAATTCACCAGCATTGCAGAACGTGTGATGTTGCTGACCAACATTCGTCATTTTGTACAGTTGTTTTTAATTACATGCAATGCTTTTTTGGCCTCTCAGGTAATTACTACGGCACGCCTCGGCCCGTTCACATCAGTGCAGAGAGCCCCCCCATCACCTATCAGGAACACCGCAACCTTCTCAGAAACTTCCGCACACGCAGCAAATCCCTCAGCAACCTGGAGAAGGCTGCCGAGGACGGCGAGAACAGCGAGGAAGACTCAGGTCTGTCAGGCAAGTACATCTAAATCTCAAATACGTGGGGGAGGGCGGGCAAGGTCATATATACAGTATACAGTGGAGTATTACATAGTCACTGGGAGCATTTAAAAGACATATTGAGGCCCTAAAATGTAGCTCCACACTGCATTGCCCCTCTATCTATAGCTCCTGTCGCTGATACCCAAATCAATCAATCATTATCACGATTAGTATGCTCTAAACTCTCAGTGGGCTGCAGCCTCATCGATCGCTGGATCACCTCCAGAAGAAGGTTGGGCTGCCTGAGGTATGCAGGCAAGGAGGCAAGCAAGGCAAGTGTGCACATATGGAAGTGGGGAAAGTCACGTGACAAGGAAGCAGAAAGAGCTCGAATTAAATCCCATTTTTCACACAGCCAAAACACGGTCATTACAGAATTTTTTTACTTTTTCTATTTTAGATGTAATGGATGACATGCAGTACTATTTTTGAAGCTTTAAATAGCTTATTAATCCCCGGTGGTAGACGGCATATTCAGATACTTTATTCATTCAAATTGCAATACGCTGAAGTAGCGAAGTAAAATCAAACAAAACACTCGTCTGGCAGGATAATGTCGTCACCTGGTAGTCAAAGTCCCTCTAAAGGGGGTCAGAGAGGGGGTCATCGCGAGACTATTAATGGCGCTAGAAAGGATCTGCTATTCTGCCACAAAATGTGTGTTCACTTTTGCTAACTTTCTCCCTCTTTGTGGATACTATTCTCCATCATGACAGAATATTGGTTGAAAAAAGTGATAAGGGCCCTAAACTAAAATATTTTTTTGAAATCACAAGCAAAAACAAAGCGCACATAAAAGCAGGCACAGTACCTCAAACTGCACTTTCTGCCCCTGTTAATCACATCATACATGCAGATAAAATAGTGAGGGCAGTGGTGGAGAGTTGGAGAAGAATCCAGAACGCATAAGCTGAACAGAAGGCGAGTGTGCGATTAGGTGGCTCAGGTAAGGGAGTGAGGGAGCGAGGCAGCGACATAAGGTGGCGATGGAGGCAGGCAGGGAGCCAGAATGGGGCCGCAGATAAAGGCAGAGTGGGAGGTGAGAAACGCAGGCGGGCAGAGATCCAGATCGTCAGAGACGTGCTGTGAACAGGAGAGGTGGGGCGGCCCGGCTCCGAGGAGTGAGTTTGGGATTCCGGCGGGATGCAGACTGAGTGAGCCCCCCTATCTGCTGAGTCATGGTACGAAGTGATGCCATTTGGGCGCATTGGCTTCGTCAGCACTTGCACGGCGGGACTCAGGTGGCGCCGTGTTGTGTCGTACATCTCTCGGATCCGGGCTGGAGCTCACACCTGAAGGACGGCTACAAGGACATACAGGCCAAAAAAAAAAAAAAGTGCTTATTTTTCTTTTGCTGGTGATACGGCGGCATGCATGGTCACACACTCCGCCTCCACAGAGGGACGACGAAGCCGGCCAAGATGCTGACCTCGGGTCTTTTTTGCATGAAATCGTGTCACAGCTCAATTTAGATTTTGAAACACTCTTTCCTGTCACTGTACTCGCAGGAGGCTCTGCAGGTGTCGGCAGCAGCATCCCTACTAGCCATCGGTCCCCCGGGCGGCCTCGGGCATCCAGCCAGGGGGATGGGCGCGTTGTAGAGAACGGGATCGGCGGCGGTGCCGGCGTGAGAGGCGCGATGCCTGATCACTGGGAGCAGGCCTTCAGTGATACGGGAGAGTCTCACTACATAGAGTGAGTCTCGGTTCCGGTCCAGTTTTCAGGAATTGTTCAACATTTGGTGGAATAGGCTCATTCGGTTAGATCAGGAGATCAATACGGTTTTCCTATCTGGAAGATGGTTAGCTTATCCCAGCATCATAGCTGGAAGTGGAATCCAGTGGCCCTGGTTCTGTCTACAGGTGTGACTGAATTAAGATGATATATATGTTTGTTTAATCTGTAGTAAAACCAACCACGGTGGTCAACAATACAAAAAACACACTGTGCGAAAAGGGAATTGAAAATGAAAGGGAGTTTTTGTATGGATTAACAAAAAAAAAAAGACCAAAAGACAATATATTACTTTATATATTACAGGTTTGGATTAAAAGTGTGTCTGCTAAAATAAAATAATCCATCTATAAAAATAACTATTCGTTTAAACATGCTCTCAAAACAGCAAAGCTGCAATGCAATGTTGTCATGACAGTGGGAGGCATCTCGGTTCTACTTGTATTACACTCGGATGCTGTCGAATTATATCCAACACTATTACATTTCTGAAAATTGAATCTTCTCTTTTGTTTTCTTTGTCTCAATCAAGTCGCAACCACACGAGGACCTACTGGCGGAGTCGTCGAGGCTCGAGCAGAGAGGCTGCCTACAGAAACGAGTGTGAGCCTCTTTGTTTCCTGTCTTTTTTTTGTCTTCTTCTTTTCTGGATGTAATTACCGCGACGCTTGTGACACATTTGAACCGTGGAACAGCCCGAGTGGCGCATGTACATTCGTCAAGAATGAAACGGAAGTAAGCGACAGCGCCAGCTTGTTCGAGTCAAACGAGACGGAATGAGCTTTTTAGCTGAATGGAGACGTGTGAGTGATTAAGGCCTGAAGCTCGGGGGCCGCTGGCGGAGGGACGGCACGTGGACGACAACTTCATTTCATAATTATGGTCACATGATTCTCCGTTTAAAGGCCGAGGACGTGATCTACTTTTTGATGTCTGACTGACACGGCCGATTGCAAATTATAAGGAAGCCATCTGTTACTGTGCTGTGATTCCAGCTTGTCCCCCCGTGAGGTGCTGTATCTTTCCCTCACCAGCAGAAGGCGCTATAGTCTCCATTATGGCTTCAAAACATGCAGCTAAAATAAGAACATATTATGATGCAAAGTGAGATTTAGCAGTAAAAGGAAATCCCAGATTGCAGTGCTGAGTTGTGTCAATCTAAAGGATTATGTGGATGATTTAAAGCAGTCATGTTCTGTAATGGATTCTGCTTTAAATTGAACCTTTCTACTAAACACTTTGGTCTGCGTGTGTGTTGATTTATTTATAGGTATTATTTTATTGAAAGCCATCTGGTGATTGGTTTGCACGTTCTGAATCTCTCTCTCTCTTCCTTCACTACTAAACCCGTCATTTTGAACCATGGACTCGTAAAAGAACCCAGGACTTAAACTGTTGTCACTCATCTCTTTTCTCCGATTTTTCTCAGGTGTTTCTTAACATTTTTTTTTTTATAAATCTTTAATGCCTTGAAGATTTTCCTGATGTTTCCTTGGAGGTGAGCATCATCACTATCTCATCTGTGTATGTTTTTGGTTACTACCAGGGTTCACGGACCAGCCCGGGGAGCTCAGGGGTTTCCCCGTGCACACACATCTGACAAAGGGCTCCAGAGGGTTTGGTTTCAATATTGTCGGGGGCAGCCGGCCGAGAGAGTTCCTCCAGGTGTACAGTGTGACTGCAAGTGGACCCTCGGCTCTCAAAACAGGTATAAATACAATGAAACGGGGTCAATTACGGCGTCAGAAAGCCACGTGAGATGTGACAGGTGTGGGAAATGATAAAAGACGCATGCTCAGATTCTCAGGTTTTCCTGGAGTCTTTCAAAAAAAATGGGGGGAAATAAAACATTTTGAGCCGCAGAATGTTCTGACATCTCTCCAAGTTCTCTGTCTCCAATCGCCGGGACTCTGATCCGCCACATCGCAATCAGCCATTAATCCTCAGGACCGCTAAAACAAAGTCAAGCTATCATAACACAGCGCATATGCAACGGTACACATCCACTTCACACACACACACACACAGACTCAAGCAGGCGTATATGACCACTCTAGGAAGCAGCTGCACAAGCTGTCTCCGCAGGGGCTGATCTAGTTCATATCGGTTAATAGGTTTAGAGGGATTAGTTGTTTGGATTAGTCCACTTCCACACAAAACACACAGACAGTGTTTTCATTTGCAAACCCCATTTATCTGCACACTCAAACATATGAAACGGCTCAATCATGTAGTAGCATTTAAAAAACAATTTGACAAAATCCGTGTACTTTTGCTGCAGATGAACCAAAATGCACAAAGTATTAAAAAGTCTTGATCTGTCTTCCCGTGTGTTTTGTTCTCGCGCTTCATCAGCGGACATCCTGGTCTACATCAATGACGTCTGTGTGCTGGGAGTGTCCCACAAGGAGGTGGTGGAGATGCTCAAGTCGGTCCCCGTGGGCCACAGTGTGGACGTAGAGGTCAGGAGAGGTTACCCCATGCTCTACAACCCCGACGGTTGTCCCAAGCAGGACCCCAACCGACCCCCGACCACCACCCAGCCTCAGCCGCTTCACCAACTGCCTCGCCTGCCGACACCCACCCTCCACTTCGACTACGACGGGCTCCGCGGTGACGGCAGCTTCATGGAGCCCAGGGTGACTCTAGACGCCAACGGGAACGCCGTGTCCTTCGCCACCAGACAGTCGCCCTTATTCAGACGCTCCAGCGTGACCACCACTGCCTCGCCGTCGCCCGTGCGCCCTCCTCGCTCTATGAGAAGTTTGGCCAGGCTGCAGTCGTTTGACCCGACGCTCGCCAGCCAGAGCGACAGTGAAGTTGTTTCTGCCATCGGTTCACACAGGTGACACCAACACTTACAGGCCTTTGTGATGCCTTTTCAAAGTAATTCATTTAAATAATCAGCAGCTGTCCGCTGGGATTTGAAAGTGATTTTGAATCTTAAATTTACTTAATTAAGCAATTTTCAATTCATTTTTTTTCCAAGTTAGACATATTTCACATAATTACAGGCGGTAAGAAAATGATCCCTAAGATTTAACAAATAACGACTGACAGTTTTTGGTCCGTTTTACGAGTTATCTTTTAGTCAAATAATGAGAAAAGGCATCTTGTATTTAGTGTCTAATTAAGTTTTCTAGTGTGCCACTTGTTAGTAGAATAGCAAACATGAAGTCAGTTCTACAGAATTATTTTTGTATTTGGTTGGCGGCATTTGATCCCTGATCATCTTATACCAAACTGTAGTGTTTTACTACACAAGCTGCATGCAGTGTCACTGTTTTGATAACTAAGTAATCATTTCAAGATTAAATGGTACAATCTTAAGTGAGGATGCAGCCTTTTTATTTTTATTTCGACGAAACAAGAGTTTTTGTTGACTTTTTAGAGTGCGCTTCATTGATGGTGAAAAGAAGTTATCAGTTGCTGCCCTAAACATTTTGTCTCCTCCCGTTCTTTATCACCAGGGCATCAATGATCCGCAATCACAACAACAACTCCCTCTCGACGCCCCCTCACCCTTACCGCTACGGCACATTCAAGTCGTCCGAGAGCGACGTCTCCACCCTGTCGGGGTCGCGGCTTCCCCTGCCTCAGTCGCCGAGGAGGCCCCTGTCTTCTCCCGGCGGCCCCCTCAGCGCTCACTCCCGCCTCTTCAGACCGCACAGCTCCCACCTCAGACCTCCTCCCGCCCCCGACAGCCCCCGCCACTACCACTGCTTCAACAGTTTCCATGCCAACACCAGCCCCACCGCCAGCGCGAGCAGCGTGTCCTCCCCCGGGGGGGTGAGCGCGTGCAGCGGCGTTGGCGGTCTGAGCGGAGGGGAGCTGGTGCCGGTGGCCTTGGCCCAGACTGAAGGAGACCAAGGACTCGGCTTCAGTGTGACGGCCGGCGGTCAAGGAGGCCGGGTGACCATCGTGAACAGAGTGTGGGACAGGACGCAGTGCAGCTCCCTGCAGCCAGGGGACGCTATCGCCAAGATCAACGGAGCAGATGTTCAGAGTCTTACTTTCGGGCAGGTAAAGGGGGACCAAATGCGAGGGGAGTCATGAGAAGTAATGGGAACTAAGCGGAATTAATAGTTGATGTGTTTTTACTCCAAAGAAGACCATTTCTGGGAGTTGCTATTCATTTATTTGTGTGATTTCTTTTAGTCTTTAGTGGCCTGATGAGATCAAACTATCCTGCAGACCGCCAAAAAAAAAAAAGAAGAAAGTAGAGAAAGTCTGAAAAATAAACATTATTTGATGGACATAAACTCAAAAGGTGTCAAATACATCCAAAGAACCTGAAGATGAGACATGATTTATACTCTTGTTGGCAGGTACAGACAATTCTCCAGGAACACACCAGACAGGGAGAAGTCATCTTGTTGATTTACAGAGGAGGTAAATAATTCACATTCCTCGTAGGGTCGTTTATGTAACAAAAACAAGTCTCTCTCATTATCTTCTCGCTCATTATCAGGCATCTATCATTCAACCATCTCCCCCGGGTCTAATCGGAGGCTCCCCCCGCCTCTCCTCCACCCTCCTCCTCCACCCGTCGGTTCCGACATCTCCCCTGTGCTGCCGGAAGTGCTGCTCTTTCCCCGCACCTCCGTCAGCAACCCTTCCTCCCCGGCCCTGAAGCGCTCCTCGCTCATCCAGAGCACCAGCTTCTTGGAGTCGATTCCAGTGACGCTGACGATGGAACCCAACGACTGGATCAACACCGGCCTGGAGGACGAAGCGGGCGGCGGCCCGGGGCCCGACCCGGCCGTAGAGAGGCACCGCGGGGGACAAACTCGGCCGCTGCGCGGGTTCGACGTGGAGCTGAGGAGGAAGCCAGGAGAAGGCTTCGGGTTCGTCATTGCCTCTCAGGATGCGGCGAATGGAAAAGGTGAGAGCCGGTGGGGAAAAAAAACAAACCCTAACCTGGAAAACTGGTTTCATTTGGATGCCCTTGTGGACAGATGCACCATTAGGTGATTACGGATTAAAAACAGGTCACCACGGCCAGTTGGCCTCGAGCCAGCAGATGAGTCATGATGCGTCATCAACCCCTTTTCTCATGAGGTGCTTCTTCCCCAGGTCGATTTGTTAAAGGAAGTCTTTTGGGGTATCTGCTGTTCATCATGGATGGATCCATACGTAGCAAAGTATTCCAGAAGGTTTTTTCAGCTCTTCCTAGGGGGGAGCCCCAAGGCGTAAGCAGCCAGCTCCTCCGCAGGGCCTTTGAACAGTTGGATCTACCCGGGAAACTTCATAGCGAGGCCTCAAAGGAGCCGCGTCTCTACTACGAGCTCCCTTCGGATGTCTGAGGTCAAACCCTCGAGGAAACTCAGTCAAAGCGCATGACCCTGTGTGAGGTTTTGAACACAGACGTACTGGTAAATCGAGAGTTTCGCCGATCCCCCTCAGATCCCTCTTTAAAACAACCTAACACATAAAACCTACAAGATGTCACAATATTCCTTCGATAATAATGCAATAGTCTCTTCAGTTAAATTATCGCCTCTTTCTATCCCGCTCTTCTCCATCCGGCCCGACATGACGGAGCATTGAGGCTTGTTTATGATCCGCCCGGGAAGCGAACACATCCCGCCCTGATTAGCTGTTAGTGGAGTGCTTATGAATAGCCGGTTAACTGCAGCATCCCCGTGATGCATTACCCCCCCCCCCCGTCTCCCGCGTTGCATTGGCTGCCCTCTGTTCCAGTTTGATGCAGTCCAGTGTGCTTTACGGGCCGGGCGAACTCACAGTTGTTGTTTCCGTGGTGAGAAAAAGGTCGTAGGTTGTGGACCCTCCCTCCGTCTTCCTTTTCACTCACTGTCATGTGACAGAAGAGAGTCCCTGTTTCTCCTTATCGCATTTATCCTCTGTCATCACCTCTTCCCTCATCCCCTCATCAGGCTTCCCATCTCTCTCCCCCGCCCACTCCCCCCCCTCTCTTTCCTTTACTCTGCAGTAAAAGCAGTCAGTCTGGTTTTTGAAAAGATTAAAACTCTCCCCTCTCTTTCTATCTCTCTCCCTCCCTCCCTCCCTCTCTCCCTCCGCCTCCCACCTACCTCTCCATTGCTCTCCGAATGCTCGAGAGAAAAACCACGCTTAGCATTTCCTTCGCAGAGGAGCAACAGAGGGGGACAGCAAAACTGTGTTTTGGCTCCCATTGAACGCTGTAGGTTCATCTGAACACCTCCAAGCTGCCTGAAAAGGAATTTAGGATTTTATTTTTATTTTTATTTTTTTGCCTGCGCTCGCTAATCAAAGAGCCATGCTGGAGCGACTACAGTCTGCTTTGAAAACTGTGAAGGAGTCCAAACGTAATTATTTGTTTCACTTTTCATTTCATGTTTACTCGGATAAAAGGGGGAGGGTGCTGTTTTGGTGCAGTATTTCAAGTGGTCGTCATGAGAGAGAGAGGTTATAGTGCTGAAGTTTGCTCGTCAGGTGTTGACTTCTTTATGAAAGTTAGATCCACAGCTCACACGCTGTACTTGTCCGATGGTAATACTGAAAGTGCAAAGTGCTTTGTGGTTGTGTGGGTTTTTTTTTACAGCTTAAAGGATGACGAGGAAGACAAACATGTGAAAGGGCCATTTAAGATATTTTTAAACCCAGTCACACAAGTGGTCATCTGTGTGTTAGAGCCATTAGCGAGCCGCACAGGCAGCGAAGTGAATGGATTTAAACGACTGCGTCTGTCTCAGCAGTGCTGAGCTCAGCATCAACCACACCACTACCCCCTCAAGCTCAGCAGTGCTCTCCCCGGGCTCCCGTCATCATCAACTGGGCATCTGCAGGCTTCTGCTGCTGTTGGGAAGTCTGCACCGGCCGTGATGCATCCAGGCTGCAGAGGGGGGGTTTTACGATGGTGGTGGTGGTGGTGTAAGGGGGGCAGGGGGGGGCACTGAGCAGTGATCAGTGCAGAGCGTCAGAGGCTGGCTGACTGCTGGGAACACTGCAGTGAGATTACTCTGGACAGGAGAACATGGAGAGCCGGGGGAAAACACACTACGATAGAAAGCCCTCCATTTGGATGCGTCTGTGCACAGTTTAAGCTCGTGTCCGTGTGTACATCTGTCCCAATTCCTCTGTTTGTGAGTCGACCGTGTATGTGTGCGTGCGTGCCGAGGCCAGCGCGGCCTGTCGTGCGCGTAATCATGTGTTTGGACGGCCGCTGGATGTTGGGCCGATGTATTATGCATGATAAGGAGACTATTTCGCAAAGCCGCCGTGGCTTTGATTTGACCTGATTGCCGTTTCTGCCTGGGTCACCCAGATTAGGCCCAGATTGGAGATGTCTCTCTGGACGCTGAATTAGAGGCTGTACCTTTTTGGGGGATCATCTTCTGAATGTGACACACAGTTTAGCACAGATCCTTCATTTCACGGCGCCACATAAGACATTTTAGACACGTTCATCCTGAGACTGAGGGAGCGATGTACCTCAGCTGAGTGTTTTTGCTGCCTGATGGGTTACGCAAGGCCCCTGGCAAGACTGTGGAGGGTCCAGCTGTCTCCAAAGCCCAGCGTACCCTCAAAGAAGGGTCAGGGAGAGCACGATGAAGAGCTACTAGGATACAGATAGAGGAACAGAAGATAGAGTTATAAATCAAAGCAGACTGACAGTCCAGCTAAGTAATCTTTAGATGGATTTTTTAGCTTCAGCAAAAGATTAATTGAAGCAAATGTATTTGCAGGCTGCCCAGTATACGTTTTCCCACACAGCAGAGGAACACACTTTGTGGCATAAAGAACTAAATATTGCTTTGTGTGTTTTTGTTTTGCATGCTGAGGAGTTACTAATGCGGACAGACTGCGAGTTTGTGGATTTTTTGAGAGAGCTGAGCAGAAGAGTCACTGACGCTGTATAAGCCAACGTGTAAACACTAAATTCTGTGAGGTAAATCAGATCCGGGAGGGAAAGATATTGCTGGTATGGCGTTGCATCACAGTTTGTTCCTGAGGAAGATAAATCAGTGAGTTCCTGGTGTGTCAGCGGATGGAGAGATAGGTTGATAAATTGAGAAGATGAAGGTGGATGAAGGTGGTGGAGTGTTTCAAGGAGACAGTGGGGGAGGTGTGAAGGAAGGCCTCTGTGGCAAGTCATTTATAAAGTAAGCCCTGCCAAAAACAACCCAGCTCTTGATTACGGCTTATTTAAGGAATTCTGGCAAACACAGAGGGAAAATAAATCTCCCTGCTTTTTAAATTTATTTAAACTCGACCCCATTTATCACTTATCGCCTTTAGCTTCAGAGGAAAGTTTTTAATCCCGATGGATGTCCCAATCGCAGCTTTAACTCGAGTTTATTTGAGGTTAATTTTTTACCGTCTGATTTATGTCCTCAATGCAGCCGCTTCGCTTCTGCCTCACCGGTTTGTGACGGTACGTCGAGGCAGCCCGGCGGCCAAGAGCGGTCAGATCCGGCCCGGAGACCGGCTGGAGGCGGTGGAGGGGCGCCCGGTGGTGACCCTGCCTCACCGCGAACTGGCCCAGATCCTCCGTCGAGCGGGAAACACTCTGCGCCTCACCATCGTCCCCCGTCCCAGCACCTGTGAGCGCCAGTTTCCAGGAAACGCACACTAACGTACAGCCCGCTTCTCGACTGCATAGTCTGACTTCTATCGTCGTCTTTCTCAGATTCCTCGAGCCTTTCAGAACCCACTGAGCTGGACTCCGGTCACAGAAGCAGAAAGGGTCAAAGGTCCCGTCCGAAGGTGAGGGGGGTGGGGGGGGGTGACTTTGTGGTGTAGCTCATCTTATCCACCGCCTCTGGGTCCGACCCCCTGCTGTGTTAGTAATCGGTCCTCTCCGCGCATCTCGTCCCCCCAGAGGGACTCCAGGTATTACAGTGTCGACCTGGACCGCGGCCCATCGGGCTTCGGCTTCAGCCTCAGAGGGGGAAGTGAGTACAACATGGGCCTCTACGTCCTGGGGCTGATGGAGGGGGGGCCGGCCTCACGCAGCACCAAAATGCAGGTGGGTCTGTTTGCCATGTCATTAAACAATTTGTTAATATTTATGCTTCACAACAGACATTTAAAGTGTTGATCAGTGACACACTAAATACATCGGGATTTTAAAAAGTGTAGACCTGCGTTCTGCTCGATTGTGTGTTATGGTCATTTTTAGAGGATTTTTTCCCCCAAAAACGTGAAATAAAGATTTTTAAAAGACTGCGTGGGTCTAGTTTGACCAAATTTGACTCTGCAAAATAAGTGAATAATCCTTCTAAAACGATGAAATAAGATCTGCGAAACCTCAATATGTTAGCTTTTTACTAATGGGCATATCGCCATGTTAGCGGTAGCATTTAGCGGTAGTGAAAATACAGAAATTGGGTTCCATTTACCGGCTGCAGATCACGGGTCTTGGCTCACCGCCTCAATGACTATGGTCTGGGACTCTGGGACGGAGCCATTGTTAACGTATAACGTATGCGTTAACCGTACCGTAGTTACTCTTGCACATTTCCGTTTCAGGATATAATATGCTACAGTATTTTAAGTAAGGTCACGACCCATTTTGTCCGTGGCTGCAGGTCAGCGATCAGCTGGTGGAGATCAGCGGGGACAGTACGGCGGGGATGACCCACAGCCAGGCGGTGGAGCAGATCCGCAGAGGAGGCCAGCGCATCCACCTGGTGCTGAAGAGAGGGAACGGCTACGTGCCCGACTATGGTGAGACCTTACGCGTGTTTACAGGGGAATGCACGGAAGATATTACATTTAATATATAAGATATTGAAAAACTCTCGTGTCTTTATGCGTGTGGGATCTCCTTTCTTCTTCTCGTCCTGTGGGACTTACTCTAACTAACATGCTTCTGACCTTTCATTTATTTCTTCTTCTTTCATTTTTTTTAACATTCCCACACCACAATTTCCCTCTGGCTTTGGTTTGACTTTTTCTCGCAAAATGTTCTTTTCTGCTCCACTTCTTCCTTTTTCTCTCTCAGTGGAGCTCTCCAGTTTGTCTCTATGTATGACCAACTCCAAGCTCGGCGAGCCTTGCTTCTATGTCATTGGACGGACAGAGAATACGCGGTTGGTAATGGTTCCTGTTAGTTCTCCCATTTTCTGTCTCTTTACATTCCTCTGCTTAGTCACCACTTCTTCCTTTACCTGCAGTAAAAGATGCATAGAAGCTATTTAACAAGGAGAATTGTGCGACTACATTATTGTGGCACGTGAAGATAAGTAGATCTGTGTATGTATTTCCAATGAAGGGTAATCTGAAGGTTGTACTAAAATAGAAAAGCAGCTGTTGTTGCACAACTTACATAAAAAAAACAAAAACACTCCACAGTCCAATAGCACGTTACGTAACGCTCTCTGACAGATTTTTGTTCTCTCTTTTACCTGCTTATTCGGTCTGTTTTCTCCTCCTCTCTCCATGTAATGCGTGTCCAGGCCGTGAGCACAGAATCACCTCCCCCTCCCTCCCGCATAACCCCGAGGAGCAGGGTTTGGCTGCAGTAGACTCCACCGGGCGGAAGGGGCACAGCTCCAAGAAGAAGAAGAAGAAGACGAGGAGAAGCAGGTCTTCGAGCGGACTCGAGAAGGAAAAATGGTTGGGGAGAGGCAGGCGAGGGGGGATCTCAGAGGGTATGGGACTTTCTGCTTCACAAATCCCTTTCTCTCTGCTGGGGGAGTCCCAGGAAACCAGGGACAAGAGGCGGCGGAGGGGCAGAAAAATCGGGTCTCAGAGTTTACCCAGAGATGCCCTCAGAAAACATGAGGACGGAGATACAGACAGGGAGACCGTTAGGGGAAGGAAACACGAGAGGAGGGGAGGGACGAGCAAAAGCAGAGAGAGGAAGAGTAGAAGTGAGGAGAGGTCGAGGAAGACGGAGGGTGAGGAGCCTGAGGAGGAAGAGCAGAGGGAGCCTGCTGTTGAGGAAAGGGTGGCAGCAAAGGTGGAGGAGAGAGTCAGTCTGGGAGACGATAGTGACGACGATGTTTTCTTACCCATTCCGATTCCCATTCAAAAGATTCCCAGACCTAAACAAAACTGGGAGGTGGAGTGGGAGGGGGAGGGGGGCGTGGTAGCTGGGCACAGGGACCCGTGGGAAGAAGCGGAGCAGGGGAGGGAGCAGGAGAGGCCATGGCGTGATGACAGGGGGCACAGCAGAGAGACGGAACCGAACGAGGACGAGAGGGACGATGATGCACAGAGCTGGCCTTCGCCGAGCGCCGCCGCGGTGGATCCGGCGTCACAGAGAACGCCCTTCTCCTTCCTCACCTCCACTCTGTCCCTCGAGCTGCTGGGGGATGACGAGTCAGAGTCCGGCGGGAGCCAATCCGACTGTAGCGCGTCGGCCGCCAGCATCTCGGGCCTTTCGCTGGCCGCCACGGGAGCTGGCGCGCGCAGGGCCTCGGTGCTCCCGGGCCCGTGGCTCATGCCCAGCCGGCAGAGGGCGGGGCCAGCGGCGGAGGGGAACCGGAGACCCGAGGGGCGGATGGGCCAGGGTGGAGGGGGAGGCGTCATCTCTTGACTTTTAACAGGAAGTAGAGTCTGCAGCAGCGGAGTTGTTGCCATTTTGATATCTACCGTAGTATGAAGTCATATTCTTTGTGCCTTTTTACAGCTGACCTCTGGCTGATGTTAAATTTCTATCACATTTTTACCTGTAAATGACACCAACATGGTAAAGTCCGTTTTTTTTGTCTAAGGAGCTCTTGCCCTCATCACGTTTCACTCCTCTCTGTACATTTGCAGCATTTGTTATAGATGTTTCCATGACGACAAAGTTTTTTGTGCACCCCGTTTATACCAACTTCCTGTCTTTACTAGCCTCTCTGCGTCTGTCTTCCCACTGCATTCGCGGTGAGTAATCGTCTCTGAAACACCCCTCCTACTGTGCAAGGACTGCTTAGACATTCACTTATACCTCAAGAAGATACTGAGCAATAATAATGCAACTGTCGTAGACTGTCAGCCATACATTTCCCCTACAGCGCGCAATCTGGCCTCAGAGGAAACAGTGTGACATGTTTGTACAAGACCCTCTTTGTCTTATGTGGACACCTGCGGCGAGTTCTCACGTTCCATATAACTGAATATTTGATTGTGTTAATGCGAATCCCTTTTGACTGCGGGTGTTAAATCTATATTCTGTAAATATTTGTAGAGAAATATACAACGGAACCTATTGTAAATACTATAGAAGCTGGAGCCAAGCCCTGATTTTTATTCCTGTAATGTACATCATGATAAGACTATATATTATATATATACATATAAATTAATGTATGCAGTATATCTTTATCTATATATTACATACAATAGATGCCAAGTTATATTATTGTGTGATGAGAAATTAAGTGAAGTGGTATATAGCTTTTGTGATGGCGCAAAATGTAAACAGACTAAGAACTATATAGTAAAAGCCCTATTCATACGTGAATGTTTTGTAATATCCTGCTAGAGTGTGAATTAGGATACTCTATGTTGTACCCTTCTTCAAAAGTTAACAAAAGATGCCAAAAATATGCATCCGGCGTGCGTATTTCAAGTACTGTTAAAATTGTGTATGTGGGGTCTGAACAATAACACCGTCTAGTTTCTAGAGAGTGCTGTGCCCGTCGTGCCACGTACAGTTGCCTTGGTAACATAAATCACTTTATCTTAACCGATGATTTTTCTTACTGTGAAAGCTCTGACGTCTCGAACACGGGAGTAGGGCAGAACATTTATTAAATCCAGTCATGCCAAAAATAAAGGGCCCTTACTGTAAATCCACAAAAAACAACCCGTAAGATCGTAAGCCTCTGCAGAATATGAGCTCAGCGTTGCATTTTATTTGGCAGAAAAGCACATTTGTTTCCCTCTCTTTCAAAAAAACCGTTATGTTACAGAGGAAAAAAAAAACAGGTTGAATGGATACTGTGAGATGTTATTTTTCTATGAAATTATCTTTTTTGGAATTCTCAGGTTTTCAGATACTTTTGCTTTTGAAAAGCCATTAGGAAGAAAAGCTACAGAAGGGACACCGTGTTCACAACATAGAGGGTAGATTTGTAGTATTTCGATAATAATAGCAATGTTATGTTGATTCTTTACGGCAGCTTTAGGAGACACAGACTGTTACAGGTGTTTGTTATTCGTTCATAACTACCTTAAGGGTGATGTTCAGATTTTACCCAAAACGAACAGCTCGGTGTGCCCTGCCCGTTTGTTTGGGTTTTTTAGAGCAATGCCAACACACTTTTCTCCCTCCCAGCCAGTCACCATCCACAGCAGCTCGTAGCCTATACAGACTCATTTTATAGCGTTTGTTAATGTTCTTTTTATTTTTAGACTTTTCATTTCCCAAAGGGCGAACTGTAAACACATTCTCATAAAACTGCAAATAAACTGCTGAATTCATGTCCTGTGTGTCACTGCGTGTCTTTCTTCCACTGCTTTTTTCTTTATTTTTTTCTTTTACAGCAGAAGAAAGGAACACTAGTGGACAGCAGGTGGCAGCAAAATGAAAGACCACGTTGCATTTAGGAGCGAAGGTTTGACGTGACGAAGTTGTGGGTGTGCGCGCACTTGTGCGTAAAATGATGCCCAGAAGTAGGCTGTGTATTCAGAAAACAGAACGGGAGGTGTGCGCGAGAATAATAAACGACAGATTTGTCACAGAATGATTCAACCTGCGTTTTGCGAGAAGACTGTTTCTACATTTCCCACGCGCGCTCAGCTCGCGGCCTGATGTCAGATGTTCCTCCTCCGAGCGGGTGGATTTATATCTCGTGCCTCGGTTCAGATACGAGCACTCAGGTGCTGCCACTAAAAATAACACCTTTCTCCCGTGCTGTCCTAAAGATGCAACCCATCACACGTCAGGAGAATTATCGCGACGGCAATCCAGTCGCACCGCATAACGAGTCAGATTAATAAGTGGACATAAAACTACTTCGGCGAGAGTTATGATGGTAAAAAAAAAATTGTGAATTTGAAAATAGATTATAGAGAATTGTTGAGCGGAGCAGAATGAGTTACTTGCACTGGTTTTAGGCTGTTTTTATTTTACATGTACATTCCTGATTCCAGCAACCACCCAGTCACAAATATAGAACGAGGGGGTCGTACCTTCAAAATAAAATGACATTCCTACACTTCGCCACGAGGCTATGAAATGTTTAACAATAGGCTTAGAACACAATTTAATTGTTTTTTGTAAATACGTTCTTACTAGTGTATTTCCCATTTATTCATTGTTTTAGGTGTTATGTTATAGCTGTTTTACATAGCATTGCTGTTGCTCATAAATATCCTTTCCACAAAAACGAGGCCGGTTCTCTCTCCCACTGACCCGCATGCAAACATACACCATTGACACAATCAAATGTCCTTATTTTTTTAATAATATATTGATATTGTTGTTAGTAGTATATATCATATCCTGTAAAAAGGATATATAGCACGTTGGAGCTTTAAAGAACTTGGGCTAGTAAGAAACAATAGTTTAATCTCATGACATCACCAAGATTTGTTTTTAAAGCCAATTAATGCCAAATTATTTGAGGGGGCTAAAGAACAACGCGCGCCACCCGCGTAACCTTCACCGCTCTCTTATTCTGAAACTCTCAGCCGGATGTTGCACGCCCTTCACGCTGCCTTCACACAAATGCGCTCGGAAGGAAACGCCGCACACACACAAACACACAAGAATCGCTGCGGTTCAGACGCGCTAGAAAGCGAAACCTTGTGCGCGCGTGTTGCCGCTCCACCTGCACGGAAGATTCAGCACGGATTTTTACCCGCACGAAGCAAGTCCTCTCAGATAAGTAGGAATAACTCAACCGACCCCAGGTCTGCGCCTAAAGTACAGTTTCAAAGATTTTGTTTCCCCGACCTCCGCATCAGCCTATCGAGACGCTCGGGCGATCAATTCTATTCCGAACAGTCGTTGTTTTTTTTTGTTTTTTTAATTTTTCATAAGAAGGGGAAGTGTTGTTATTATTATTTGAGCTTCCGAGCGAGAGTGTTTTTTTCTGTACGGAGGCGTGGAAGTGAACTCGTCTTTCCATTCTATAGGATGACACGCAACAGGGGACCGATGTGAATTTAAGGCACTATAGGATGTAGATCTTGTCGGACCAGAAGGTGAAGGACCCGGACCTCCAGAATGGACCTCGTGAGCCGCCGGTGGTGACTTTCTGTGCGGTAGAGACACATGGAGCCATGGGTTGAAAGCGACGATGATAGACTGCGGGGATGTTCAACGTGGGCGGGAGCAGCGTGTTCTGTCTTATGTAATGATTGACAGCGCCTGATTATTAGTGGTCGATCTTAAATAACATCACCCCCCCCTCCCCCTCCTCCCTCCTCCACCTCCCCGCCTCCCCCATTACCCCTCTATCCCTCCTCATTCCCCCTGCATGTCGAGGAGGCTAAAGAGTTCTTGTTGAATATGTGGTGTTTTGTGAAATGAGTACACATGTCACAGATGAGTGGACAATTTGATATGCGGCTTATTCCCTTTTTTTTAAATTATTTTGTTTCGCTCGGATTCATTAAAGCCAGTTTAAGTTCACCATAGATTATTCATCAGCCTCATTTAGAGATGCCCGCCCCCTTCCGTCCCTCCCTTACCCCCATCTGTTCTTTACAACATCTTTTGCTTCATGAGTTGATATTCATCATGACGTCCCAAACTCTTGAAACGCTCCGCGCTGATTCGGCGGGGTCTTTAAAAATGACCGTGACTTCAGGAAAACCAACGGTCAACAGTGTGTTGAGCTTCTTCTTGAGCTGTGAACTCTATTCTCGGCATTGCAATATTCTCAATGGCCACTAAGATGCTGTAATTGTCATTCCTGCCCTGGAATTGGGGGATATGTAGTCGCTCTGAGATCCTCAACCTCTTAACCCCTGTGACTTTCTGTTTCTGAACACCCGAAGACGTTAGTTAATCTCCACTAGAGCCTTCGTCGGGTCCCTCCCTCCCCCCCCTCTCATCAGGGCTGGTGGGGGGGGTGGATCTCGGCCCCCCTCGCGGGGTCGAAACTGTGGCGGTGGTGGCCGGCGGCGGTCACACCCGCAGGGACAGGGCTCCCGCCATGGAGACCAGCCCGGAGAGCCCCAACCGGGCCGTGGAGTACCTCCTGGAGCTCAACAACATCATCGAGAGCCAGGCCAAGCTGCTGGAGACCCAGCGGCGGCGCATCGAGGAGCTGGAGGGCCAGCTGGACCGGGTCAACCAGGAGAACCAGGACCTGAGGCACGATTGCAGCCCGCGGACGCCCGGCTCGGACAACCCCGAGCAGAACCACAACCACAGCCAGCCCCCGTCCGTCCCCGTCCACCATGGCGGGGTCGGCGGCGGCGGGAACAGTGGCGGCCCGACGGCTCCGGCGACCGTCGCGTCGCCCGCGACCTCGGGGCCGGGAAGGGAGAGGCGGAGCCACACCCGGCTGACCCGGGGTCTCTCCTGCAGCTCCTCCAACGCCGAGCGAGACCGGCTGGAACGCACCGACAGCACGGACACCAACACCAGCTCCACCCTGCGGAGAAAGTAAGTTCTTTTCCAAAAAAAAACCCAACAGTGGTGACCATCCAACGTGTGTGTGTGTGTGTGTGTGTGTGTGTGTGTGGAACAGGTGCGACAGGTACGTGCTCGCCATCGAGAAGCGAAGCCGCAGCCTCTGTGATAATCCTCACAGTAATGCCGCCAAACCTGAGGAGGTTATTTCCTTTGTTTTAATGCGCCAACGTGAGGAATTATGCAGAGCGCTGGAGGATAATGGGCAGAGCGACGTGCGCTCAAGGTGTCCATTTCATGGTGGCGCAAGTGTGTGTGTGTGTGTGTGTGATTCTCGCCTGCAGAGCGTTTGATTAGTGTAATGATGGCAGTGCATTATGTGAGGTGCGTAGGAGTCGCGTAGTAGTTTGAGGAACACTCGAGTCCTGGCAGGAGGGTTGTGGCTTTAAAGGGTGACCTGAACTTTCCCGGGACCAGCGAAGGCCCCTCCCTATGAAATGTCCACCCACTCTTTTCTAAAAGTGCGTTTTTTTTCTTTTCTTTTCCTCTTCACTCTGACCTGTAGGCTAGTTGATTTTAAAAGAGAACCAACCCGTTCCTCCTCCCACCCCCCCATCCCCCCCACTCCCCCCCTCTGTCTCTGTAACTCAAGGCTGACCTGAAGTTTCAGAGTGCGGCGAACGCTTCTTTGGCGAACGGCATGCACATCTGTCCTCGCTTTTCCTTTACCACGCACTCACACTCACACACACACACAGTCGTCTTTTGTTCGGGAAGCATGAAGCTTCGTGAGTAGGCAGCAATTCATGCAAGAAAAAAAAAAAGCACCCAGCCAAAAGATCTTGTTTCCATCCCAGCGACAGAGAAACCGTCCACCTCTCCGAGCGATCCCGCTAATTATCTCTGGATTTCGCTCACTATCTTGTTGTCTTACGGCCCCAATCCTCCCGTCCGTGATTAATTCAGACTTCATCAAATCCCTCTTGCCCCCCGCCCCGGGGGACGACTTAGTCATTCCGCAGAAGCACATATTGGTTATTGCTGCAGGTGTCGAACGCGGTGAGGAATTGTGAGTGTGGAGAGAAGATCTGGCTGATCAGACGTTTGGATCCGTGGCTCCGACCGCCGTGGCGTATGAAGGGTGTCACGTTCTACCAACAGTCGCCCGCGCAGCAGAGCCATATTGTCCCTGTCTGGCTGTGACTCAGCCCAGAACCAAAGCTGGCCTATTAGCTCGGGTCAACGACAAAAAAAAAAAAAGCCCTTTCCCCCTCATAACGGATCAGATGCGCACAAGAAAATCCGTCACCGGCGGCGCAGCATACGGCTCGCATCGGAGGAGGAGACAGAAGGAAGATGTGGGAGGGAGGGTGACAAGGGGGGGAGGAGAGCGACTGCGTGACCTTACTCCGTGGGCCTGAGTCTAAAAGAGAAAGGGTGGAACACACACACACATACACATATTTACCATCTGTCAACAAGGGGGAGAGGGGGGAGAGGGGGGAGCCGGGGCCGGAGAAGGCACGGCTCCGAGAGCTGCCTTTGTTTTTGTCCCATTAGATTTTGGGGTTTCTTTTGCGCACCGTCGCCCTGCGCTCTCACGTAACCCACAACTTTTAGTTTTAGGGCATGGAATAAACTCCCCCCTCTCCCCTCCTCCCCTCCCCTTCTCTCACCCTCTCACCTCACGGAGAAGCAGCGGGTCGGAGGGCATCGACGCAACGTGGCAGTGGGACACGGCAGATGTTTGTTTTTTGTTGTTGTTATTTTGGGAAGAGGTCACACAAGTGCGTTTAGGATGATCCCATGTGTGTGTGTGTGTGTGTGTGTGTGAAAGAGGCTGGCACACAAGTACACACACAGTGCACAAGAGATTAATGACTGTGACCAGTGTGTAATTACCACCGGCCCAAGGGTGATAATTACCGCTGCGTGTCTGTGGTGTGTATTTTTGGTTTGTGTGTGTGTGTGTGTGTGTGTGTGTGTGTGCGTGTTCATGGTATGACATCACCTGGGACGTCCGCTAATACGCAGCTAATGTGACCCACGGTGACGTCGTGGGACGAGAGGGAAGAGGGGCGTGAGGTTGAGGTCCCAGTGAGCCGTGTTATTACATAAACCCCCCTCCGCTCCTCCCCAATAAAAAACCTCCACTTCGCTCTCGCTGTCACAATGGGAGCGTTCAGGAGCTCCAACGAGCCACGCTCAAAGGTGCCCCCACCTCCACCCCCTCAGCGTTACTCCACCCGCTTTGTGGGATTAACAGCGATTCGGCGGTACAAAGCCCAGTAATGAAGATCGGTTCTCAGAAGGAGCCTCATTATGTGCGTAGCTGTACGACACATGACCCCGGTCCCCTTTACAGCCCCCCCCCCCCCCACATCCAACCCCCCCACACACACACACACCACACTCTCTCTCTTTAGATCTCTCTCACATACCCACGTACACACACTCGCTCTCCCCCCCTCTGCTGTCTCCCACTGCTGCAGATATATGACTCAGAGAAGCTGCAGGAATCGTCTTCTTCTTCCTCGCCGCTAATAAAGAGCTTGCGATGCGCGATGGATTCTGACCGGCGTGCTCGTGCATCCCGTAGAGGAAGCTGAGCGCGAGCGCAGATGCAAACTTTGGAGAAGTGAACTGAACCCCCTCCCCCCCCCGGGCGAATGTGTGGGTGAGGATCAGCTGTGGTGACCTGCTCCACGCAGCCTGTGTGATGGAGGGGGGGGTCATTGATCCTCTCTGGAGTCAGCAGAAAAAAAACAGAAACATAGCGAAGCTTCGAGCCTTGCTCGCCGATATGATCTCCATCCCAAGACACGTAGTGGATTAAAGAGTGTTTAATTCGGGCCAGATTTAGCACATTAGATTACTGCGATGTGCAGTGTAGCTGGATGTAAATGATGTTTGTGTGTGTGTGTGTGTGTGGGAGGCAAGTGTACGTGGGTGGTGTTTTTCTGCCTTCTCGAGTGCAGTGAGTGTTCATGGCTTCACACAGTGTGTGCAAAGGAAGAGAAAAAAAATCTTTTTGGCATTTATATTTAGGCCAATGTTACTCAGGATGCACGAAGATACAGATCCTCAAGGATCAGTTGTAAAGTGAGAGAGGACCGACTGATGGTCTTGGCTTTTCGTGTCGTAATCACCACAATGAGGCACTCGGGACTTGACACTTGGTGCACAAACTCGACATTCGTATTAGCTCGCATGCTGCACGCGATGGCAGAAGAATCGGCTGGTTTTGCAGTGGGATCAGTTGCGTCTCGGTTTCAGAGTGGATCTGAAAGGAAACCTAATACAAACATGTAACCAATCAAATCATATCATATTTTATTTATATAAGTACATTGAACTATAGACCATTTTTCATATATACATGTAGTATATTCATAGCGTACATATACTTGGACAATAAACAATATGATTCATATTTAGATCCAGATCTATTTAGATCCAGTTTTTTGGCAGCATATCCGGCCTTGTCAAGTTTAATTGCACAGAAAAGATGTGGCGACAGAAGTGGCAGATTTCATGTGAGCAGACAGACGGAGCTTTTTACCACCAAGAGTCTCAGACTGCATATGGTTCTGCTCCCTGACACATCACCTTACCTCCTCCTTTCTTTCTTTCTTTCTTTCTTTTATGTATAAGACGTGTATACATTTTTATGTTTTATACATCACCACTTTGTTTTATGCATGTATTAGACATGATATATGACACCAAATAAATGCGTCTTTCATTCAATGTTAGAAGATGCAGAACAATGCAAACAATTATGCTCCCTCGTGTGGCTCAAAGGTGTACTGCAGACGGAGATGTTACATAAGACAGTGGAAGCAATTCTGATAATTAATCCATTCCTTTTTTTCAACCCAGTCTTTGGTAATGTCTTTTCCAAAGTATCCCAGGAGTCTCTCCTGAAATGTTATGGAGACGTATAGCTTTGATTTACAGTTTTTCACAGAAAGATGTAAGAGAAATACTGTTTAGTTGCTGTGGAAACTGTAAAGCTGTCCTCGAGGCGCTTACCAAATTACATTTCCTCCATCCCTTTAACTTACCTCACCTATATAGTGGTGGGAGGAGGAGGAGGAGAAGGAGGAAGAGGAGGGGGTGGGTTTTGTTTAAATATCCTGATTCTGCCCCCCTATTTTGCTTTGTTTTAAATTGCAGCTGTGTAGTGTCGGCTCAACAGCCGTGGTAAATTAGCGCAGAGATTAGCGGCCTCGCTTCGTTATTAGGCAGGAGGGGGGAGGGACTTCGGAGTGTGTGCGCGTGTGTGTGTGGGGGGGATTTCGGAGTGTGTAGTGTGTGTGTGTGTGTGGGGGGGGGGGGTTGTCAAACCCTCGTGTGCGCACGTTCCACGCAGCAGAAGCAGGGAGGCCGGTTACCGTGGGAACGCTGTGAGCTCTCCTGTTAAGAACTCTGTGGGCGAGAGATGCAGAATGGAGAGATGGAGAGGAGAGATATGGAAAGAAGTGGAGAGATGGAGAGAGGGGAAAGATGGAGCGGAGAAAGGTGGAGAGAAATGGAGAGAGATGGAGAGGGATGGAGATGGAGCGGAGAAAGGCGGAGAGGAGAGATGGAGAGTACAGAGGTGGAGTGGATCGAGGTGGAGAGGAGAGATGGAAAGGAGAAAGTTGGAGTGCAGAGAGGAGGAGAGATGGAGAGTACAGAGGTGGATTGGAGAGAGGTGGAGAGGAGAGATGGAGAGTACAGAGGTGGATTGGAGAGAGGTGGAGAGGAGAGATGGAGAGTACAGAGGTGGAGAGAGGTGGAGAGGAGAGATGGAGAGTACAGAGGTGGATTGGAGAGAGGTGGAGAGGAGAGATGGAGAGTACAGAGGTGGAGAGAGGTGGAGAGGAGAGATGGAGAGTACAGAGGTGGATTGGAGAGAGGTGGAGAGGAGAGATGGAGAGTACAGAGGTGGAGAGAGGTGGAGAGGAGAGATTGCATAGGGGTTGAATGGCGGTTCGGTGGGGAATCTTGGTGATTTTTTCCTCGCGTGTCTCCCTCATCACATTTAAAGGACGTCCAGTGTGTCCCCGTAGGATGAATCATATCCGGTTGGAAATCAAACGCAAAAAAAACCCAAAGCTCTTTCACACTCTGACGTGGGGGGCCCAGCAGGTGACGTACACGAGTCTTAACTGTAACCGGGCCCCTGCTTGCCGGTGCTTTCTGCCTGGCACTCAACACCCCCACACAGGCCGCACTGTTGCCAAGCAGATTCAAGCTCTCGGCCTAAGCAGTTAATTGTGGAAGAAGTTGTTTGAAGGTGGGTGTGGGGGGCCGGGGGTGGGGGGCCCAACTTTAGGCTACAACGCAGCGTGCGTGTTATATCAAACGACTGTCATGCGGGTGACGTGCTGGAGGCGGGATGACGCAGTGAGCTCCTACACCCGTAGTTTCTTAAGACACAATTTGAAAGATGAAACGTGGTCGTTCCACGGTGGGATTGACAGATTTTTCTGATTTAAAAACAAAACAAAAAAAACAGCGCCCTCCGTCCCGCGGGCTACTGGTGGAGCGCAGGTGTGATGCCTTCCTGCTCTCGCGCTCCTCGCTCTTCTATACATAGTGTCTCACCCACACGCCGACACCCCCGCGCCGCTGCACACAGGTTCGAGGGAAACGCTGCAGCAGCGAAACCATCCCTCCCCTCGTCCCATTTTCACCTCTCCCCCCCCCCCTCTCTTCCTCCTTCCCCACGTCCCCCCCTCAGGGATCATGGTGGACCATTTCCACCCGTGTTCGACGTCTCCCACGCGCGCCACCCCGATGTGTACCACTCGCCCGCCCCCCCCCATTCAGCCCCAACTTCCCCCGATGCTCACACCACGCGCCCCCCCCCCCCCCCCCCCCCTGCGGACCCCGGTTCTCCTCTTCGTGGTCGGTGCGCGTCGGCTGATGACAGAGAGAGAAGTGTGCGCGTGTGGGCAGCATGTGTGCTTTGTTATTCTATGGAGGTGTCAACGAAAGGAGGGCGGTTGTGTGTTTTTAAAGCTTTTTTTTTTCTGTGGCAGTCATGGATTCAGGCTCATAACTTCTCTCTCAAGCTGGTGGTGTGTTTTAGCAAATCCCATGAAAAGATTTTTTTATTTTTAAGCGTTGAACCTGCATTAAATACATAACACTGACTTGACCTTTTAAGTCAGAGTAGAGAAGCAGTTGCTTATTATGGTTAAATAAACAATATATTGATTCCCCTTTAGAAAAATATTGAATCTCAGTTGAAGCCGGGATCTGCTGGTTTTTAGCTTACACTTTGTTTGTCGGGGACTATTTTTTGGGTCGTCGCAGTGTGCGTTTACATGAGCAGGGTGGTGTGCATGGGTTTGTGTCTAAATAAACGGTGTTACCATTGTTCAAGTCGACGGAGCAGCGTGTTGCCCAGTGGAACACCGAGTGTAATTAATACCCTTTTAATAGTTCTTGGACAACAACCGAGCTCAATGGCACTGACAAAAGAAAGATGCTTTAGCTGCCATGGCAACGCATCATCACGAAACGATCAATCGTTGGTTTGACTCGTTATTGACAAATAAGAGTCTTCTCGCCGCGTCACTTCCTGCCGCGCTTTGGTTCCGACATAAGGACCGCTCGTCCCTCGCCTCGCCCCCCTCCCCCTCTCCCCCCTCCCTCCCCCCCCTCCTCGTGCGAGAGGACCGGCTGCCATTTAACAGCCTGATCCCCACCGCTGCTCGCTCTTCAGCTGCAGATGGAGCATCTCCATCTCCTGCAGGGAGGCCTTTGTGTCACATGTGCGCTTTTGCATGCATTACAGAAAGTGGTTCTTCGATGAGCTCCGCAGCGAACCGGCACAAAGCCGTTATGTAATCACCCGGAGTGGTTGGAAGTTTCTCGTTTAAGGACTCCGGCTTCTCCGGCCTCTCTTATAAACCTCAGACTTCCAGCTGTAATATCTTCCGCGTGGTTGATTTCAGCAAACACCTGCGACCCAAACCTCTCTTCTTTTTTTTCTTTTTCTAAAAGTGCCCTTCACCGCTCCACAAACGCTGTGTCCTTTGTCTCTCTCTGTCGCTGTGCTTCGCCGCTGACTGTGTGTGTGTGTGTGTGTCTGTCTGTTTTCTCTGCTTTCTACGTGTGTGTGTGTGTGTGTCGTCCGTCTCTGGTCCTTTCCTGTCAAGCGTCCGTCCGCCGTCCACCTCCGGGCAGCCCACCTCGGCTCCCAGCACCCCCACGGCGGCCCGCGCTCCGCCCGCGTTCCCCACCAGTCTGACCGTTCACGGCTTCGCGAGCCTCCATCAGTACTGCTGCCCCTCCACCGACCGGAGCGTACAGCGGGAGGACAGGTAAGGGCCCCCCCACCCCCGCAGGGCCTGAGAACAGTGAGTACGGGACCACAGTAGAAGTGCCCCCCCCACCCCCCCCCCCTTTCCTCTCCACAACAACCCAGTCACATGTTAGAAAAGGCCTCGTAATTCACCTGCAAGAACCCCTCAGATCTCTCCCGCAGTCACCATCACTTTCTTTGCCTTCCCAGCCTTTCACCCCCCCACCCCAACACACCCCAATCCCCCTCCTCCCCCGAGGTGTGACTAATAGCTGGAGTTGGTCTTGGAGAAGCGCAGCACAGTGAGCGCGAGGACAGCAGTCCTCTACTCGATGAGCTGTGAGACCGAAGTGTACCCAGTCACATGTGAACCCGGCCGATTCTCGCCCTCTTTTTCTCACCTACCCCTCATTTGCAGCCCCCCCCCCCCCCCCCCCCATCACGCGATGACGCTCCAACACTGCCATCTAACGGCCTTGGTGACGTGCGCGCGTTCGGTGTGTGGCGAATGCCGCGTTTTGTTTTTTTAAATAAAGATGCCAGTTATGTCACCGTTTCAGCTAAAAAGATGCCGCCTGCATTCGGCTCTTCTGGCTTCCAGCTGTTTTGCTTTCTGCTCGTGTGCGTCACTCTGTCCTCATCTGTCCTTCTCTCTCTCTCTCTCTCTCTCTCTCCCCGTCTTGTCTGTCTGTGCTCCGTCTCGCCCCGCGTTGCTTTCCAAGGGAGGCGGGTGAGGATGAGGGTTCCCATCAGTTCTGTTGTCCCGCCTCAGGCCGCAGTAGCCCGTCGTCTCGCTGACCGCACGACGACTCACTCGCCCGTTTGTCACCTCCGGAAAAAAAGACTGTCGCGGTTTTGTGCTGCCAGAACAACGGGACACCTCACTGTGCTCACTGTGCACCCCACCCCCCCTCCCCAAAAAAAAGCATGCAAACGTGTAGTCTTTGTGACAGTCGTGCTATCGTTGGTTCATTCATGTGTCATCTGGCCTGTGCATTGATTAACGCTAAAGGAAGAAGGAATCTCCATGTTGTCTTCTTCTTCTCATTTCTTTTCTTGCAGCAGTAACACGGAGCTCATCTCAAACGCCGCTAGTTGACTCCCGTCAGGTCGGATGTGCTCACTAGTCACCCCCCCCCCCCCCCTCCCATCACGCAACGGCATAATAGCCAAGCCAAGCCAAGCGTTATCTGTGTGCGTGTTTACTCACGAAGGGATTTGAGGGTTTGATTATGAGCAGAATAAAAACAAATCTAGTTCCTGAAGACACCTCATCACTTGTTGCTGTAATTGCTCTGTGTTGTTTCAGTCACGCTGGAATGCTGCTCGTACACACCCGCCTCACTCGCCTCCAGCATGCCTCGAGCATCACAGGCAATTCCCAGTTAGCATAATCCTCGAATGTAGCATATTTACTATTGCTGGTGAAAACCTGGTTATTTTATTTTTTGCCAAAAGTGTGTCAGTAGGTGATCTTTATTTCTAAAGTAAATCACAAAACCTTTTGTGCTTGTTGTTTCTCAGGACACTCATTGACGTACGCATGATTTACTTACAAATACAGCCAATATTAACATTTGATATTACAGAAAAGACTTTCTTTCCGAGGAAAGAAAGAATTAAACTAATAAACCTGCTATTTTCATCCAAGGCCGTTTCGACCACATTGGTTGCCTCACTTTTCAATTGAAAGCTCCGCTTCAACCCCCCCACGTGTCTCCTCCGTCCCACCTGCGTTCACCACCGCAGCACAGACGTCGAGGTTAACCACCAGCAAAAACATCCACTACTTTGCAATAAAATTATGCTCTTCTTCTTCTTCTTCGGTGTCTCTTAGTCTCCTCCTTTCATTGCTCAGACATGTTTGCTTTCAAAGGGGGGGGTGGTAAATGTTATGCAATAAAGTGAAAGTAAAGCTGGCCAGAGGGAGGGAATTATGTAGCTGTCATATAAGGGAGAGAGGGAGAGAGGGAGAGAAAGCTACATGGTAAGGATTCTTTCTGTTTTTTTTTTCTTCCTCACTTTTGTTTCACTTGTCAAACTGCCTCAAGCGTTCATTTGACGGCGCTTGTCACCGTGGCGACGTCGCGCCTTAAAGGACAAGTGGTTGGAGCCAGTTTCCTCCTCTTGAAGTAAAGAGGGACATATTTTTGAGGTGACCCAAAAGGTAATTATAGTGTAGGTTGGGTGCTGATGGTAATTTGAGGCCGTTCATACAACATTAATAAAAGAAAAGAACAATTAGATGTTGGTTTGAGGTACCTGTGTGAGCGCATTCCTTTCACATGACAAAGTCCGGAGAATCTGCCTGACGGGCACGGCTGTCAAACGCAGCTACATCCCGACACAAGGACACAAGGCATAATTGTTTTTTGAACAAAAAAATGTGTTATCTCATTTTAAATTAGGAGCGTTTGTCGACTACAATAGAAGCGTGAAGTCAGCAGTGGGATATGTGAGCGCTTAGGTCGTAATGAGCTGTACAAAAGATGAGTGACTCAATCCGAAAATGGGTCAACGTCTCCTCCCAGAACACGGAGGAAAGAATAAGTCATTTTCCTACAAAGTCTACATGACTTTGTCTGCCGGCCTGTTTACATAAGACTTCATTCTCTCTCCATTCAACTTTCCAGCGATTATCTGATGAGAATCTGCTTACGGAACACTGCTGATTTTCTGACGCATCCCTCTGCAGACCTGCGAACAACACACAAGGATTTTTATCTCTTAATCCACCTGGATTCAACGTGAAGGCCGCCGACAAACGAAGCCGTGCATCTCTGTCTGTGTGTGTGTCTGTGTGTGTGTGTCTGTGTGTGTGTGTGTGTTGGGAACCACACAGCTTGAGACAGGGAAGTGGCAGAGGAGTGTTTGGCGGTGGAGGAATGCTCCGATCCGACCATGAATGATTCGATTGTTTCCTTTACGTTTTGAAAGAAAAGGATCACTTTTTAAAAGGATTTTTTCCAGGAGTGAATTTATTTTCATGACTGAAACATTTGTCTCATTGGGCTTTCTGATATCGGCTGAAAATCAACAAAATTAACACAGGTGGAAGATCGCCCAATTCCGGCCTTTCGCTGTAATCTCCTTGTTTATTTCGGAATAGATTTTTACGATTTTACAGATCGGGACCGGCACCAAAATTTGTAGAGGAAATGTTGACCTCTGAATGTTGGGCCAGCTCGCAGCCAGGCGGGGGCCCCTCATGGCTCAAGGTGACCGTGTTTTCCGCCACCAGGACAACCTTGGATTTTGAACAACCCCCCAAAACTTCTTGCAAATCACTTCTTTAAACCTAATTTATAGACTTTTACTCTCTACTCTACAGATGCTAAACAAATGGAGTTGATATTACGATAAAGACATTAGATATGAGATGCTCCGAGTCAGAGTGGAAATGAGTCGACGGACAGATCGATGAAATGATTGCCCCCCCGTGGCAGGCAGAGGTTAATCCCCTGGTCTCCTCGTCCCGCTGCGGGTTCGATGGCACAGCCGCTCTTTTTTTTTTTTTTTTACACACACACATGCAGAGTCAGCGTATCAATATTACATGAGCGAGGGATGGGAGGCAGGGCCTGCACCCTCATTCACCTCTCAATCCCCCTCACTGCAGCTCGTCGATTCCCGCCCTGCGTCGTTCATTCTCACAACAACATTGGCGATAACTTCCCTGTTTATTAGATTTACACCATCTGTCCCGGCTCCAATTAAACGGTTGCCGGTAGTGGAAGTCTGGGGGGGTCTTTATGAGAGAGAGAGAGGCAGTCTTCCTCTCTGGCACTGTGACAGGAATACAGGGTTCCTTACATAAGTAATGAGGTGCAGATGCCAGCAGAGATGTGGTCGCGCTCATGTTTTATACAGCAAACTTTATGCTCGTACATCATCCTCAGCTCGCCCATCACCGCTTGGCTCTCGCTCACAAGAAAGTATTGTTTAATTCATGCACGCTTGGAGGTGTGTTGCCAGGCCCTCGGGTGAGAGAATCAGTCGGCAATTCATTTATTTGGTATCAATAACTTCAGCAAACCTGGAGAGTTTTAATAGGGATTTCTGAGCTCGACGGTCTTCCTCTTAAAGCTCCGAGGGAGAATTTCAAATGCTGCTCTTGGACTGTGGAGATAAAAACCACAGATTTCTTCAGTGATTGTTGAGCCACGTTCCTTCTCTGTAAGACGTGAACAGATGACGACGGGCGTTCGAATATTACGGAGGTATAAAATCTATGCGAGGAGCAGCTGTGAATATTCAGAGACAAACTCGTGAGACGGGACTTGTGACTCCCTGTCGTCGTGTTGCATGTATTTTAGGTTTTCTGTGACTGAGTTGAATGAAAATACCATCTGGTCCTGCTGATGTGCATGACGCTACAGTGAAGCTGAGTCCCGGCTTGTGGCTACCTGTTGGCACTGCACACAGCCTAGTTTCCATTCCTTAAAAGGAGCATTTCTTAAGCAACCCTGAAGATGACATCATCTTCTCTTCACATGGTACAAAGACAAGATGAACTCAGGCTTCCATTTTCAACAAATGAACGTGTATAGACAACGCTGTCCTTGCATCGCTCTCAGATACGTTCTGTTTTTTCAGCTGCATTACATGAAGTATTATGCAGACTGTCATTCACAACCTGTGGAGCATCATCATCACCCACCTGAATGGTGTTAACAGTCAACACATTGCCATGGCAACTACGCTTCTCATCCTAACAACGGCCTCGCCGCCCACAAAGGTCCCACGGCAACCGTCACCAAGCAACCCCCTCCCGCTTCTCAGTTTCTCTATTTAAGGAGCAGAGGAGGAGGAATGATAAACGATGCTGAACGGAGAAAGAAAAAAAAGAGATGTATGTTGTGTCCGGTAACTTGTTGCTCATTATTAATTTGCTCAAAATGAAAACAAAGGAAATTGTCATGTAATTAAATTTCCTGGAAACAGCAGAGCAGGTATATATGTATACGATATACCTATGTAATATATACATACGTTTTAGTATGAATGTATACTTAAACTTAATTGGTGTTATGCAGGCTTTCCTGCAGATGTCAGAATTGCATCTTTTTTTTTATCAGCTGGCTTTTGCATGACTCTCGTGTTATGCAACAAAATGGAGTTGTCCTTAATGCTGCTCTATAATTTAGCCGGGTCATGTGTTGCTTGGAGGCACAGGATGTCCTGCTGAAAATACCGTGCATTGTACAACATTCCTCCTTTCTGTCCACTCCGAGGAGTCTCGCAAAGGTAACGACACGTGGTATGTTCATGTTATGGCATTGCAGTTTAAAACAAAAAGAGATTGAACTATAGTTATTTCCTTCTTCCTGAGTAGCTTTTCTCTACATGTCCTGTTTGTGGGCGGCCAAACACTAACACAGGAAGTGCAGTGGAATACCGGCACAATGATAACACAATGAGTCAGGGAGGAAGACATTAGCTGACCCACTCAAAGCCCAAATGGTTACAGTCAACAAGGCATCCATTTCATTTCCAGCCTTTTCGTCGTCTGTATTAATGTGTGATTCAAAGCCCAGTGGAAGTTTCTTTGTGCTGAATGCGATGCGGCCACACATCCCTGACCGGCTATGTGCTCTCAGCCTTGTTGTGGGACAGCCAGGGGGTGTGGCCAACACAAGGAAATGTAAAAAACAGCATGTGACCGTAGTCGTCTGGGCGAACAGTCCCAACAGGACGCCCGAAGCTCTCTGGACTTACTGGAATCCTGAAACGTTTTGGGTTTTTACTCCAAATAGGACTTCGCCCCCTTTTTGGAATCCAGCTATACTTTGCTGGGGATTTGTTTGTCCCTGCTGCTTGCTTTCACACCTGTGTGAATGAGTGGGAGTGAATCTGGGAGCTGATGTGCTTTGATCTCACTATAATTCACAGTGAGCCGAAGTGACACGTAACAACCTGGTCTTTCCTGTCAGTGTGTTTTAGCGGTAGATGACTCCTCTGAGGGTGCTGTCACTATTTCGTGTCAGACACACAGAGTTTGACAGAGACTGAAATAGGGAACAGGAAAGTGAGACGCAGATAAAGGCAGAGCCCTGTAAGGCTTGGCTACACTTTGTAGTATATTAACTGAATCAATAAAGTAAAGAGATAGAGGACCGAGACCTTTATGCCGATTGGCTCATCAACTCACAATGTAGAGGGTTAATGTTGTCAGATCTCTGGCGGCTTTGGCACGTGCTCAAACAACAAGAATTCACAGGTGACACGAGTTCACCATGAGCTCCACCAAGAGATGGTTAACTCTTCGCCGCTCTAAGCTTTACATGTAAGTCCTTTATATCTACAGTCTTAAGTACTATTGATTTAGTATCGTTTCACTTAAAAAGAGTTTGGCAGGACATTTCGGTGGAGCTACTTCGGACTCGTTGCAAAAGCTCCCGCTCATTTTTTTTCTCCCGCCTGCAGTGTGGACGGGGACGTCCAGTGTACAGAGACGGCCACTCACAAAGACATCCAGACGCCATTCAGCCAGAAGCCTTACCTGCGCGGCTCAGAGCGCTACACTGACAGCAGGACCAGCAGCGCGCCCGCCGGATCCAGGGCCCCTCCATGCGTGTCCGCCCCCAGCTCAGCCAGCCTGGCCTGGGCCCTGCGAACACGCCACCAGCCTGCCAGCCTGGCCCTCCGCAAGCAAGAGGAAGAGGAGAACAAGAGATGCAAGGCCCTCTCGGACAGCTATGAGCTCTCAACGGATCTGCAGGATAAGAAGGTATCGATCGACGCCGAATGCTTGCGCTCTTTGGTCCTACCCGAAAGCCGCTAGCGTAGATGTCCAGTTGTCACGTGTTCTTCTCCTCGCCAGGTGGAGATGCTGGAGAGAAAGTACGGCGGCTCCTTTGTAAGTCGCCGAGCCGCCAGGACCATTCAGACGGCCTTCAGGCAGTACCGGATGAACAAGAACTTTGAGCGCCTCCGGACCTCCGCGTCAGAGAGCCGCATGACGCGCCGCATCATCCTGTCCAACATGAGACTGCAGTATTCCTTCGACGAGCGACAGCCTCAGCAGCAGGCCCAGACGCAGACCAACTTCACCCACACCGTGGCCATAGGGCCTCCTCACTCGCCCGACCCGGACCGCCCGGGGGACTACACGCACTTGGAGGACTCCTTCTCCAAACAGGTGAGACAAGACAAAGTACTGGCACCATGAGCCCTCCCTCAATACGTAAAATGTACTCTCTGAGACGATGGGCTCGCTGTGTCCCCCTCCAGGTCAAGTCCTTAGCCGACTCCATAGACGACGCCCTTACCTGTCGCGCGGGTCGCGATGACTCCCAGGAGGGCAGCAGGGAGGGCGGCGGCATCAGTGAAGACTTTGGGGAGTGCGTGTGGAGCAGCAGCAGCAATCCTTCCTCCCAGAGAGGTTTGGGAGAGCGGGCGAGGGGAGCAGGGGGGGGACTCAGCATGCACGGCGACAGCACGGCCACCTCCTACAGCGACGTCACCCTCTACATGGACGACGGCATGCCGACGTCCCCGCTGTCCCTGGACCGGGCGCCCAGCAGCACGGACACCGAGTACTGGGGCCCCGGCGGTGGTGTCGGAGGCCGTGAAGACAGCCGGGACACCGAGGGAGGGGGTAGCAGCAACAGTCGACGCAGCACCCCGTGCACCGAGTGCAGGGACTACCGTCTGCGGGGCGCTCATCTGCCTCTCCTCACCATCGAGCCGCCCAGCGACAGCTCCGTGGACACCAGCGACCGCTCAGATCGGGGCTCGCTGACCCGACAGCTGGTCTACGAGCAGGAGCCCGGGGTGGGGGCTTGCTCCCCCCAGGGGACCCTCAAGAACTCCCCCTCCACGGGCACCCGCCCTTCCTCCACGGCGGCTGCCCAGGGCCAGACCCGAGCCCCGGCCAGACCCATGCCCACACACATCCCCCACCAAGTGGCGGCGCACCACCACCACCACCACCACCCAATCCACCACCACCAGTACCCCGACACGCAGTCGTCGTCCTCCTCCCCCCAGCAGCCCCCCACCACCCCTCTGTCCTCCTCCTCCTCCACCGCGCTGCCTCCCGGCGGCCTGGAGCAGCCGTGCTGCTCGGACGGCGACAACGACTCGCTCAACTCCACCACCAACTCCAACGAGACGGTCAACTGCAGCTCGGGCTCCTCGTCCCAGGACAGCCTGCGGGAGCCTCTGCCGCCTCTGGGAAAGCAGACCTACCAGAGAGAAAGCCGCCACAGCTGGGACTCCCCGCCCTTCAACAGCGACGTGGTGCAGAGACGCCAGTACCGCATAGGTCTCAACCTCTTCAACAAGTAAGAGGCTCGTGGCACAAATAACATGAATGGTGGGGCTTTTTTTGATGGCGATGATACAGTTGAACTGGCGAAGTTGAGAAAGTGTTTTTCTTTATTGACCATAGGAAGCCGGAGAAAGGGATCCAGTACCTGATAGAGAGAGGTTTCGTTTCGGACACTCCAGTTGGGATCGCTCGCTTCATCCTGGAGAGGAAGGGCCTCAGCAGGCAGATGATCGGAGAGTTCCTGGGAAACCGACAGAAACAATTCAACAAAGATGTTTTAGAGTGAGTATCGGGCTACACAAGAGATCATATTCAGGGATGATTCTGATAATTAGTCCATGCACGGATCCAAGTGCACACCACACATACTCTCACATTTTTAATGCCAGGTCTGTTGATGCAACCTTGAGGCGGACCCGTTGCCCTCCTCACCCATTTAGAAATGTTATGTAATAATACGTTCCGTGATGAATGTTCCGGGGGAGGCGAGATCGTGACCTCTGCTGTATGTGTGTGTGTTTCAGCTGTGTGGTGGATGAGATGGACTTCTCCGGAATGGACCTGGACGATGCTCTCAGGAAGTTCCAGGCTCAGATTAAAGTTCAAGGAGAAGCCCAGAAGGTGGAGCGGCTCATAGAAGCTTTTAGGTTTGTATGCGTTGAATACAGTGTGTTTTTTGGGGGGGGGGTTAATAGAGAAAGGCCTGAATTATATCAAATGTCGTATCCAAATGTAAATGTTCGAACACGCTGTTTCTGTCTCCCATGCAGCCAGAGATACTGTGTCTGTAATCCAATTCTGATACGCCAGTTCCAGAACCCAGACACCATCTTCATCTTAGCCTTCGCCATCATCCTCCTCAACACAGACATGTACAGCCCCAACGTCAAAGCTGAGAGGAAGATGAAACTAGAGGACTTCATCAAGAATTTGAGAGGTGCAGAAAGAATGTATATTGGTTTTTTTTTCCAAAGTATCGCTATCCATCAAGTTAGAGACTTAAATCTATACAGCCAATCAAATCTCAAAGAGATTTGTCAGTGATCTATCAGTACGGTGACACAAGAACCACAAGACTCAACAACAACGCACTAGCTAGTTAGTCTTCCTTCAACGGTCTGGTTCTTCTTTAACCTGCAGAGGTTTTAAACATTTTCTCCTGCTCACATGCACGGGGGGGGGGGGGGGGGGGCGCAGGCTTAAACAGCCGCTCAACTGCTCAGCAGCACATTACACAACAAGGCCGTTAAAGCCATAACAACTCCCCGTCCAGCCATGAAATGTAGTGCGCAGCAGTACTTTATCAGTTGGCGCTCTGGTAGCCTGCTACTGAGAGAGTAACTCAAATATTTGCGTTTTTTCCTCTTTTTAATACTAAAAACGGACTTTTCACATCGGATGAACTGGATAATTAGCTTTTATCTGCGCGGCGCAGTTGCGGTAAACATAATTTCCTAAAACAATCCCTGTCCCTGTCTCCACCCAAGGCGTAGACAATGGTCAGGATATACCCAGGGACCTGCTGGTTGGGATCTATCAGCGGATACAGAAGTGGGAGCTACGGACCAACGATGACCACGTGTCCAAGTGCAAGCAGTGGAGAGAGTCATTGTGGGCAAGAAGCCTGTGAGCAAATTACAGGGCTTTGTAATATGCCGTCACTAAAAGTTGTTAAAAGTTTATTCATTTGTACGGTATTTTTCTATATAGGTGCTGTCCCTTCCACATCGTAGGCTGGTGTGTTGCTGCCAGCTGTATGAGGTCCCCGACCCCAACCGGCCGCAGAGGACCGGAGTGCACCAACGGGAGGTTTTCCTCTTTAACGACCTTCTGGTGGTAAGACTCACATTCATCGCTTTTTGAGACACGGCGGAAAAGAAATCTGTTTGATTTGATCGACCCTCTGAAATAAGTCCAATCCATCTTATCCCATCAGGTGACCAAGATCTTCCAGAAGAAGAAAACCTCAGTGACTTATAGTTTCAGACAATCGTTCCCTTTGGTGGAGATGCAAGTCCACATGTTCCAGAACTCGTGTAAGAAGCCATTTGTCCTTATGTCCTATCTATTACCGACTATGATTATTATTATCATCTTTTATCTCTGATTTTGAGTTTTGCTCGATGGAATCGTCCTTCCACAGTACAGAGTTAATAAAATTAGATTATTGCAATGCTTTCATCCGTGGGCTGTATGCTCAGTCACCCGGTGTGTTTCCTCCCCAGGGGACAGACAGTGACTCAACACGACATTTATTTACAAAGAAAAATCCTCGAAACTGGCACCTTTTAAGTATTTTATTGTTTGCATCTCATAGACTACCCTCACGGCATCCGCCTGACCTCAGCAGTCCTGGGGGGGGAGAGGAAGGTTCTTATCATCTTTATGGCACCCAGTCAGCAAGACCGCACCCGCTTTGTTAGCGACCTCAGGGA